>NC_056735.1:1802723834-1802943834 GCF_019279795.1 Protopterus annectens
AAATTTTGCAATTCAGAAAGTTTTTGCATGTTGAGTTTTTACATCAACAATTATACTTGGATGCCTTGCCAGCTTACTCAAGATTTTTTCTCACTGAGGGGGCAGGCAACCTGTGATTAAATTCTGGTTTCAGTATGCAGGAAATCTAGTATTAGTGTCTCTTCTTTGGGTTGATTAAATTTGGGGAAATCAGATTCTGTGGCAGAAAGGAGTAGGCTATGTTTTTGTGTTACCAAGATAAGTAACTTCTTTTAGAGCTTCTGTTTGTCTCCATTACTACTACCCCATTATCTTGACACCCTTTCTCAATTGTTAAAAGACCATCCAGATCAACTTACCAAGACAGAATTAGGTCAAGGGTTCACTTTAGGCTTTCTCATAAATCTCAGACCTACTCTAAGATATCCAAATGTAGAAAAGTGAGTTCTATAGGAAGCAGACAGGCTATTTTAAAGCATGCGCAATACAAAGAAGTGTATAAAGGTAAAACTGCAGCCCCATTTCATTCATACCCTTTTACCATTTTCAATACCCCCATTAGACTTGATATCTAAAATGAAGAAAGGTAAGTTCTGCATAATTCAATATAATTTTATACCTGGGCAGGTAATCACTTGATGACAGTATCAGCAAGAGGTACATGAGAGTTTAGTACTCCATGTTAGATGATACTAATTATTTGTCAGTTTAAAGATCTCAGACTGGTTAAGTTAGATTCAGAATTATATTTTCAGCTTATCCCACTTTCCCCACAGGATTGACACCTTCCGGGAATGAAATTTGAGGTTTTGCACTTTTTTGACATGACCATGCCAATGCGGTGTGTGGTGGCTTCAACTACATTCAAGAAATTTAGTATTCTTTGGTGTTTAAGCAGAAATACCCTGATCAACATGCAGTCCACGATCTGAAGAAGATCATGATCATAGGTGAGGGTGAACAGGTTGCCATGGCAGTCCTCACTTCATTCCAGAATCTTTTTCAGCAGTTGGGGTTTCCGTTAGCATTGGAAAAGAATAATGGCCCTTCAACGAATATCAGATTTTTGGGGATTAAAATTGATATCAATTCTCAATGGTCAAATTCAATCCTCACATCAGCCAAAAAGGTCAGGGTTAAACATTTGATTGAACTGGTTGGTCTTTTGAACTTTTCTTGTTGTGTAGTGGTGCCAAGTAGGACATTTAACATGTCATTAATGAATTTGCTAGGCAGTGGATACAAGAAACAATACATGGTCTTGGTAAACAAAAGAGTTAAAGCAGACCTTCAATTATGATTATTTTTAACCAACTTTAATTGCAGGTCATTCTGACAGGAGAGCTGGGTGACAATCAATGCACTGCAGTTATTTATTGATGTTGCCAGGAGATGGGATTTGGAGCGTATTTTAAGAGGCAAAGATTTTCAGAAAGGAGAAAGGACATTATATTTTGGAACTAATGGCCATCTGGCTTGCCATGGTAGTTTGGGGAAGTGATCCGCAGAGCAAGGAAATGATTGGTCTGATAACATAGCAGTGGACCAAATCCTGAACAAAAGGCTATCCAAGTTGATGTGGGCACAGTCACTTCTGACACAGCGTGGACTACATAGCTTTTGCATTAACTTATCATTTGCTTCCAAATTTATCCCAGATATTTAAAATGTATTGGCTGATAATCTTTCTAACCTGCAAGTTGGCGAATTTTGGCAGCCAGCCCCAGAAGTAGCAGCTTTGCCCACAAGGCTACTGGAAGACCTCTGGATGATTAGTGAGAGATAGCTGCACTCCTATGGTGAAAGTGCTGGGCTTTCAATACTAGGACAGCTAATACAGCATTTAGATATTTCTGGTGTAACTTACTAAAAGGAGAGTGGTTATGGTCAGCCCACCTGTTAGTGCATTATATAACAGCTCATCAGGCAAAAGACTAAGCTCTTAGCACAGTGAAAGGACCTTAATTACATTAAGTCCTTTTGCAAAGACTTGTGGTCTTAAAAATTTCACAAAGCATTGGGTAATTATGTTGAAATGGTGGGTCAACATTTGTGCTGAATGATGCAGCCCAATAGGTAGATAATTGCTAAAAGCTATCTTGATAGATGTGTGTACTATTTCCTTTGATTATCATGCAAGCACACTTTGGACATCCTTTTTAAGCAATCGTCTTTTATATTAGTGAATTTCTTGGGGGTTTCAACTCATCCCATGTGACAGTGGTTCAGGATTCAGAGCTGGGTTGGATTTTCCTGTCTGAGACAGATCAGTTGGAGATGGGCCAGGATGGGATCATGGACAGATCTCCAGTCTTCTTCCTTTGCTTACTTCATTGCTTCATTATCTTGCAGAAGCTTTCTTGCCCTTATAATTCGGATAATTCATTTTTGTTTTCTTTTTCACGTGGCACTCAGTTATACCCCAAGGATCTTGACTTATGTTTGCACAGGACTTTGATCTCCAGGGTTTTACCTTGTGGGAATTATTCATTTCATTCTCTTAGAATGGGGCTTGCTTTGCACTCGATCACTAAAGTTAATTAAGAGGACTGCTAGAAGGCCCTCCAGGGCATGCTTATTGCAGATACTTGTTAACATTGTTATTCTCTTCTCATGGCTATTTCTTGTATTTTCTTTTCATGTGGCCTTTAAGTGATGATCTTAGAACACTCATTTGTATACCAAGCAGACAACAGAGCACTTGTCCAACATGGAGTACTGAACCTGGGTCTTTATCCTCAAATTTCCAAAATATTCTGGAAAGGTTTTGCTGCCTTGAGCTGTGATTCCTTACTACTGGTGTTCCATCAGGTTTTTAATGAAGTAGGTCAGCCACATAGTCTAATTGTCCATTTAGGGGCAATGATATTGGGAAGATCCCCATGGGTAAAATTCTTTCCTGCATTTTGAGAAACCTTTTGAAATATAACACATATTTCCTAGCTTACTGGCTGGTTAGTCTGTGATTATCCAGAAATTAGCTTGGGTAGGGGCTGTTAACAATACAGCTTTGGACATAACTCATTAATCTTTGAATCACAGAATGGCTTAAGCTACTCAGCAGTTGGGTTTAGTGTGAATGAACATTGGAACTTTGCAGATAAGAATCCAGTTTGTTTTTCTGATGAATTATTTAACCTCAATGTGCCTCATTATTTGGAGAATTGTTATCATTATAATACTTATTGCAAAAAAAGAGTTTGAAATAAAGAAAGAGAGAGAGTTCATTTTGAATGAAATTAAAACAAGACTCAAAGTGATAATCTGTTTGCCACTGTAATTTGTTGTTTCGTTGTGGTGGTTGTTATGACCAGGAAAGTGAGAAGAATAAGTTACTGTCTTGCATGGGTGGTAGCTGCACAGCCTTCCCCTTTTTTATTCTCCCCTATCCTTTCCTGGGAAGCTCTAACTTCAGAACAATGAACAATGAGCTGTATGCAAAGCTGCACATGGCCAATGGCAAGTTTGCTGAAGGGCCATGGTTAGGAAGCAACTCGGTGGGATGGAGACAGTCCTGACCGGTACAGCAGTACGTTATGCAATGCAGCCATTAGGGCCTTGGTATTAACAGGAATTATATGCTGTTTATGAGGATGTAGTTAACTGTTTTATAATAATGTTTCATCCTTGGTGAATTGGTGCACTATAATAATAAGCAGGTTGCAAAGTCCATTCTTTTGTTTTGGCATTTTATAGGGGAAAATGTGGAACAGAATGAGAAAAACAATACATAGCTTCCCCCACTGCCAGTCTATCATCATGTCTTTCCTGTTGTGGTGCAGCTGGCATTACTGAACAAAACAAAACATTTTTAATGTTCCTTTATTTATTTAAAAGCTAAGTATGACAAATTAACCACAAGTCAAGTTTTTTGCATGTGTGTTTGTGTTAGTGATGCAGTAGTTACAAGTACCAGTCTGATTAAATAACTTGCTATAAGTTAATTAGCTTCAGAGAATCTGTAATGAAATACTAAGGAAATCCAGCCCAGGACTACAGTATGAAGCCTGTTAGCAGCACATAGCCATGCAATCCTATGCTGTAATGCCAAAAGGTTATTAACTTCTATTATTTATAGTAACACAACCACTGATCTGTTTTCTTCATCCCCCGGATTCACAAATCCTCCGTGTAAGACTTAATAAGTCTTACTCAGAGGCTGCAGTTGAATGGTATGACATCAGCATGCCATGAATATACATGAGGGCACGCTGACTCAATCGTAAGTCTTACACAAACCGTGTAGGAAAGCAGGGGGCGTGTCCGACTGCCGAGCAGTCTAAATGTCCACGCCCCTGCAAGGTTTGGAAAAGTAAAATGAAATTACACAAGAGCGAGTCCACTCAAATGTCTTTGCACCAAACACCACACTCCCTACATTGTAAACCCCATCACAGTTATAAAAAGTAAAACATTAATTTTATTTTTTTTTAAATTCCCGAAATAGCTGCTTGTATTTGCGCGTGTGTGTGCTGGTGTGCTCATTGCTTAGCTGTAGTTAGCAATTCCGACATGGAAGAGCATAAGAAAGAATGTTTATGCAAATCACACCAAATAGCAATAGCGTAATGGTAGAGCATTCGCACAAAGAAGAGGCATTCACGGTTTGAGTCCTACCACTCCCCTTCTTATTTATGTTTTAAATCAGTATATGGAATAATACCTGACAAATATGATTAAAATATTAGTAAAAAGAAATATTAGTAAAAAGCAATGAAATGGCCAATGTATCAGTGAACAAAATATATATTTTTAAAGGATCCTGATATATAATTACTTGCAGTTAAGCAGCGCTTTACCCAGCGCAATAGAGTTGCCCAAAGTGTAAGAGCGCTTTACCCAGTGCAATAGAGTTTCTCAAAGTGTAAGAGTGCTTTACCCAGTGCAATAGAGGTGCCCATAGTGAAATAGCACTTTAACCAGTGCAATCTGTTTGTGCGGATGTGTGCGCCGCGCCAACCAGGGCACTGTAGGGCACTGTGGAGCAACATAGAGCAAAGTTGCTTAAACGCAGCCACACCCCTAGCCTGTCTGGACAGTATGAAAATAAAATGAATGACAAGGTTCAAACTCAGGACTCTGTGCATCATAATCCAAGTACAGAACCACTAAGCCATGACAACTTAGGAGAAACAGCCACTGTTAACATACATATACTTAGTAATGGTAGATTAACCATTACTAAGCAGGTCTGCAGTCAGCCGAGAATTTTCAAAAACAGTCAATCACAAAAAAGTGCGGGAAATGCAGCATATGTAAGCCCCATAGGCGGGAATACTCACCATAACTGATTGTAGCTCACATCTGCAGTTAGAATGGCTGGTGCTGGAGAGGGTACATGCTTCTGAGTGCAACGTTGGGGCATCGAGGAGTCGTAATAAATGGTTTGGCTCCTTGTCCACCGTCATGAGTCAAGACTCCTGCAGGGCCAGTTCCAAGGGACGGAGTACAAGGCAGAGGCTTGGAACCAGTTAGCTCATGACCTCACCAGTGTCACAGGCATTCCTCAGACTGGTGAGCAGGTCCGTCACCACCATGCAGACCTGAAGAGACGGAAGCAGGACCGCCTGAACCAATGGATACAGGAGGCCCGTGGGATGCAGGATGCCCCACAACTGAGTAGGTAGCCATGGAATGCAGTATGTAAGAATTGATAATTGATTCTGTATAATGGATAGGTATGTCTTAATATCCCTTTATTTACTTTACAGCTGCAGGTGACCATGCTGCGAATCAGCAAGCCTATGCAGATAGGCTGCTAAGGCTGCGCCACCAGGCAGGTTAGTGATTATTCTGCATGTATTGTTATATAAAATAGGGGAGAGAGCATGAAATAAAGTGTTGTAGTACAATAATACAGACATAAAATGGCCTGAATAAGTCCTCTGCATGTACTGTCAGATAAAAAAATCAGAGAGCCATCAAAAGAGTGTAGTAACCCATTAAGAAAGGTAACATATGTCCGGAATAATATCTCTGCAGGTACTGTCATATAAAATAAGTGAGTGAGCCTGAAAAAGAGTATTCTAACCTATTAATAAAGGTATAATATGTCTTGAATATGTCTTCCATGTGCACCGTTATAACAAATAAAGAAGTGAGCCTGTGGAAAAGTGTGTAATGTCATTAATAAAGGTCTAAAACCCAGAGTGTGTCTGTGTCACTTAGTTTGAAATGTTGTTGTACCCTTGCATTATACAAATAGTACTGTTTTAAAAAGTTGTACAGTCCCATATAAAGTCGGTGATGGAAGTGGTAGTAGATGTGAAGCATATATACAGTCCTCAACAGTCTGTTACTGGCTGGCATGCATAAGTAAATCTGGCACAGGAGTAGCATGTTAATTTGTTCCCCAGAAATGTGAGTGTGTGTCAAAAAATGCAGGGTTCTGTACAAATTGAAGTGAAAATGTCATGTGAAAACATCCAGATATGTAGATAAAGAAATATAAATGCAATCAAGGAATATGTAGCAGTAACATCTGCATCTTGGACAGTTAGTATGTCAGATATAGGTCAGGCATATATTGAACTAGCCAAACCCATTATACAACCTAATGCATGGTGGCAAGTGTAATAATACATGTAGGGGATATACACTTGCAGTCACTAGGAATGTAGTGTAAACTAAAAGTAATTATACGATGTTAATCAAGGTTTTTTTCTACACCCTACTGTATGTGCATAAACCATGCAATTCCACACCTCATTGGGTATGTGTAATCTTAAATATTTGTTGGGACATATGTCCTATTGTTCTATAAATATTTGCTTCACGTTGATGCATGTGCCCTGTTCAAACACCACAATCATGGTGGCCTGTTGCTACCAAATATCCCTGCATGCTGTTGGAATATCCACTGTTGTTCAATATATGCATGTGTTATGCTTGCTGTTCAACTGTTGGAACCTTGGTGTGTTGGGTTAATGGGGATATTACTGCATGCTGTTAAAACTAATCTGGAATGCTGTTGTTTATGTTGTAATTAAACACACCTAATCACAGAACGTATGGGAAGGCCAGTCCAAGCGGACCCACCTGTCCCTCCTCAGCTGGCAAGTGCACCTGGCACCAGCAGGTCCGGTGCCCAGCTCGCACTCCACTCCTCCGTTGGTCCTGTGCCACCTTCGGTTGGAAGCATTGCAGGGGATGGGGCTCACCCCCCCATGCAAGCGTGGGCAGAGAAGGGCCACCTGTCACCCTTCGAAGGGTTCGGGCTGTGGTGCGTAGGGAGATCCAGCATTCAGTCACTGATCCCCTATGCCAGCTCAAGGCAAGAGTGACGCATCTCACGGGTGAGCCTGCCCATCCTACGCAGCCCCCAGCACAGCCACCCTCAGGGCTGTGAAGGTGCAGTGGTGACTGCCCATGGGTGGGGATCTCAGTTCCATTGTTACCATCCGTGGGCTCATGGGCTTACGATTTCCAAACATCCGACCCCATCAATTGTGTTCACCCACCCCATGTGTCATACACTGCCCCTGTATGCATCTTGTCTGTCTTGTCTGTTTACCTCCCAACCTACCTCCCCAAACATACCTACTTCCTCTACTTCACTTTCCACTCTGACCTGAAAAAAAAAAAAGGGCAATCTGTACCCACAAAAAAATTACGCCCCATACATAGCTGCCCATTTCGCACACATGCCCATTGGACATGTAAACTGATAATTATAATTGGCAGTACAACATACTTTGTTGTCCTCACCCCTCTCCCAGGGGTGGATGGATTCAAATTTCACTCCAAATTTATTGCATATGCACAGCTGTTGCTGGTAAAGAAATGGGCAGCTATGGACCTTCCCTACACCCATCCTGCACATCCCAAGCTTGTTTACCTACTGTCTGTACCACTTTGTGCCCCCTTTTTCACCACTTTCCTATCTCCCCATTTTCTTTTCTTTAAAAGAAATTAGCACGGGGATTAGCAAGAGTAAGCACTTTTAAGCAGTAGTAAGTGGGTTTAAACGAATGTGCGCATGTGTGTGCTTAGCTAAGCATCACGCAACCCACGCAAACCTACTCACAACTGCTTAAAAGTGCCTTAGTCACTCTATGGAAGGGCCCTTGTTCTGCTCAGCAGCAAAAGAAAAGACCTCTGCCAGTCTCGAACACCAGACCATTGACACAATAGACTGCATGAATTACCACTAAGCCACAGCAGATATAAAAATACCTTGGTGCTGAAATAAATATATCATGCATTACAATGAGGGAATGGAAATGGAAATTAGGAATGGAATAACACAAATCTTGTTCTGTGGGCCTTTACCAGCAGTTGTTGTGGAATTGCATGACATGACTGTGAAAAGAGAACCAGCCATCCAAGCAGGGAATAATGTTACAGTAGCACCTTACAAACACCACACAGTATCAGATCAGGATAAATACTGGCAAAGTTGAATAGGGCAGAGGCCAGACACCCCAGCTGTGACTGTTTTACAGGGATGTCCCTGATTGGTAAACAAATGTTAGCTGTGCCCCACTGAATCACCCTGGAAAGTACTAACTTTAGGCAGACAAGTGTGGAATTACATGTAATGAATAATGTCAATAGGTGAAAGTAGACACTGCTTGCATGTCAGAAAAGATGCAGGTATACATATGCTCTAATTCCCAAGAAAGTCTCAACTGCAATATGTCTGTAATATATTGCAGGTGTATCTCACGTATATGTACCTTTCACTGAGGCCGTTCAAATATATATACCTGAGAGTATCTGAGGCCTGGCAGAGGCAGAAACACACAGGCATATCAGCATTACTGCTGTTACACACTCTGCAAATAGCTATGGAAGGAGTTACACAAGCATGCCCTTATGTAGGAGTACAACACAGAAATATCACAGGATGTAGCCATGTACTGCTAGCAACCAACTGTGACAATGCCAATGTGCCAGTGCTGAAAAGACTGGTGTGTTGCACAGACAAAGTATAACAGGCTAACCTTTAGCTATCATATGGATATGTCCACAGGTGGGAGCTACGCAGACAGACTACTTACCTTGATAGACTAACAAGTACACAGCAACCCTGTATGTTCAGCAAGATAAATCTCACATGATAATAAAAAATGCTCTTTGCAGTTCTGCACCCCTACTCAAAGGTACAACATACCTGTGTATTCAGGCAAAAACCAGGGTGCAGGTAGGCATACTCAGTACTGAAATATGTCCAGTTGTGTTGAGCAGCCTATGCTAATGTCAGCACAAACAAACCACAAACTGTTCAGAAGTGAGTAACGTAATAATTACAGTATAGCAGTTCACAAACACTGCATGTGCCACAGGAATACAGTGCACTAACCACATTTGTATGGCAGTTAAATGTCTAATTCAGAAGGAAAGTACATGCTCCCTTGTATCCTGTGTTAGCATTTGGAGGGGTGAGTACATGTCTACACTGAGAAGTGTGTACTGGAAGCAGCAACATTCAGGTTTGAGTACAACATGCTTATCACTGGCTACAACCCTAGCTTCAGATAAGAGACATATACCAACCTTCTGACTGACACAACGGTGTCCAGAGCAAACAAGCATGGGCCCCACCTTGGAAAGCTGAAAGGGCTATGCCTACCTAACCTAGCATTTTATAGCAGTGGTCTGCAATCACAGTGAGTAATGCAATCACCACACAGCAGGCTGCATGCAATTACTGAATGGTGGGCAGCAATTGGTGCAGAGGTTGTCAAATGCACAAGTGCAGATACCTAGAAAAGCAGGCTGTACCTGCTGTCCACACATGCAATAATATCATTGCAGGTACAGGGAGATAGAGAGCGAGAGTGAGAGAGAAACACAGACAGAGACACAGACAACAGAGAGAGAAACAGAGACAGAAACAGAAACAGAGGGAGAAAACCCAAAACAAACAACCAAAAAAAAAACCTACAAAACTGTAACAGTAGTAGATGTTCCTGAAGAGTACTCTACACACTGCAAATCATCCATGTGTGGCAGCAGTACATATCTATCTGTATCTGCACATGTGCATAGGGCAAGGGGCATACTGCAACTGTTAGTGAAGGGTGGACAGATATCTGTCGTTGAAGGTTGTTATGTGCATATATCTATGTAGGTTGTAGTGTGTGGCATAGAAAACAGCATGCAGTGCTGATTTATGTCATGTGCTGGTTAAACGCTGTGGGACTGATTTGTCAGATCCGCTGTGTTACAGCCAGTGAGGCCTTCTAAAGCTACATGGGACAAGGACACCCACATGCATTCTGCACAACACTGTGCAATATAATCACATAACTGTACATCCCACAACTGTCGCATAAGTGATATCCCCACCATGAAAGGTGGACTGTACATGTGCCTATATATACATCTATGTGTACAGCAATGGATGTGTACATGTATGTGTATAGATATGTATATATATATATATATATATATATATATATATATATATATATATATATATATATATATATATATATATATATATATATATATATATATATATATATATATATATATATATATATATATATACACACACACACATATAGAGAGAGAGATATGGGGCCATATGTACTGCAACAGGTGTGTGGTGACCAAGGCATGGACTGTAGACAAGTGTTGATACTGCAGTGCCATTCCTCCTTTCCAAAACACTGTACCCATTAACTACCACATAGGTAGAGATCTGATAAGGGAACATGGGACAGAGGTGGACAGTAGCCACCTCATTGATAAAGACAGTGCCACACTAGACCTGTAATCTGTCTGTGTGGTATGTGTCATGACAACAGGTGTGTCATCTAGGGAAATATAGGTCAGTGTTCCCCTCTACTCATCACAATGCCTGTGTGGTATGTACCTCACATGACAACTACAACAGGTGGAAAGGCCACAGACATACCTCACGAAGGGTAATACTGGCCACAAACAGATGCCCTATGCAGCCTGACTCACAAAACCACATCTAGAATGTATTGCATACCGGCCACACAGATGTGACCTCTGCTGGACATACAGAGGTATGTCACACCCATAGCTGAGTGACAACCACCATGGCAACATATCACAATCCCTCCAGGATACACGCTCTAGGGCCCTAAACCTTGTCAGCTCACTAAGCAGCACATGCTGGAGGGATAGGTTCCTATCTCAGAGATATGCCATACACTGGAATAGACAACCTAGCAATAGCAAACAAGGCTCCTCATTAGCAGTTGTCATAAATACCCCTGATGATTGTTTGGGAGCTTGGTAATACACCCCAGGAACCCCGTCTGTGGTTCTGGTTGGCAGGGGCAAGTGAAATCAAAGTACATGTGTGTCAAAGGCCAGGGTAGCATATGGCTAGGCTGCTGTAGGCCCTAGGGCCAATAGTATATTACCTACCTATGACACTATGCACTCACACATGTACTCAATGCAATACCTGCTATGTGAGGTTGAATAAGTATAATTCTGAATGTGTGCAAGGTCTGTAAAGGTGTGATAGGTTAGTGTGAAGTTGTATCTGACATGGCAGTGTCTATCCTAGCTTTGACTCCAGCAAAAGATGTGTATTGTACTGTTAGGCAGACATAGTAGTATGGCATACGATGTGACGTAGTTCCTTGTTGACGACCGTGGTGTCTCATTGTAGGCTAAAGCAATACATGTATGCTTAGTGAGTGGTACTGCTGGTGAATCCAACTCCCATATGAACTGTAGTACTACCTGAAGCTGTAGGCCTAAACAGCACAGTATGGTGTGTGTTCACATTGCTTGGAAACACTGTCTTGTGTGTTTCCTGTAGTCTGCACAGAGGACAAAACTCAGGCATAAGGGTTTGTAAGTAGTAGCACACATTACTGTATGGTGCACAGGTAATGCTCATGTGTGTTGGCATACAGTGGTGCGTTGTATGTTTGTCTGATGTGTGTGTAATTATGCCTGTACTATGGCTGCAATCATATGTGTGTTACAGAGTATACGTGTGTATCCAGCAACATATATACTCTGTTACAGCAGTATGCCACCTATAGTAACAACTGTACACATATGTTAGTCAGGGCTATGGCATCAATGACTAGGGTGGTTGACTGGTACTACTGTAACTGTACTTTACATTCATTGCAATGGATGACATCTCTGTTCGTGCATTGGCGTGATACATACCCCTGTGTTGAGGTTGTGCATTCTGTCACAAACAGTGTGCCGGGTACTGTTGTATAGTGGTGTGATATATAGAGTGCGCCAGGCACTGTTAGTCAGTTGTGGCCTGAGAATGAATAAGTGGTATTGAATGTGTGTAACCTCTGACAGACAAATGGATGGTATATATGTCAGTAAAGTGATATCTTTGGTTAAAGGTTTAAAGTGTGCCACAGGACTCGCTCACACATATTGTTCATATCTTTTTCAGCCAGATGGCCCACCAACACAACCCATCATACACAGCAGTGGAGGAAGATGAGATTTTGCAAAGCCTGGTGCAGCAGTACACAATGCCGTTTTCCCGAAGCAGCCATCACCAGCAGGAGCGGACTGCACTGTGGCAGGATCTTGTTCGTCGGGTAAATGACATAGGCATGTATAACCGGACATATGAGCAGGTACGCCATCACTGCAGTAATTTAATTAGACATGTCCAGTGGCGTGCGTCTGATATCCAAAGACAGCAGCTTGCCACAGGTGGTGGGGTGGCCATTCACCCCCCCTCACCAGAGTTGAGGAGCTGCTCCTAAGCGTGGTGGCTCCTGGACAACAGCAGCAACAACCTCTGACATGTGTTGTCATGGAGGCCGGAGCCACCCATCATGTTCACATGGAGCGAGCAGGTAACATGCCCTATCTGTAGACTACAGTTAAATGTATTGTTAGATTATGTCTACGTGAGATGTGTACTGTGTGTTTAGCAGTTGTGCTGCCTAGTGTTGTGCAATACTGATATTAGGAATATCATCTCTACACCTGTGACTGTTGACTGTTGTTCTGCTGTAGTTTAGCATACCCACTGTAGCAATGCCACAGTTGTGGCCACTGACAAACTCTCTCATATTCTCGTAGGTCCCTCTGGTGTGACAGCAGGGCAGACGATCCATGCTGGTGAGTGTGGTATAACTGCAATGTTGGTAATGAAATGTGCATGTCATAGGTGAGGTGTAGGCCATGTACACGTAACACACCTATGCATAATGCATGCTGTGCATGTTTGCTGTAAGACATTGCACAGCTCAGTAATGTCAGTAGCTGCCTCAATGACATGCAATACACAGAGCATCAGACACAGTTGTGGCAACACCATACTGCACACTGGATAGACATAGTTGCTACAGCTGTACACAACATAACACGTTTATCATACGCAGTACACAAAAACATGCTACATATGGTGTTACCACACACCCGCTGTAAGGTCACACCTCAGTATCCCACATGTCATCCACATACACATGATATACCTCAGGGGTAGAGGCCTATCATGGGGCTGTGCAACACTCTTCAACACATAACACAGTCATGTTAGGCAATGCTCCCTATTGGGCACCTCACACACCCATGTACAAAGTGGCTGTGTAATTGTGAACATAGCCACAGCACTGCAGTTCAGGTACAGCATGCTAGGCGGTGGTCTGTCACACATTATTAGCCGTGAGTGACCACAAGATGCATGATTATGATGGCACATGGTACTACACCCCATCCAGTTACAGTGACCACAGTACTACACATAGCAGTCATTGCTTTGCACCTCAATGTTGTGTGTGTGCAAACATATGCACCTATACACAATATGTATAGCAAGTTGTGTGTGTGCTTACATATGCCAGTATACACAATATGCACAGCAGTCACCATCTGTACAAAGTGTCACATATATGTCCTGGAATGCTATTGGGTATATAGGTCACATGACACACATTGAGTTTGTGTGGTGTTTAATGTTGCAGTCGTGTAGCATGCCATGTCATGGCTGGCACTGACATATCTGCAATATGTCCCACACTCACCATAACCACTGTACAATGGCCATTTTGAGCATTGGGATTCCTTCACATCTACATGCATCACTCATCCCGTGTGTGTACATAGCATGCATGTGCTACACCTGTGCCCATTATTATCTGCTATGGACACAGACACTGTAATCACACATGGCAATCTATGTGTCACACAGATAACACATGCAACCATGGTATGTATACCTGTCAGTGATGGTGCACAGGACATTGCAGAGCTGATAATACATGCACAGCAATGTTGTGTCCATGTACACATTGTGTTCCAGGGTGTAGCCAATCACTGAACAACTACACACATGCATCAAAGCCATGTATAATGTCATTAAATAGGGCCATCTACACTTGCACTGCATGGTCTTGAGTAACACATATTCTGCATGCTGACACATGTGAGGTGACTGTTTGCCTTGTGATACTGTCACCCACCTTCACCCACTATTGAGTATGTGTTGGATTGCTGGTGTGTGTGTGTGTGTGTGTGTGTGTATGTGCTGTAGTGAGGAGTGTATTTGTGTGCATGTGTTCATGTGTTCATGTGTGCATGTGTGCATGTGTGCATGTGTTCATGTGTTCATATGTGCATGTGTGCATGTGTTCATGTGTGCATGTGTGCATGTGTTCATGTGTGCATGCGTGCATGTGTGCTAACATCATGTACAGATTGTAAAGTGTGTTTCCTGTCTTCCTCTCACAGGTGCTGAGTTTGGGGTGGCTGAAAGCAGCAGGGAACCTGAAGTCACTGCCACTAATAGTGGAGATGATGAGACATGTATTCTGGCACAGGAAGGTTTGACAGGGTCTGTCGTTGGTCCACCAATCGACAGTACACAGAGTTCAACCCCATCTATGCACACACTCATACTGCCAATACATCCCTCATCACCAATGGCCTTAGTCAAGGGACAGCATACAGTTGGCATTGACCAGGAGAGTGTGGTACCCATGGCACTTGCATCCCCTCACAGCAGCCATAGCCAGATTCCTGGAATGGTACCACATAGGTGGATGTCCAGGGGTTCTCAGGGGAGCACCACTGGGTGTATTGCCCCTGGCAGACGTGCCCCCAGAGGTATTTCAACCTCCAGTATATTCCGGGCTGTAATGCAGGCACAGGCACATATGGAACGGTACACCAGACAGGGACTAAGGGAGCAGAGGGCCCATTACACTGCTATCAATGACAGCATCCGTGACCTTGCCGGTGCCATCCGGAATTACACTGAGGTCATTGATAGACATTGGGGGGAGACAGTAGATGCCCTCCACAATGTGTTTTCCATGAGCCAGGACTGTGCAGGATGGTTGAGACATCGACGCAGATGCATGCCAGCAACAGCAATAGCTGGCAGTCATCACAGACAGCACACAGATCACAGCCGCTCCCATAGTGGCAGTACCAGCCCCAGCAATGCTGGGGCTGGCCTGTCCATTGACCATCCTAGTAGACCACATGCACATGGCTCTGGCCAGTCCCAGCAGAGGCATGGGTCCAGTCATCATACCTCTGCCTCTGATGATAGTACCCAATCAGGGTTGGTACCCGATACTGCCCGTAGCACCTCTGCCAGGCACAGGTACCGTGTCCATGCCCAGAGACAGTGATCTGTACAGCCTAGCAGGTACAGTCTGTGGCTGTCCCACAACCTCCTGTATATGGCAGCCACATGGTGGAGCTGTGTGCATGCAGACACACACACATTAACCAAACAACTAGGGCTCACACATGCACACACACATTACATCAACATTGGCCCATGCTGTACTGTTGTCCCTCACACACACACACACACACACACACACACACACACACACACACACACACACACACACACACACACACAGACATGCCGATTATATGAGTCAATGTCGGGCTCTGACAAACCAACAACACACCCTGTACATATGATGACACCTGTGCCACCTCCTGTCATCTGTAACATTGATGGAGGAACAGGCTAACATGGTTCTGATGCACAGGGTGATATTATAGCAGTGTAGCAATATTAGCAAGTTGAAAACAGGAAAGTGTAATGATATCCTTGTAGGTATATCTGAGCAGGCATTATGCATAACAGCTCTGATTGTCAATGTAGCATTGTTTATACCAGTGTTAGGTCTGAGTATGTATTGTCCACCCATGTGCCCTTGGCTGAAGTGTACAGTGTTGCCAGAATGTGTTAGTGAGTGGACAGTATGTGTGTGGTGTGTGCATTACAGATTAGCAGGTGTACATCTGTGAACATGGTGGGTGCACACTGTCTGCATGTACATGCATAGTGGACACATGGGACGTGTGACATACCCTGTTGTACACATTGTTAACATCTCATAGTATCTTTCAATGGCCAGTATGCATTCTACTACAGATATGTACTAACATGGGTACACATGTGTGTATGACATGGGTTGATACTATGCTGTGGGTGATACTGTTAATATCTGTCATTGATTTGCAGTCTGGTAGTATACACAACCTCAACAGCATGACTATAACCAATCATTAGATGATGTCCTGACAAATGACACACAGTTGTAGGGAACTCAGTAACAGTTGGATCCTTCTGGTACTATACTATAACAGTAACCAGTGGTATTGACCACCACCTGTTCCTGGGACCACACCTGTTTGGCATATAGCCCTCTTAGGTACATGCAAACACACTAGGGGTATGTCCATCCACATCTGGAAATGCATGCATTGGCCTACAATGCATTCCCTGGATGGGACACATATCCTACACAAGGGTATCATACAGACAGATACCTGTTGTCCAATACATGCTGTATAGCAGTAAGCTGACTATGGCATAGTCATCCACATTTACTATACATACTATCCCGACAGTACCACATAGGTGGTAGCCCTCAACATGTATGTTGGGTAACAATGTGTACATACAGCCACGTGTTATGTCATCTGTCCCTTGGTATCCACATATCCATAGGTATTGTGGAGTCCCTCGGTGTGTCACATAAGACATTAGGGGCCTGAATGCATATCCACAGGGCTGTTGTACACCTATAATGACTGTCCATTATTGCCAGTCATTGTTGTGTATGAACATGTCTGACATATACCCCAGGCATGTACCCTCACTCACAGTACTCTATATTAACTGTCATGGGTGTGTGTGGCACAGATGACCTTGGACACTACAGTGGCCGGGCTTGTCACATACATACATATGTGACCTATGATATGAGAAGCAGCGGCACAATCTGTCAAAGGAAACAGATGTATTCATGTAGTATGCAGGCTTCACACCTATGTACTGATTGAGGTCACATGTACACATATTTATTTGCCACGCAGATACCTGATGTGTGCAATGCACATACTGTTTTAATCATGATATGTCATACCATAGTAAAAGCAAAACCCAGACTGCATTGACCAACTGTGTCACACACATACACACAGACACTCAGCAATTGCAGGTTTCAAACCCCTACCTAATTATGTTATGATACCAGAGAGACATGCATTAACACGGCTCGCTATATGCTTTGCTGGGTGGTTTCTCTTCTCCTGCTATATTTGTAGGATGCTGACATCATCAGACTTTCCAAAGAGGAATGTACCTCTTTTAATGTGTTTTCCCAGTCTCCAAAAAGGGAACTCCTCTCAGAGGAAATCACACACACACACTGTCAGCGTTTGTAGGATTCAAACCCCTACCTAACTATGTTATGATACTAGAAAGATACGCATTAACACAGTGTGCTATATGCTTTACTGGGTGGTTTCTTTTCTCCTGCTATATTTGTAGGATGCTGACATCATCAGACTGGACATGGTAATGTGTGTACACTTTGTTTTATGCATTCCGAGGAATGAGCCATGTGGGTCGGCAGGTGTCAACAGCTTGAACAGAACCCCATAATTCTTACCTTGTGTGATCTATCTGTGGACACATTGACATTCCTTCATATGTCAACACATATTTATGCACAGATTGTTGGTTTTCTGGATACAACATGTGTCTGGGATGTTGATAAAGGGCTATTCAAAGTCTATGTGGGACATTTGTAGCTCTGTTCAGTGATGTATGTCCTGGGTGGCTGCCTTTCAAACAGTGTAGCATGTTTGGGAACCATGATCTGCACATGAACATACCACAGTTGGTAGGGTTGTGTGTTTGTCAGCTTACAATAGCTCTGTTTATGACTTCAACCATGATGGACTCCATGGCCTTGCAGATCAGACTTCATAGGCTTACTGGACTATACTTCCCATGGTGTGTTGTGCACCAACACTTGTGGGGAGTGCCATATGTTGCTGTAGCACATCCAACTGTTCCAGATCCTGTGCAGAGGGTGAGGCTCAACAGACTGTTCAGGTGCAGGGTCTGTTTGTTCTGTAGTTCATGCATGACACATATTGGGAAACAATGTATTCCAATTGCTGCCATGCTTTTGGTTTTGTGGGGAGCTGTTCAGCCATTCTACATGTGATATCTCCTGGTATGATGACAGGGATTATCATCAGTGGGAGGTGGGTATGTCAATATGGGCCTGTCTGACAGGATGTCGGCATTGTCAGTCAGGTACAGTTGGCCCTGACTCAGGGCATATATGAGTGTACATTGCTATTTATGACATAGCTGAAGGAGGTGTCATGATTCAGTCTGGACTCCTTCTCAACTACTCTTTACAAAACACCAACAAACCTGAGCGTAATCCCTGTTATACTCTTTTACAAACTTAACACCCTACTGATCCTTTGTGATCAGGCTACGGAATATGTCATCATAATATCCTGGCATGTCCAGGGGTCGGTTTCATGTGTACTCTCCAGTCCAGCTAGTGAACATTGTGGTTTTGACACTATGTCACATCTGCCTCATGTACACAGACAACCCTTTCCTCCTCCCAACAAACTCAGATATATGTGAGAGATGCAACAATATTGACATACAGGAGGCTGAGCTCTCTCGACCCATGACTGGCATAGTCTATCAGGTGGTGAAGGTAATCACACACACCACATATCAGTCTCACATAAACGTATAGCGACAGCAATCAAACCACATTATCACACATAAACATACTCAGAGGCTCTACATAAACTCTGCCTAAGCAGCAGAGACCTCCAAAGCAGACACACAAACAACTGCTACCCCACTACAATACCCACATATCACAAAGTTCACAATGTCAGTGTGCCACACAGTCACTGCCCTTCGGGCTATACAACACACCTAATACACTTGTAATAGGTGACACTTATTGTCAGACACACTGACGTCCCACTCACCAGGCCAAACAAGGGAGTAGTCACGTTGAGCTGTCTCTCGGGTGCCAGGATCCGCAACATAACACATGCACTCAGGTCACTCCAAAGCAAGTACAGGACTGGCTCCATCATTGTCCATGCTGGTGCATACAACCTCAGACGTTTCTCCCTGGACCACATGACATGATACATAGAGGAACTCTCTGATTATGTAGCCCAGGCCAGTATGATCCTGACCTTGTCTAGCATCTTACATTCATCAAGTATGATGTCACAGTATACCAACAAACTGATCACGTTTAACAGTTGGCTAACATATTGGTGTCATTCACAGGGGATACAGTGTCTGTCAGCCTGGGGTGACATGCTCGACATGCCACGTAGCTTCACTATGGACAGCTTGCACCTGTCACCCTTGGACTTTTGAATACTGGCTAAGGCACTTGCTACCACCATACTGCCTTTTTTAAGCAGGGCTCAAAAGACAAACCCACCTCCATAGACATTACAGAGTACATGACACTGAGGGTAATACTGCTCATCACCAGATGTGTTACCCTCAAATTGCGTCCACTCAGGAATCTCCTCAGTATGGACAACAGCGATATCTGTGCACTAACAGACACCTGTTTCAGGCTCCCAAATGCACACCAGCACTACCAGGTTATATCTCATACCATGCTTTCTGACCGCAAAACTCAGAATGGCCAACACAAATAAGGGGAGTATCCATATACATCACATATACACATACCTCCAGGTTGTTAGCACTGCACAAAGCATCACAGACCATACATATGCACCTAACATTGTGCAAATCTGCCTTTTGGCTTGTTGCCTGCTACAAACCACCCTCCCAAACTCAGGAACCACACTCAGCTTTCCTGGGAACACTGGACAATATGAAGGTCTCCCCAAACACCATTATATTGGGTGACTTCAAATACCCACACATTGACTGGGGATAGTACTCAGGCCCCAACACCCTCGCCCAACAGTTGCTACTATTTGTAAACTCATATGCTATGGCACAACCAGTCACCACACCCACAAGAGGGGACAACATATTGGACATGATCATCACCAACATGGGGACTCTAGGTTCCACACCTGAGATATACCCCTCATTGGTAAGGTCAAAAAATACATTTATCTCACTGGACATCCATATCCTGTCCCCACACCCATTCTGGGTAATCTTGGTGAACTTCTCAAAAGCAAACGTCACACTTCTCCAAATCAAGGTGGTATCCTTTAGAGACCCTAGGACAGTGTTAAGTATGGCTCAGACTGCTGAATCCTTTACATACGCATTCTATGGACACCTAGTGGACTGCATGGATTGTGCTATCCCAAATAACAACTGGACTCACTCCTCCAATGGCAGGGGACCTGTCTGGTAGACCCCAGCCATTAATAAGCTATGCAATGAAAGGAGGATGCTACTACATGATAGAGCACAATCCCACACAGGGAAGGCATCTGTGATCTGTACTACCAGACAGCTACAATCACTCATGTATTTATGTCAGGCCCGCTTCTAACGGACAATTGCACCAGACACATAGGACACTCACAAGGCCTTCTTCAGTTAATTCAGGTACTTGGGTGGAAACTCACTGATATGCTGTGAGTTACTGCATACTGACTAAACATACCCTGAACCCACAGACATTGCCAACATCCTGGCAAACAGGTTCAGTGCAGATGTCTCCCCCCATCCCCCCTAAAGAGCTACTGTCCATCCTAACAGAGTGCAACCTCCTTGACATCACAAATAAACAGGTGAGTGCTGCCCTCCCCACAGCGGACAACACAGCATCAATTTGAACAGACGGTGTCCTGGCCTGCATCTTACACGGGCTTCATGACGGACGTAACCCTCACATTACGTCACTGTTCAATATCAGAGTTACTGCAGGATATGTACCCACAGAATGGCGTACAGCGATAGTGGTCCCGCTCCACAGAGTTGCTGCCATAATGGACCATAGACAATATCAGCCTATAAGGCTAACTTGCCTGTTTTGCAAAGCTATGGAGTGTATTGTAATGGGACTCATGCACATAGACATAGGGAACCTACAGACACTGGGTCCTACACATTTCAGCATTGTTGTGGGCAGATCTTGCCTCTTGGACCTGTTCGTATTCTTTAAACAGTTACCAGGTCCATTGGTGTAGGGACAGTTGTCCACACAGCCTGCTTGGACCTTGCACAACCCTTCAACACAATACCCCACTCGGCCATTATGCATAGGCTCACCGGTGTCGATATCGACACATATCTCACACGATGGATTGCTACCTGGATCAGGGATAGCACCCACATGCTCAGTATTGCAGGTGCCATGTCTGACTATACACCAGTTACACATGACATCCCACAAGGCTCAGTCCTGGGACCTCTCTTGTTCAGTATATATTTGTGTGATGTACAGGCTAACACAGGAGGAATATGGCTGACCATGTTCACAGATGACTGCAAACTGGGTGCCATAATCAACTCTCCAGCTTGCACATGCATACTCAAACAGGGTCTCACAGAGATAGGATGACTGGTGCCTGAGCCATGGTCTACAGCTAAATGCCATTAGTTGCATAGTCGTCCCCTTTGGGAATAACAACATGCCCACACATTACCACATAGGTAGTAATCCATTACATATGGTAGTAGTTGTTAGGGGTTTGGGGACACGACTTGTTCGTACTCTCGCCTTTGACAATCACGTTGCCAAAGTGGTTAGACAGAACTTCTATATAGCCCACCTTATCCCATATGGTTTCACATGTTGATCAAGTGAGGTCATTGTGCCCCTATACTCATCACGACCATGCTTGGTTACAATGCCACATTTGGGATGTACCTTACCCGACACCTGCAGCAACTGTAATGACCACAAATGTTCCTCAACAAGCAGATGTAGGGACTCACACAGATACCCAGCACAGTTCAGATACAGTAACTCCAGCTCTACTCAGTCGCTTACCACCTACTCGGATGTGTTGTGTGCCTGTAGTTTAAGGAAATATCTGACCCAGAATTAATGGACATGCTCGACCTCAGGATATCCGGCTCCCTTGGAGCTACACACTCCAGGGATATATACCTCAGCACAGATGTTAATAGGACATGCTGGAGGGACAGATTCTTATCCCAGAGGCTCCACTCACTCTGGATTGTAATCCCGGTTTCGCATGGGCAGAGCCACCCACTGACCACCTACAGGAGACATCTTGACAAGTGGATGGGTGATTGTATGTTTACCCATGAGATATCTTCTGGGTCCCTGCTAGACAGAGGCACAATACACTAAACATAAATGGCCTATCTTGTGTGACCTACTATTCACAGGCACAGTGTTCTACTTTGACAGGGTTGCGAAAGCCAAACACACTCTGGCTAGGCTTGTACATGGCCTAGGGCAGATAGCCTAGTATCAACCTCTGAACCTATGATAATGTTCAGGATGCACAATGTTTATTGCTGATACTGTTTGCAGGTTTTATCATCTTTGCCTTCCCACTTTCTATGAACAACTTAGGTATCTGCAGAACATATTTGATTATGACAGGGTTCCACTATATTATATATGTGTCTGTTGTCATATAACTGTGTGCACAGGGCAGATTGCTGGATAGGGAGAGGTTCCTAGGTTAACACATGCAACTGCCTGATATGTGTGGCCCACTGCTGTACTCTGACATGGCCTAAGTGTGTGAGCATGCCCAGTTCAGACTGTCAGTGTTCTGTTGCCTGACATTTGTCTCATTTATTCATGTGTGAGCATGCCCAGTGTGACCTTTCAGTATGTTGCTGTCTGAGATCCACTACATTTGTTGATGTATGTGTACATGTCCAATATTAACATTTCTACTGTGTGTGTTGAAAGTCAGGTTCTATTCTTACTGCGGGACTCACCTTTGTGTCATAACTCGACAGGGATTATGCTGTGCCTGCAGGGTTTCCATGGAATACTTTACATAAACGTATCAACATTTCTTCATACAGGCTGACCACTGCAATACTGTCATGGTTTAGTGGTTCAGTTCTATGACTATAGTGTACAGTATCCTGGGTTCAAGGCTCATCACTGCTTTATATTTTCATACTGAGCAGACCAGACTGCTTAAGGGTCAGTAGATCAAATATGAGCATGTTGGCTTTTGTTCAGCTATGCTCTACTTAGGTTCATAGGTTCATAGGTTCATACTAGGCTATCTGCCCTAAGGCATTTACAAGCCTAGCCAGAGTGTGTTTGGCTTTCGCCACCCTCTGACCTGATTTTACTGTGCCCTTTTTAAGGTTAGTTTACTGTGCCTCTGTCTAGTAGTGACACTGAAGTAATCCCCGGGGTAAACCTACAATCTCCCATCCACTCATCAAGATTCCTCTTGAAGAGAGTCAGTGATGGGCTCTGCCTAACATGGACTGGGATTCTATTCCAGAGCGAAGGGAGCCTCTGGGTTATGAATCTGTCCCACCAGCATGTCCTATTTATTTCTGTGCTGAGGTTCAAGTCCCTCGAGCACATAGCTCTAAGGGATTTGGATTTTCTGAGGTGGAGCATACTCATTAATACTGGGTTGGACATGGCTTTATACGTCAGGCACAGATCGCCTCTAAGTAGGCGGTATGCAACTGAGTAGAGCTGGAGTTTCTTTAACCGAGCAGCATATGGCATCTGTTTGAGTCCCATGATCCTCTTTGTGAGGTACTTTTGGGGTCTTTCTAGTTGCTGCAGGTGTCTGGTAAGGTACATCCCAAATGGGGCATTGTATTCAATTATGGGCCTGATGAGGGATGAATAAAGAGGCACAATGACCTCCCTTGATCTAGATGTGAATCCTTTCATGTTAAGGTGGGCTATATAGAAGGTCTTTCTAACCACTTTGGCAATGTGGTTGTCAAAGGAGAGATTACTGTCAACTTGGGTCCCCAGGTCCCTAATTACTTCTTCCATACTTAATGGATTCCTGCCTATGTGGTAATTTGTGGGCACTTTGTTTTTGCCAAAGGGTATGACTATACACTTTTTAGCGTTTAGCTTTAGGCCATGGCTCTGGCACCAGTTATCCGTCTCTATGAGACCCTTTTGGAGGATGCTTGTGTCAGCTGGAGAGTCAATTATGGTGCCCAGTTTGCAGTCATCTGCGAACTTAGTCAGCTACAGTCCTCCCGTGTTAGCCTGAACCTCCGAAAAATATATACTGAACAAGAGAGGTCCCAGGACTGAGTCTTGTGGGACGCCACTTGTAACTGGTTTAGAGTCTGACATGGCTCCAGCAATTTTGATTATGTGGGTTCTGTCCTTGAGCCAGTTTGCAACCCATCTTATGACATAGGGGTTTATATTTAAGCTGGAGAGCTTATCTATGATGCCCTAGTGGGGTATTGTGTCGAAGGCTTTTGCAAGGTTCAGGTAGGCTGTGTGGACTATCTTCCCCTCATCAATGGCCTTGGTGACTGTTTCAAAGAAATTGACCAGGTTTAAGAGGCAGGATTTGCCCTTAACAAAGCCGAATTGGGTAGGATCCAGTGTCTGTAGGTCCCCAATGTCTTTGTTTATGAGTTCCATGATGATCCTCTCCATAGCTTTGCAGACCATGCTAGTCAGGCTTATGGGGCGATAGTTTCCAGGGTCCATAGAAGCACCACCTTTGTGGAGTGGAACCACTGTTGCTGTATGCCATTCTTTGGGTACATATCCTGTAGTAAGGCTGAGACTGAACAGCAGCTTTATGTGGGGGTTTAGCTCTTCTTGGAGTTCATGTAGGACACAGCCCGGGACACCGTCTGGTCCCATTGATGCTGTGTTTTTTGCTTTGGAGAGGGCAGCTCTCACCTGAGCATCTGAGATGTCAGGGAGGCAGCACACTGCTGGGATAGATATTTGCTCTTTAGGGGGGAAGGGGGTAGACGTCCGCACTGAACCTGTCTGCCAGGATGTTGGCAATGTCTGTGAGTTCAGTGTATTTTTAGTCATTTTGGACCAACTCTGAGCATATCTGGGAGTTGCCACCCAGGTTCCTAACATAACTAAAGAAGGCCTTGTGATTATCTTTAGTGTCCTGTGCAATTTTTCTCTCAAAGCTGGCCTTGGATGATTTTATGAGGGATCGTAGTTTTTTTGCTAGTACTGATCAGAGATGCCTTCCCTTTTAGGGATTTTGCTCTATCATGTAGTAGCTTCCTCCTTCTGTTGTACAGCTTATTTATGGCTGGGGTCCACCAGGCAGGACGCCTGCCTTTGGAAGATTGGGTCTTGGTTTTGTTTGGGATAGCATGATCCATGCATTCCTGAAGGTGTCCATAGAATGCGTTTATAACGGATTCTGCAGTTTGAGCCATAGTTTCCACTGGCCCGGGGGCCTTGAAGGATTCCACCTCAGTTTTGGGAAGTGTGAAGTTAGCTTTTGAGAGGATTTTCACTGTGGTTTTCTGGGCTGTGGGTGGGATCGGGATGTGGATATCCAGTGAGATTAATTTATGGTCCGATCTTACCAATGAGGGGAATACCTCTGGTATGGAGCATACAGTCCCCATGTTGGTGATGACCAGCTCCAGTATGTTATCCCCTCTTGTGGGGGTGGTGACTACTTGTTCCATAGCATTTGAGTTTATAAATTCTAGGAACCTTTGGGCTAGGGTGTTGGGGCTTGAGTAATGCTCCCAGTCAATGTTTGGGTAGTTGAAGTCACCCAATATAATGGAGTTTGGAGAGACCTACATATGCTTAGACCCAGCTTGTCCAACATTGCTCAATATTAACCAACATTGCTGGACGTTGGCCAATATTACTCAACATTGACCACAGTTGTGCTAGTTGGTGTGTATGATTTTCTTTACATATACTACATGGTGGTAAATGCTGTTTAGCACTGCTTTATATTGCTTAACACATGGCAATCATGCCTCAGGTGGTGCTGCAGGGCTGGCTATGTCGGATGCACATACTACACTCCCTATACATGTTTGAAAGCAGGTTGTGTAAACTTAGGCATCCCTTTTACTATATGTGTGAGTCAGAGAGAGGTATAATTTCCAGAGTTCCTACTGATCCAGTGTATGTGCTATGTGTTGCCTCTTTGCCAAGGCCAAAGCATACTGGGCACACCTACTACTGCCTACTGGGGCAGGCTCAGGTTGTTCCTCCTCCGAGTCATGCTCTGCCTGTGATGGCCTTGGCAATGGTGGAGGGCTGTTTGGCCCAGGCCTATGCTGATTCTGCTGCAGCTGTTTTTGCAGGATCATATTATGTAGCATAGTGCATACCATGACAATTTGGGTACATGTAGTTGGTGAGTACTTCAAGGCTCCACCAGATGTGTCCAGGCACCGGAACCGTGACTTGAGCAGCCCAAACACACTCTCGATTACATTTCATGTTTGTGCGTATGCCTCATTATGGCATTCCTGTTCAGGTGTGTGTGCATTTCTGATGGGTGTCATCAGCCATGGCTCCAGTGCATAGCCAGCATCCCCCACTAGGTGACCATGTGGGATGTCCCTGTTGGCAAATGTCTGGTATAGCTGCGTCAGATGCCAGATATGGGAATCATGGTAGCTTTCAGGGCAGCCAGCAAACACATTCAGTATTATGCCCTGGGCATCACACACAACCTGGCAGTTGATGGGGGGGGGGGGGGGTCCTTGCGGTTGAAGTAGACCCTACCCCACTCACCGGCTGGTGCTTTGATGAGTATGTGCGTGCAGTCTATTGCACCCACTACCTCAGGGTATTCCGCTATTTGCTGGAAGAGATGCATATTGCTGGCCAATACCTCACGGGAATTGGGGAAATATACATGATCCCCGACATGTGCTGACATGGCATCCAGGAAATGGTGCAGTACCCTGGATGCTGATGATTGTGATATCCCCATCATATCACTAGCTGTTCTCTGGAAGGTACCTGTTGCTAATATTCTTAGGCCAGCACATACCTTGGTTTCCACTAGGATGGGGTTCCCCTCTGTTGGTTCTGTGTGTGAGACATGGCCTGCACAGCTCAACAATTTGCTGCAAGAACTCTCTGTCCACTTTATAGCGCTCCACTATCTCCAGCTCATGTAGCCCCTGGTAGGTTACCCTGGGCCTGTACACTCTTCTCCGTCTCCTCACTGTGGGTTGTCCAACAGCATTTGCACTATCACCACCCTCAGCATGTTGCATATGTTGCCTTATAACAGCAATGGCAGCCCCTAACATTTTTTTGTCTCAGTAAAGCTTTTTCAGTTTTCACTTCTATCAGCTTACTGCAGTGTTGCAGTGTCTCTTGAGAGAAACATAATGGACTGTTGTTTGCAGAGTTTTAAGTGCTGGGCTGGGCTAGTGTACTGCCTGTGTAATTGCCTGATTCTGATTGTTTTCACCTGCTAGCTCTGCTAGTACTCCCTGGTAACTTCTTACTATTTGGTGTGCTTCCTTTTTCCTTTCTGTTTCCTCAGGGGGAAGCGCCGCACACACAAGCACAAACACGCGCACAACAGCTAATACACATGCACACATGCTTACATGGAGTACAACTTGCTTATTCTTGTAAAAATGCACGCACACAGGTGCAACGCACTTACAACTGTTTACACAGCCTTACATATGCTTACTCCTGCTTACACACGCGCACACATGCTTACACGCGCACACACTGTCTTAGTCGGGTTTACTGGCACGCACACACGCATGCACGCTCAGCAAGAAACTTTGCTGTTATCCACGGCATACACCTTCAATTTCTTTACTTTACCTAGCCTACCTGTTGACACACCTCTTTCAATGATATGTAAATGTCAGCTGACACATGCCACTCTGCTCCAATGAGCTTCACTTCTTTCATACATACCCCCCACGTGATGTCACCTATCTTCTACTCTGTTACTCCCCTTGTCCTATTCCTACACTCCACTGACTGTGCTCATTTGCTATGTAAACTTGCGATTCACTATCCTAACCCTCATTTGCATAGGATTGCCTACTAATGCTTGGTTACATCTCTTAGACTGAGCTTCCCCCCTTAGCAACCTCTACTCGGTGGCCATGCTGTCTTCAGCCTGCCATTGTAAATTCATATCAGCAATAAAATCCACATTTGTGGATCTTAATTATTGATTTTCTGGTTTTTAGGGTGCAGCGTGTTTGCGCGGCGCTGCGCTATGCTTAAACCCCGGAGATTGGGATGAAAAAAAAAAGTTATTTTATTTTTATTTTGCATCACTTCACATTGCCAATGGCCGTATTTTTGGCCATTGGCCTGCTTCCTCCTGTAAATGCATCCTTTTTTTGGAGCTGTCACGGCTCCGTTTTGCTATTTGCAGAACCGTACTCAGTCAACTGAGTACATTTCTGCAAATAACACTACTCCTACTCGGACAGGTTCGGGTTTCCTGGATTGCAAATTTACCTCATTTGCATAGCTTTCACCTGCAATTGAGGTAATTTGCATATCCAAGCCCTGTCCGTGTAGGACTAGTTTTGAGAGCTCTGTTGCACACCCCTACTGGCTGTTCCTGGATCGCTCGGTGGACATGTTGGCTGCATGGAGTCTTACTCTACTCTTAGACTCCGTGCAAGCCTTCATGAATCTGGCCCCATGTCTTAAAACCTGCCCATTAGCCACATTACATTAACTACTCTAGGTACAGTCAGGAAACTCTTTAAATGGTTTAGTACTGCAGGCTACAACCTAACAGATAACAATGTAGTATGAGATTCCAGTAATGAAGGAGTCAAAGATAGTAATATACATAGTAAGAGACATAAGGCATGTCCATGTTTTCCACCCAGTTAACCTTCATTATGCTGTTTTTTTTTTCAGAAGTGTCCAGTTTTCTTCAATGCCAGTTTCACTTAGTGTGCCCTTAGTGCCAGATTAAATGCCATTCCTCACTACATATGTTCTGTTACCTCTTAGATTCAATAGACAGTTGGATGTCCTCTGCTTTTCACTGAAGCAGTTTATCCACAGACTATCATTGATCCAACTTCACCAGCTCTATAACATGTTATGTGTTTACAAAACAGAGCACTTTTTAAGTGAATGATCTGAAGATCTTCCAAGTATTTAAAAATCTTCTAGTGTCAGCCTTCCATTTGTTTCTCAGTGCCATTACAAATGTCATTATTTTAGCATCTTTTCATGTAAGGCATTTTATTCTAGAGACAGTACTTTTTGATTTTATCTAATTTTGTTATCAAGGTTCCCAGACAAGGGTCTTTTTTCAGTTGTTATTTTGTTTTTCTGGTATACTGCTGCCAGAATTGGGCTGCTTAAGCACTTGCTGGTTCTGAGGTTTTGTCTTACAAATATTTGGATTAAATCCATAAAGAGTTCTTCAAAGTTCACATGTTCAGTGTGGGACCCTGCCAAGTTCACTGTGGGTTGTAATGTTGAACACTTGTACCACACTAGTCGAACCAGACACAATTAGTGGTCAACCAGGGTTCATGCTAGGTTGTGGCACTGAAATAAAGGGGCTTATATATGTCAGCAACTGCATCTTGGCAGGACTGTGCAAAAAAGTGGAGGAGAAAAATAAAGCATGCTAAGACAGTGGGACTAGTATGTCTGACCAGAAACTACACAGCTGAACAAAGTAATTGCCTAAGACAAGATCGCAGCAACTAAAGTCCCAAATGTGCTTTAGTCATGGTGGACAAAACCCTCTGAACATCCCTATTTTATGTAACTGACTCCAAAAGTGCTCTGTCTTAGAAGAAAAGTTGAAAAATAATTGTACAGTTTAAGTTACGCAGTCCTAACACAACCAGTAGCATAGTTTGGCCACATGGTATATGGCCACACTTTAGACTTTCTTAGAAAGGTGAATATTTATCATTCAGATATGTGCCCTTTCTATATCAGGATATATTTTACTGTGACAGTAGGCTGTATATTAGCTCACTGTATTTTTGAAACTGATATTAGAAACACATACTATGCATCAGAGATAAATATAATGAACCTACACCATGCATTTTCTACAATTAGGTTTTTAAGATGCTTCACAGTACAGTTTGTTGAAATTCTTCTTCCCATTCTTATGGTTTGGTGTAAATCTAAATAACGTATGTCAGACTTTGGCCAAATCAGGGACTTAATCATAAATAGCTTAGACTCCAAGGTGTCAGCAGCTGAACGTTATCGTTATAGATACGGTACTTACTTAGGCCTAGAATATGCATGTATGTCCATTTAATGCAGTTCATTTTTTTAAGGAAGCCAAGGTTAAACTACAGAAACACCACTGACAAGGCCTAGTGGACAAGCTGGGGGGGGGGGGTATCCCCAATTTCAGTTGGATGGTATACAACAAAGATTTATAGACTTCTAGAGATGACAGGAGGACTCATTGATATGCTGTAATGCTGACTATAAGCAGTGGGTGATTTTTTAGTGTTGGTTGAGCACAGCAACAGTAATTTGAGGTTTAGTTGCAAACAAGGTGTTCATTTTGCTCCTGGAAAATATCTATCAATCTTTTTACTTATTTTTAATAGTTGTGTGAACATAATGGTTCACTGCAGTTCATTTTCAGTCATGACATGAAGCATAATGGAAAGAATAATATTGGATAAGGCCAATCTCTAACCAAATGGAGTAGGCTAATTCGAGAACAAAAATGTAAATTTTCTAAGCTTAAAATGGCTCACAATTACTCACTTAAAAACTTATGAACCTGTAATTGGACTACATATGAAACTGCTTCAGAATGTCCACTTTAACCAGAATGGTACTGGGAGGTGTGATGAAAAGTATATTTGGTGCACGGGGCTGTATGTCAAAACAAGAGGTTTTCAAGAAAGAGGTTAATGTACCAGTATATTGTAATTTAAGGCATCATCATTCTTCTCTCCTTACTTACATTCTTCATGATCTATCTGGCTCTTAAAGAAGAACTTCACTGTACTTTCCCACTTATGCTCTGGGTTAAATTGCAACTGCTATCCCTGCTGTACTCTGATACTGCTATGTAACTGTATATGAAAGTGACTGATTTTTACAACTCATCTACTGTGAATCTGCTTTGTATAGGTAATTAAGAAAAAAATGTCAGTTTAATTGTAAATCTGTAGGATTAACTCTTACATTTGCTGCTGTTTGTTAATAAGCTTACTGTGAAATTTATTACACTAACTTTTTTATCTCTTTGTGTGTGTTGTTCTTTTTATATTCATTATGGAGCGTTTCTCCTCTGAAAAGGAGTTAGCGTTTGCTTTTGTTGACCCATCAGACCATCTGGATAATATATATATATATATATATATATATAGAGAGAGAGAGAGAGAGAGAGAGAGATGAGCAGTTTTTCCACAACTGAATGTGTTTATTACATAAGTTAGTGTTGGTATGATGCTTATATTGATAGTGATATCTGGAAGTTTGTGATTCCTATATAAATAGTGCTAGCACAAACACAAATCACTTCAATGTGAGCAATGCTAATGTGTAAACAAATTCAGGACATTAAAAGGTCATAAACAAAGCATTTTTAATTATCTAATGAAAACTTGTATGCAAACGTAGCTGTAGTATAAATGTGTCACCAAATCAGTAAAAGAGTGAACATTACACCAACATCTCCTTGAAAACATACTATGGTAAGTCCTCACATAGGCTTTTTTTGCAGCAGCAGCATCACTAAAAGAATAAATTGTAACTTTTAATGCATTATTGATTTTCCTAAATAATAACCCATTAACATCCATTTTAGACAACATAAAAAGCGAAGTCATGGAACAGTAGAGATGAACTAGGTAATCCCATTAAAGGGAATATCACTAAAATGCAATAGTTAATGGCATAGTGACACAGCAAACTGCAGCCCAATAAATGTCATAAATGGTAACAATTTGTCCAAAGCCAAGCCCATGTGTCCATCACATCACCAAATGCTTCTTATCCTCTATTATATGTACATTAGTTTCAACAGAATGCATTGCCAAGAAAATGAAATCAAGAAGTGCACACAGACTGATGCTTACAGCATCAATTTTTTTTGACGATTAGATTTCATTGTCTGCCCACATAACTCAATATCTCCTTTACAGATGTGCACTCCCTCTAATGAGTTTTTGGATTAGACTGTCAGATCTAGAATGTTTGTAGTATTGTTTTGTTTAGGACAGTCTGTCTTTACTGCTGTCACTCAGATTAGCTGCAGGCATGTCATAAGTATGAGGTATTTTATTTGTTTACATGTCCAGTTGTTCAGACATATTCAGATGAGAATCAGAGTCACACATCGGAATTTGTTGCTTCTGAGATGATTCCAGAATAAGCCTGGGTTAGGCAGTAAGATACTTCCTTATTATCCTGAATATCTAGTAACACAGACAATCAAAGTTGACCCATAGGTTGGGACTCCAGTATCACCAATCCAGCCTTGCCATATACAGTGACCATGCATCATGACAAACCAAAATTTCAGCACAGAGCTGTTGAGACTCCATGTATTTATAGCAATCCCTTCAACTAAATAATTTTATTTCTAAAACAACTGGTAACATTTGCAGTTCTAAGTAATCTGATCTAAGCCTTTAATGTCTTTTGCTTTTCTGCTGACACTATAAAATGTGACAACTGCCTACAACACAATCACTAACTTATGGGTTTATTTATTTACTTATTTACTTATGTATTAATTTATTCTGCATAATCTGTTAACAAGATAAGCAAAATTTCAGAAAGACCTTTTATTCATTCACAACCCAGGCCAAGATGGCAAAGACAAATATGGAAATGGTATAACATACAATTCCATAATACAGAATTAAAACAAGAATTGGCAGTGTAGAGGAAGGAATGTCAGAGCAAACATGAAACTATTTACAATAGTAAATGTTGCAAGCATGAGACAGAACAGTGCAAGGCAATAACTGGTAAAATAATAGCAAGGAAACATAGATATGCATATGCATGTGCATTTATAGCAGAAGACATACAGTTTGGTAGATAAATCCTTGCCTGCTCCAAGACAAAGTTCAAAAGAAATCAATAAAGAATACATCTACAGCAATTTTAGGACATTTTCTAGGTCTTGAATGATAATTAGAATCAGCCTTCATCTCATCAGTTCATCTGAATCTTTCTTCCACAAAGTATTCTTTGGTCAGAGATTCTGTCATGTGAGCTAGGCTAATAGGCTATTACTGAACTTGTAAATTATTACCTAAATGCATGTAAATGGTATACACAATAAGTTTTGAGGATGATTTGAAATGGTTCATGTTCTAACATCTGTATAACTGGCTTTTTATAATATAGACATGGATTTTTTGACAACTAACGACTATGGCAGGCATCTCTTTTTAAATTGTGCATAACCAATTTGTACAGCTCTTAATGTTCCTTTCTTGATGCACTTGTTTAGGCCTGGAATAACCATGCATATCCTTACTTTGTCCTGCTTTATAAAGATTAACATGCAATTTAGTCATTCATTTGGCTCCATCTTTTGATTATGATTGCAGTAGCTTCCATGTACTTCAGCTCTCGCACAGTTCTAGCCTTAGCACAACTGGTACTCTTCATGGGACATGAATCATACATGTCAACATAAGAGAAATCTACACATGATAGTCAGCCCTCAGAATACCTAAACTTCAAATAGATAGCTTTTTGCTCTCTCATAAGGTTACCTGGATTGTGCAAGAGATATTCCACACTTTCTGACACATATATATCTAAACTTGCAACTACAGCTATTTGCAGACACACTGTCATTAGGTTTATTCAGCATGGCATATTTTTTGACCCTATGCTGACACTTTTGTGCAGACTAAACTTAAACCAGACATTAGATTTAGTAACTGTTTCTTCTAGCATTTTACTAGTCTCATTACTGCTCAAACATTTGCTCTGAACATAATCGTGACTCCTCCCAAATTATCTCACTGTATGCTTTCAGCATTATCAGGCAGAATATTTTGGATTTTGGGCATACATTTGTTAAATATTATTGGAGAAAAAAGCATTTTCTAGTTGAACTCCATCAATTCTTTTCATCACACATGCTGTGACTCAAGCATCTCTGGCACAATATTTGGTGGCTTGAAATGAGTTTATAAAGGACTACTATTTGGCAAACCAACTTGTATTTCTAACATTTATATTCATCATCTAACAAGACTTGACCCAACAGCTTAGCTTAAGACTGGATAAGACAACAACTTGCATGCTGTTTTATTTGTCTTGTTTAAATTCAAATCCTGAAAAGTAGAGTCTGACAGCAAGTTTATCTCTGCACAAGCCTATGTCTTAAATGCATTGCCTTGAATCCATAGCTTTTCTGACATATAACTTTCCTTGCTATCATTAAAAGCTTGAACTGAATGAATATTCTTATTTTGAAGGTCACTGAAAGGTTTTATATATGAATCATCCATTGAGTTAATGAATGTGTTTTAATATTACCTCCAAAATTTCAGATTTAAACTGTTATTTTATCATGGAAACCTTAATATTACTTGTAACAGCCTTGATTCCATTTCTTACAAACACTAGCAAAATGATTAACACTCCCACAATACTTGTGAGCATCTATTAAATGAAAACAATATGTGTTCCATGACTATATCTGCAGTGGTTACACCGGGGATCATATCTGCATGTTTTTTGTTACCATTTGGCATATTTAATATCATCATGTTGCATGAAATTTCATATTTGCTACTGTTTGTATTTTAATACTGTAATAGTTTTAGGCTTTGCTTATACCTCTTTCTTACTTAACAGCCCTTATTTTGCAAAATTCTAACTCCTCAGTCATACATTAAAGCACATTGGTAGACAGAATTTAGGGGGTGTAGGGATCTCGTTTGTAATGCTTTTTCTTTTTTAGTTTTCAGAATTGATGCTTTGGAAATCAAAATCTGTCTGTTTATCAAAATGTAAGGAAAGTTTAGATTTCTCTACTAGTCTACTCAGAAAGAGATGCTGCAGCTCAAAATGTTGAATATGTACTGTTCATTTTTAAAGAGGATGAATGTTGAATATGTACTGTTCATTTTTAAAGAGGATGAATGTTGAATATGTACTGTTCATTTTTAAAGAGGATGAATGTTGCTGATCATAACCTACTCATCTCTAGCCAAAAATTGAGGAAATGCTGCAAAAGAATGTTGATGATTCATCACAGCATGAAAATAAAATAAAAGTTGCAATTAGCAAGATCTAGATATTACTACAAGAAAAAACAATTAATGCTTGAAAAACAAACAAAATGGTGAAAAATACTGTCAGTAAGAGCCTGACTGTGACTGCTTGTAGATGTTGTTGGGCTCCTGTTAAAATGTGGTACAGGCACCACACACCACAGAAACACAACAATTTAAAAATGTAGATCAAGTTCTGATGCCAGCTTATACCATTAGAATTAAATAATTTCTGACAGAATATTACATCTCTCTACTGGTTTCAGAAATGTACTTTGTCAAGAATGTAGTACAAAAAGACATGCATCTTATAGCAGGCTTTACTGAAGACTGATTTCACCCTATGATCATATGACTTATTATCCCATTTTAGCCTTACTTCTCTAAAAGAAACAGTAACCCAGCTGCCATATACTATATAAGTGATGTCACCATATTAAAATCCACTTAATCAACTGGGTAGAATTCTAATTAAAAAAATGATCTCCGTACTTCATCACAATGAAATGCCCTTGCTAAAGAAATCATAATTTTCTTTACTTTAAAAAAAAAAAAGTTTATTTATTTAATTAATTTTGGAGCACATTCAATACCAAAAATGCTAATACCCCCTATGACATTTGAAAGCATCATTAGCTGGCTTGGTAGTTGCAGTTAAATTCAGTGGAACCATAGAAGATTAATAATAATGTGTCTATATATTTATCTATGAAGCTACATGCAGAATGTTGTAAACAAGAATATATATATATATATATATATATATATATATATATATATATATATATATATAAAATTAAAATATTGTATAATATGTATTTAATGGTATTGTGATGAAGATTTTGCATTTCTGATTAAATTTCATGACAATAGAGAAAAAACACTCAGATAAATGTGTTTATTTGTGTCACACTGGCCTTGTTTTTTGGCAAAGTGATGTGATAATGTTTTAAATGTTCTTCTTACACAACACTGCTATCCTACTGACTTGAATTATTTTGGGGTAGAATCCTAAGCCATTGTGGAAAAATTTGGCTGATGGACAATTGCATCATCTCCCATGACAATTTGTACCAGAACCTTTCTAGTCCAAAATCATGATTGCAATTTATAAGGTTTAGAATAAACACATGGATTGTATCCCATGTCTCAGCCTCTAGTACATCCTGAAAATAACCCTTTTCTAGTACCATTGTAGATGTTGCTGATTCTCTGGTGGAATGACTTTTATCATGATCTTCTAACTGCTTGTTGCATGTCTCCTATGATAAAGCAGTACAGTGGGCCACCCACTTTGTTATTTTTTGCAGTCAGTTGCTCTTATTTACTTTTACAAAATGAAGAAAGACGTGGTCCATTTTCATAATGGACTGACTCTTTCTGATATACTATTTTATGTCTTCAAATTACCAGAGTATGTAGAAAGTTTTTCTTTTATTTATTTTATTCTCATATTAAAAAACAAAAGAGTGAAGTAGGTTAGTCAGTATGTTAAGCATAAAAGAACTATTCCTTAGGGAAATCCTGTCACTGTGAAAATGTCTGCATTAGATTGTACACACATCAATGCTTGTAGCACTATAGTGTTTCTGTCAAAAGAAAGAGTTTTCTGCAATATAAAACTTACATCCGCTTTATCTGCTGACTCATGGGGATGCAAGTAAACTTTTCTAGCTAAAAGCTTAATTCCAAATGATAGAATATTGTCCTCTTTGTCGTCTCAAGTGCAAAATGCACTTTTGGAAACTGATAACTGCAAGGCTAGTTTCAAGATGTGGAGAAAAAAAGCAAACAGCAGATACAGAACAGGTTAGATTAAGTTTTTGCAAACTATTTAACTTTTCTAGAAGCTTTGAAATGGGCAGCTAAAACTCTAGCCCTTGGATTTACTAATCTTCCATGCAGGACTAGCTTAGTCCTGCAGGGAAGTGGTCGTTTAGGAGCAGGATGGTAGCACGCTATGCATATTAATGAGGTGCGCTGCCTGAGCTCCTAATCTTACATGGAGTGTGTAAGAGTGCAGGGGGAGTGTCAGAGAGCAGAGCTCTCAGAATATACACGCCCCCCCCCAATGAAGAGCAGCAGAAAAGCCCAAGAAATGAGTGAGACCACTCATAGGTGTCCGCATATCCCCACCAACATTCTCCCTGGTGTACAACAGCAAGTAAATACAAATAAAATGAACAAACCTGTATTTCTTTATTTTTTTTAAAATCTGATTAAAGCTAACTGTAGGTGTTCGGGTGTGCTCATCGCTTAGCTATGGTTAATGCAGCTTAAATGGCTGAAGAGGATAACAAGGAAGATATATGCAAATGAAGCAGCATAGCAATAGTATAGTGGGCAGAGCATTTGCCTTATGAGCAGGCATTCCTGGTTAGAGTTCCACTGCAGCACATTCCATTTTCCATGGCAAAGCATGTTATGACCAATATTTTTGTTGCGTAACCCACTAAATAACATATATTTGTGAATTGGAGTACTGCAGTAAATGCACATGTGTAGTGTCAGTGTCATAATGAATAAAGCACAAGTAAGCAGGTTTAAGCACCAATAAGCAGTAGTAAGCATATTTAAGCACTAGCAAGCGAGTTTAAGCCTGTTTGCGAGGGGGTAAGCAATGCCACACAGGTTAAGCAATTTTGAAGCTAACTCTCTGTAAGCATATGTAACCAGAGGTTAGCATTGCTTACCCTCATGCAAATCCCCGCAGACCCGCTTACAAATGCTCAAAAGTGCCTTAATCACTCTGTATCCAACGGCCTTTGTTCTGCCCATCAACAAAAAAAAAAAAAACAGCCTTGCAGGTCTTGAACCAAGGACCCTATACACTAAAGTCACAGTAGTTAACCACCAAGCTATCACAACAGTAAAGAAAAATAAGGTATCAGCAAACAAGTCTTCACCTCAGTAAAATCAAACTGAACCTGTGAAAGGAATTAGTATACAGACATATGTTCCACAACCTACTACATAACATAAATATGTGAACTGGAGAACAGCAGTAAGCCCAGAAGTCAGGTGTAATTGTAATAAAGTGTTGAAGTCCTGGATAAAACACATGGACCCCATACAGTGTACATACACATGAATCATGGATACCAGGCATACATATAAGATGTAATGAATAATAAATCAATGCCAAAAAGGAAATATAATGCAAAATCAAATGTAAGCAACGCTAAGCATTGCACAGGCCAGCTTAGGAGGTGTAAGCAATTTGTAGGCCAGCTAACTAAATGTGTCCAGTGTTATATCCCTTTAAACAATGCCAACCTTAGGTAAGCAGGTTTGCCCATAGCTTAGCCTTTGCAAAATTGGCCAATCACAAAAAGTGCAGGAAATCGGCCCTACTTAAACCCATGAGGCGGGAATACATCTCATAACTGGTTTTAGCTTTCTTTGCAGGCACTATGACAGGAAGGGAAGAGGGTGTGCACTTTTGGGTGCAGCACTGGTGCATCCAGGAGTCCAGAGTCATGGCAGGACTCCTTGTCAAATACCATGAACAGAGACTGCTGCAGGGCCAGTACCAGGGCTTCCAATATAAGGCAGATGCCTGGGACCATCTCGCTTGTGACCTCACCAGTGCCACTGGCATACCCTGAACTGGTGAGCAGGTCGGGCATTACTATGCCGACATGAAGTGGCATAAGGTGTCCTCTTGGAGCAGTGGATCCAAGAGGCTAGAATGGCAGGGGATGTCCCAGCTGTGTGTAAGTATCACCCCACTAAGTGTGTAATAACTGCCAGCTCGTGCATATCATGGATAGGTATGACTAAATATTCCACTTATGTCCTTCACAGCTGCAGTCAAGTGGACTGCGAACCAGGAGGCCCATGGCAGTCGCCTGGAGAGGCTGTGATGTGAGGCAGGTCAGTAATACTCTTGCATGTACTGCCATAGGAAATAAATCTAAAAGTATTAGTAAATTAATTGCCTGTATAAAACCTGTATTGTTTAAGGCAAGTACTGCATACACTGGAGAATATGGCAGGAAAAGACTCATTTAGTATGTGTGTAAATAAAAGCGTAATAGCTTGACAATAAACATCTAACTGCCGGACTGCATGTGTATACTCTGGTATCATATGGTAATGTAGATTTGCATTCATGTAATAGTACTGCTGTAATAAGCACTGGTACCCACACCGTGCACCATGAATAGAATGTGTAGGAATGCCCGTATATAACTGGTGTAATCCCCAGCGGCCATTTAGTACAACTGAGAGATACATAGACAGAAAACAGGGAAAATGCAGACAACAAAACCTGAATAGCACATGTAACTGAGATATCAAATGTTGTTTTTTTAGCACACACAGCCATGGTTCGAATCCTGCCAGTGGTAGTAGTCTGCATACAGAATCATACCCCACAACTGTACAGATATGTCCAAAATGTCCAGTAGAGTGGCCCGTATCTGTTGCCTGTCAACCTGTCCCCCTGGGAAATCAGTGGGATGATCCCAGGCGTATAGGTAGCAAACAGAAAATACAACTGATTGACACACAGCTATGAGAACAAAGCTGGCACACTAGCAACTCCCCAAAACCTTATGAGACTAAGAAGCCACGTATGTCCCATTTATACCCCCATCTTGTCAAGCTGTGGCCAGAGTGTGTACAGTAACAGAGTGAGATGTATGTGCATAATATTAATGTGGAATCTGGTACTGTGTGCGGCAACATTCAGGTTCATAGGTTCATAGGTAGGTACTAAGCTATTTGCCCGAGGGCATTTATAAGCCTAGCCAGAGTGTGTCGGCTTTCGCCGCCCCATTGATTAATTAACTGATCCTCTGTCAAGCAGAGCCAATGAAGTGATCCCAGGGGTGCATTTTCTGTTATCCATCCACTCATCAAGGTTTCTCTTGAAGAGTGTTAGTGAGGGGCTCTACCTGATGTAATTTGGAAGTTTGTTCCAAAGCATGGGGAGTCTCTGTGACAGGAATCTATCCCTCCAGCATGTTCTATTTATTGTTGTGGCAAGGTTTAGCTCACTAGAGCACATGGCTCACAGTGACTTGGATTTCTTTAGGTGGAGCAGGTCCATCAATTCTGAGGTGGACATGGCTTTGTAAGTCAGGCAGCGATCACCTTTGAGTAAGCAATATGCCACTGAGTAAAGCTGGAGTTTTTTCAGTCAGGCTGCATAGGACATATGTTTGAGACCAGTAATCCTCTTGGTGAGGTACTTTTGTGGTCTTTCCAGCTGTTGGAAGTGTCTTGTGAGGCACATCCCAAATGGGGCATTGTACTCAATGATGGGTCTAATGAGTGATGAGTAGAGGGGCACTATAACCTCTTTATTTCTAGATGCAAACCCTTTAGTAATTAGATGGGCCACAAAGAAGGATTTCCTAACTACTTTGGCAATATGATTGTCAAAGGAGAGATTACTATCTATCTGGGTCCCCAGATCTCTTATTACCTCTTCTGTATTAAGAGGGCTGCCACCTATGTGGTAATTCATGGATGTTTTGTTTTTCCAAAACGGGATGACTATGCATTTTTTGGCATTTAGCTTGAGGCCATGTTTGACACTAGGTGTCCGTCTCAGTAAGGCCCTTTTGGAGGATGTCAATGTCAGCCAGAGTCATTTATGGCTCTCAGTTTGCAGTCATCGACGAACTTGGTTAGCCATAGTCCTCCTGTGTTTGCCTGTACTTCTGAGAAGTATATGCCGAACAGTAGGGGTCCCAGGACCGAGCCTTGTGGGATACCACTTGTGACTGGTTTAGAGTCGGACCTGGAACCCACTATTCTTACCGTGTGAGTTCTGTCTGTAAACCAGTTGGCAACCCATCTCATGACGTAGGGGTTTATGTTCAGGCTGGTGAGTTTTTCTGTAATACCCAAGTGAGGAATGGTGTAGAAAGCCTTGGCAAGGTCAAGGTAGGCTTTGTGAACCACCTTTCCCTCGTCTATGGCCTTGGTGACTGTCTCAAAGAAGTCAACCAGGTTTAGTAAGCATGATCTGCCCTTAACAAAGCCGAACTAGGTCGGGTCAAGTGTTTGGAGGTTCCCAATGTCTTTGTTAATGAGTTCCATGATGATGCGCTCCATAGCCTTGCAGACCAGGCTAGTTTGGCTTATGGGGTGATAGTCACCAGGGTCAGTTGTGGCTCCTCTTTTGTGGAGATGAATAACCATTGCTGTGCGCCATTTATGGGCATGTAGCCTGTGGAGAGGCTGAGGTTGAACAGTGTGTTTAGGTGGGGGGTTAGTTCATTCTGTAGTTCATGCAAGATGCAGCCTGGGACATCATCTGGTCCCATTGATGATGTGTTTTTGGCTTTTAAAAGGGCTGTTTTCACCTGTGTGTCTGTGATTTTTGGGACACTACACTTTTCCGGTATTGTTGTGGGCCCTTTTTGAGATGAGAGGGGGGTGAAGTTTGCACTAAATCTATCTGCCAGGATGTTGGCAATATCAGTAGGTTCAGTATATTTTGTGCTATTTTGCACTAGTTCAGTTCATAGGTTCATAGGTTCATAGGTTTGTACTAGGCTATCGGCCCTAAGGCCTATGCAAGCCTAGCCATAACAATTCCCTGGAAATTTCTTCTCACAATATTTACTTCTCTGGGCCCCTGTCTAGCAGGGTGATTGACATGATCCCCGGGGTGAATTTCCTATCTCCCATCCAATCATCAAGGTTCCTTTTGAAGAGGGCCAATGAGGCGCTCTGCTTGACATGTATGGGCAGTCTATTCCAGAGTATGGGGAGTCTCTGGGTCAGGAACCTATCCCTCCAGCATGTTTTGTTCATTGTGATGATAAGGTTTAGATCCCTGGAGCGTGTTGCTCTGAGGGATTGGGATTTCTTTAAGTGGAGCATGTCCAACAGCTCAGGGTTTGACATGGCCTTGTATGTTAAGCAGAGATCACCTCTGAGTAGATGATATGCCACAGAGTATAGGTGGAGTTTTTTTAGATGGTCAGCATATGGCATCTGCTTTAGGCCTGTGATTCTTTTAGTGAGGTATTTCTGTGGCCTTTCCAGCTGTTGCAGATGTCTTGCGAGGTACATACCAAATAGGGCATTATACTCTATAATGGGTCTAATGAGGGATGAGTACAGTTCGACAATGACCTCTTTTTTTCTGGATGAAAAGCCTTTAGTGATGAGGTGTGCCATGTAAAAGGATTTCCTGACCGTTGTGGCAATGTGGTTATCGAAAGTGAGACCACTGTCTACTTGTGTCCTTAAGTCTCTCATCACACTTTCGATGTTTAGTGTCCTGCCACCTATGTGGTAGTTCATGGGTACATGTTTTTTCCAAAGGGGAAAAATATACATTTCTTGGCATTAAGCTTGAGCCCATGGCTCTGGCACCAGGCATCTGTTTCTATAAGGCCATTTTGTAGAATATCCACATCATTTTGGGTTTCAATAATGGCTCCCAGTTTGCAGTCATCTGCAAACTTTATTAGCCAGAGTCCCTTAGTGTTGGCATGTACTTCAGAGAAGTAGATCTCAAACAAGAGTGGTCCCAGGACTGAACCCTGAGGTAATCCACTTGTCACTTGTCTGGAGCTGGATTTGGAGTCATCTACCTTTACAGTATGGGTTCTGTCAGTAAGCCAGTTGGCAACCCATCGAGTGACGTAGGGATTTATGCCCAGCTTAGTAGGCTTATATATGATTCCAGAGTGGGGGATGGTGTCGAAGGCCTTGGCGAGGTCCAGATAGGCTGTGTGGACCACCTTACCCTCATCCACAGCTCTGGAGACCGATTTGAAGAAGTCAATCAGATTCAGGAGACAAGATCGGCCCTTCACAAACCCAAACTGGATGGGGTCCAGTGTCTGGAGGTTGCCAATGTCTTTGTTTATAAGTTCCATGATAATGCGTTCCATGCCCTTGCAGATCAGGCTTGTCAGACTGATGGGACGGTAGTTCCCGGGATCCAAGGTGGATCCTCCCTTGTGGAGTGGGATAACTGTAGCTGTGCACCACTCAGTGGGCACGAAGCCTGAGGTGAGGCTATGATTAAACATGACACTTAGGTGGGGTGCCAGTTCATTTTGTAGTTCATGTAGTACACAGCCTGGGATGTCATCTGGTCCCATGGATGCTGTATTCTTAGCTTTGGAGAGTGCTGTTTCAACCTGTGTGGCTGTGATTATCGGAATTTGGCAATCTTTTGGTATTGAGATGGGCCCTTTAGCGGGTGAGAGGGGAGTGAAGTTGGCACTAAATCGATCTGCCAGGATATTGGCAATATCCTTGGGATCAGTATATTTAATGCCATTCTGTTGTAGCTCAGAGCAGATCTGAGCATTGCCATTTAGATTTATGACATAACTATAGAATGCCTTGTAGTTGTCTTTGGAATCATTGGCAATTTTATTTTCGTAACTAGCTTTTGAGGATTTTATGAGGGATCTCAGCTTCTTACTGAGGCTGGTGAGGGAGTTTTTTGCATCCTGGGATTTTCCTCTTTTCTGCAAGTTTCTTCCTTCTGTTGTATAGTTTGTTTATAGCAGGGGACCACCAGATTGGCTTCCTTATTTTGGAGAAGAGCATCTTGGATCTATTTGGGATGGTACAATTCATGCACAAGTGGATGTGCTTGAACAGTGCCTTAGTGTAGGATTCTGCAGTCGAACTTCCAGATCCCGTCTGCGTGGGTGTTGTGAAGTTTTTCACTTCTGACTTCAGTAGCATGAAGTTGGCTTTGGAGAAGTTTTTTAAGGAGGTTTCCTTACTGGGGGGTGGGGATGGGATGTGGATGTCAAGGGTGATTTGCTTATGGTCAGACCTGACCAATGAGGGGGTGACCACTGGTGTGGAGCATCTATCTCCCATGTTGGTAATGACCAGGTCTAGGATATTGGAGCCCCTGTGGGACAATGGATTAGTTGATCAAGGGTGTTGGAATTTATGAATTCCAAGAACCGTTGGGAAAAAGGAGTTGGTACCCAAGTAGTTTTCCAATTAATGGCAGGGTAGTTGAAATCACCCAGTATTAGGGTGTTTGGTTGTATCTTAATATTTTCCAGTATGTTTACGAAGGTGTAGTGAGAATCTTGGGGTATGGTGGGGGAATCTGTAGCAAACTACAATTTGGATTGCAGTATTACCTAGTGTTAGTTGCACCTGGAGAATTTCAGCTGCATTGTGTTGGGCAACTAGCCTGGAGGTGTGAATATCCTTGGTGAATGTGGACATTCCTCCACCTTTAGTGTTTTGGTCTTGGTTTTGTGACCGAAAAGTGTGGTAAGAATTGTAGCCTGGTATTGTAGGGGTGCTCTCTGGAGCCTTGAACCAGGTCTCAGTCACTGCACAGATATAGATGTTCTCAATTTTTAGGAGTGCCTTGAGAGAGTGCATTTTGAAGTTTAGACTTCTAGCATTGAGTAGCATTACCTTTAGATTTTGCATGCTTGTATTTGTTACGGTGGTGGTTTTATCCTTTGAACCTTGCCTAAAAAAGGCACTATAGGGGTGTCAAGAGCTTTAGCCAGTAACCTGAATCCCAGGGGTGACAGGTGTAGACCATCTCTGGCAAAGCATCGTGGTTTGTCGATCATGTCTTCCCAGGCAGACAAATACTGGATCCCCTTTGAATGACACCAGAAGCTTAGCCAATTGTTGTCATATCTGCGAGTTGTCACTTAGATTCTTAACATAGCTAAAGAAGGCTTTGTGGTTATCTTTTGAATCCTTGGCTATTTTCTTTCGAAGTTAGCCTTGGATGATTTCATGAGTGACCTCAGTTTCTTACTGATACTGATCAGGGATGTCTTTCCTTCTTGGGTTTTGCTTTTTTTCTGAACTAGTTTCCTCCTTCTATTGTATAGCCTGTTTATTGCAGGGGTCCACCAAACTGGTTTCCTTCTCCTAGAGGAGTGAGTCTTGGTTTTGCTAGGGATGGCACAATCCATGCATCCTTGTAGGTGCTCATAGAGTGCATTTGTAAAGGTTTCTGCATCTTGGGCAGTGTTATCCTTTAGCGTGGGGGCTGTGAAACTTACCACCTCTGTCTTAAGTAAGGTGAAGTTTGCTTTAGAAAAGTTTGTTACTGTGGTTTCCTTAGTTGGGGGTGGTGGTGGGGTGTGGACATCCAAAGTGATTAGTTTATGGTCTGATCTAACTAGTGATGGGTTGACCTCCGGTGTGGAACACCTGTCGTTCATGTTGCTGATGTCCAGGTCCAATATGTTTTCACCTCTGGTAGGGGAGTTTACCAGCTGATCCAGGGCATTTGAGTTGATGAATTCCAGGAAGCGCTGGGCCTGAGAATTTGTACTCGAGTAGTTTTCCCAGTGAATGGTAAGGTAATTGAAATCGCCCAATATCAGGGTGTTTGGTAGGACCTTCATGTTTTCCAGTGTCTCCAGAAAGGTGGAGTGGTGGTCCTGGGTCATGGAGGGTGATCTGTAGCAGGTCACAATTTGCATTGCAGATTTGCCCGATGTCAGTTGCACATGGATTATCTAAGAGGTATCATGCTACGCCACTAACCTGGAGGTGTAGGTATCCTTGATGAATATGGATACACCCCTCCTTTTGTGTTTCAGTTGGTGTTCTGTGGCAGAAACATGTGGTATGAGTTGTAGCCCGGTAGTGCTGGGGTGCTCTCTGGAGCCTTGAACCAGGTTTCAGTTACTGCACAGATGTCGACGTTCTCCATACTGAGGAGTGCTTCGAGCTTGCACATTTTGAGATTTAAACTCCTGGTGCTGAGTAGCATAACCACCTTCAGTTTTTTGTTAATTGTGCTGTTTACAGAGGTGGGTTTGACTTTTGAGCTTTGCCTAAAAAAGGCACTATGGGGGTAGCAAGAGCCTTTGCCAGTATTGTATTCGAAAGCCTAGGGGTGACAGGTGCAAGCCATCTCTTGTGAAGCAACGTGGCTTGTCGAGCATGTCATCCCAGGCTGACAGACACTGGATCCCCTTTGAATGACACCAGAAGCTTAGCCAATTGTTGAAATTGATAATTTTTTTCTTTATACTAAGGTATCATTCTTGGTGAGGGCAGGATGCTTCTCAGGGTCAGGGTCATACCAGCCTGGGCTACATGATCAGTTGTGGTGCAAGTGTTAACCTTCTCCTCTTGACTGTCTGTTCCAGTCTTGGTTGGAGACAGCTTAGCTTCCAGTTTGGCTGTATAACTGCATCTCTCGCATAAGTTAGTGTCTTGTGGTAGGAGGAGAGGATTGTCTGTGTACATGAGGCAGTTGTAACATTGCCTCAGGATACCCAGATTCACCAGCTGGACTGGAGAGTGCATCTGAAGTTGCCCTTTGGTTATGCCTGAATAGTAGGGTGAGCTGCTTAGTCGCTTAGTTGGTGAGGGGTGAATAAAGAGCCTTGCCCTGCTGAACAATCAGTGTCAGGGTATATTAGTGCTTGCTATTAGGTCTGAACAAGTGCTGGGCTGTAAGATGCTTTTTAAGTGCTTAGGTTGAGAGTTAGACTAGTTTCAAGGGAAAAACTGAAGAGGAGACTTAGTGGAGCCAGGAATAATTTAACCGTAGCTAACCGGCACTGCCCGGTGTGCAAAACCTTGCAAATGCGATTTTTATAGTAGGGAAATGAAAGAGATAGAAATTAGCCCAAAATGGCCAATAAACTACTAACTTCTGGGCTGGAACCACTCCTCCAGGGACAGATAGGTTGCTCAAATCTCCCCTCTCTCACAGGTGAACAGAGAAACTTCCTTGTATCCAAGTAAGATATGGGCAACTCAGAAACAAGTATCACAGCCCTGAATTCAGCACTAGCCTGAAAACTGGACTATACTAGCTTAGAAAGATGGAAAACAAGGAATTTTTTGGGGTTTCTTTTTTTGCTTTTTTTTTTTAAGATAAGGCAAACACAGTAAAAAATACACTTAAAACAGCTTTAAACGACTACAAACGATCAGACAAGGCTATCGCACTTTAGTGTGTAGCCTACAACAGTTAAACAAATTATTTAAACAAAAAACAACTTTTTAAAAGTGCAGGCAGTCAAATAAGTACAATATGTGAAAAAACAAGCTTTTAAACCACAATAAACGCTGCAAAATCTGCGTTTAGGCAGGTCAGGTAGTGCTAACAAACATTTCTCATACAGGTCTGTCACATACCAACACTGTGCCCAGAAATACAAGAATGATACCCTGTACTGGTACTGTTTACATTGGTATTGTATGGCATCGTGACTGATGCAGTTGCTCTGAATAATGAGGTATTACTCATCACTGTCGCCCAAACTGACCTAAAAAATATAACTGTCTAGGAAATCTGTATAAGAGTGTTGTAATACAAGGTCAGAATGCAAAAGCACAGGAGAATTATAACACAGAAAGCAGATATGAGATATACAACAATATCTATATAGCGCACACAACTCTGATGGACAGTGTTTAAGTTGTAGCAGACACAGCCATGGTCTGAATCCTGGGAGTGGAAGCAGGCTGTATACTCATACCCCACAACTGTACAGATAAGACCAGAATGTCCAGTATATGGGCCCATATCTGCTGCCTGTTCCCTTGGTAGGTCTGTGGGATGATCCCAGATGTTTAGCCAGTAAACATGGAATACAAGTGATTGGCAAACATCTATGTGAACAAACCTGTCACTGTAGCAACTCCTGAAACTGTTAGGAGAGTAATAAGCCAAGTATGTCATATCTACACCCCCATGTTGTCAAGCTGTGAACAGAGTGTGTACAGTAACAGAGTGAGATGTATGTGCATAATATTAATGTGTAATCTAGAACTTTGAGTGACAACATTCAGGTAGTGCTAACAAACATTGCTCCCACAGGTACATTAAATACAAAGACTATGCCGAGAAATAAAAAAAAATTATACCCTCTACTGTTACTGTTTACTCTGCTATTGTAGGGAATTGTGAGTGTTGCAGTTTCTCTGAATAATAAAGTATCACTGATCAGTGCCACACACACTATGCTACATAATACAACTGTGTAGGAAGGCATGTATATGTGTGTGTATCAAGTCACTAAAGGTTGAAGAGGGCAATACTCTAGATATGTCTCGGAACACCTGCATGTGGTCAACACATGGCCAGAGTCTGTGCAGAAAGAGTTGCATAGCTATGTGCACAACATCAACCCGGAATCTGGGAGTATGTGTAGAAACAGTTAGTTAGTGTTAACAAACATTCCCTCCACAGGTATACCAGGTAAGAGGTGTATACTGCAGGTAAAATCACTTCGGGTATAATGATGACGACAGCCATATTACTGTCCAAACTAAGGATACAGGGTAGTGTAGTAAGACTTGTAAGGTACAGATAACAGCAGTGACTAGGAAAGTAATGTGGACTACAGGAATATACTAGTTGTTAATTGACATCACCCCCCCACCATATCTCCAGCAATAAACAACATACCCACCCCAACCAGTATGTAATGACCCCAATGTTCTGATAATGTCCAATTGTTTGATAAATATTTTAATTGTTCCCATGCATGTGTTATATTCAATTATTCCAACATTGGTGGCATGGTGCCATCAATGTACCTGAATGCTGTTATTATTACCACTGTTGTGCATGTGTTCTGTTTGCTATGCAACTGTTCCGTATCTGGTGTCTGGGTTAATGGGAATATCTATGCATGCTGTTATACCTAACCCTGGAATGTGTTGACTATTACTAACCCACATATGATGATAAAATCTAAACACTATAGCACGCTTGGGAAGGCCAGTCACAGTGGACCCACCTGTCCACCTCAGCTGGCCGTGGCACCGGGCACCAGCATGTCTGGGGCCCAACCCAGGATCTCCCTGTCCATTGGTCCTACACCACTTTAGAGTGGAACCACCACAGGGGATGGGGCTCACCCCCCCGGGAGTGGGCGTGGACAGGAACCTGTTACTCATCGCCAGGTCCAGGTCATGGTACATAGCGAGCTCAACCAGCAATTTGGTGATCTGCTACGACAGCTCGAGGGCCGCATGTCACGATTAGAGGGTCAGCCTGGCTCTGCAACTCAGCCCCCAGCACAGCCACCTTTGAGTCTGTGAAGGTGCAGTGGTGACTGCCCATGGGTGGAGACCTCAGTCCCACTGTGTCCACTAGGGGGCTCATGGGCTTCCGATTTCCCAATGCTCCTCCCCAGCAAGGTGTTTACCCCCAACATGTGTCACATACTGCCCCTGTTTGCGTCTTGTTTGTCTTGTCTGTTAACCTACCCAACCTACCTCCCCAAATATACCTACTATCCCTCCCCAACATCCCACTCTCACCTGAAAAAAAAAAGGGCAATCTGTTCCCAAAAAAAAAATCTCACCCTATACATAGCTGTCCATTTTGCACACGTGTCCACTAGACACATGTAATCTGGTTTAATTGGCATCACAACTTATTATTGTTGTCCTCACCCCCTCCCAGGGGTTTGAGTGTCCAAATCTACCTCCAAATTCAGTGTATATACACAGCTGTTGCCGTAGAAGAAATGGGCAGCTTATGGACCTTCCCCACACCCTTTCTGCACATCCCTAGCTATTTACCCTACTGTCTTTCCCTCTTTGTGCCCCTTTTTCACCACTTTCCTATCAACCCTTTTCTCTTTTCTTTAAAAGAAATTAGCACGAAGGTAAGTGGGAGTAAGCACTTTTAAGCAGCAGTAAGCGGGTTTAAACCTTTTTGCATTGGGGTAAGCAATACCTACACTAGTTAAGTAATTTAGAAACTAACTGAGTATAAGAAACTGTAACCAGAAGTTAGGAGTGCTTACCTCCACGTAAACCCGCTTACAACTGCTCAAAAGTGCCTTAATCACCCTGTATCCAATGGCCCTTGTTCTGCCCAGCAACAACATAAACAGCCTCTGCAAGGTTAGAACCCAGGACCGTACACACCATAGCTAAAGTGATTTACCACTAAGCCATGTCAGATATACATAACCCTAATGTTTTCACAAACATATCAACCAGTCCAGTCATTCAACAGTACAGGGAATGTATTCCAACATGTAGATGTATATGTGTGTGTATATATTAATATCTAAATAGATACAACATATCTATATATGTATACATATCTATATCTATATATATATATATATATATATATATATATATATATATATATATATATATATATATATATATATATATATAGCGTTGTCGCCTCACAGTAAGACGTTGTCCTGTTCAATTCTTATCTAAAGCGTCTTCTGTATGGAGACATGCGTGAATGGGTGTACCTTCATTGAAGGTTGTGCATCAGAGCTGGCAACACGGCACATAAAAATCTACTGCCAGTCATTAGCGGACCGGAGTTCCACTGTGGCGACCCCTAACCGGGAAAAAGCCGAAAGATATAACATATATATAAACATATAGACATACAAATGCATACATCTATAGATATATATGTCTACATCTATATGTCTAAATATATACAGTAAGTTATATATATGTAAGCATATATATATATATATATATATATATATATATATATATATATATATATATATATAGATGTATATATCTATATATATGGACATACATCTGTAGATAACAATGGGAACATAACAAAAACATATATGTCCACATGCACCGTTAATGGGGTTGAGAGGCCCCAAACAACATATGTCTTGTACGAATACGTATACCCCCCCCCCACAGCCAAACACGTCTGCCCTGCAATAAACTACCAAGTGTTGCAAATCGCATAACCAGGACCTGATATGACATGGGCACAAGATGTTAACAGAACTCCAGCCCACCTGTATGATGTCAGGCTGGTATCAGTAACATATCATGCATTACAGTCTGGCTCTCATAGGGAATATACAATGTGGAAGTTATCAATATTCCTAGTACACATATACACAGACACATATATGCAGATACACACATATCTATATATATATATATATATATATATATATATATATATATATATATATATATATATATATATATATATATATATATATATATATATATATATATATATATATATATATACATACACATACACATGCAGAGATATGTATAGTAAGATACATATGTAGAAGGTGCACACAATATGGAACAGGTTTGGAGTCTGACATGGATCCAGCAATCCTATTGTGTTACTATTGTAAGACTAATTTGCTGTTCTTGTATACTACTGTAATATTTTTATTGTACTATTCTGGAGCTTTTCTCCTCGGGTCTCCACTGAAAATGGGACAAAATCCCAGTTGGATTAACCCGGTTAACAAATGTCAATAAATAAATAAATAAATAAACAGCCACTATGCCTACAGTTAACACCTTAACAAATGGACAGTGTATGAGCCACCGATACATAGGTTCATAGGTTCATAGGTTCATACTAGGCTATCTGCCCTAGGGCATTTTTAAGCCTAGCCAGAGTGTGTTTGGCTTTCGCCACCCATTTTAAATGAATTTTGCTATGCCCTTTTTCGAGGTTAGTATACTGTGCCTTTGTCTAACAGTGACACAGAAGTGATACCTGGGGTAAACCTACGATCTCCCATCCACTCATCAAGATTCCTCTTGAAGAGAGTCAATGAGGGACACTGCCTAACCTGGACTGGGATTTTATTCCAGAGTGAAGGGAGCCTCTGGGTTATGAATTTGTCCCTCCAGCATGTCCTATTTATTTCAGTGCTGAGGTTCAAGTCTCAGGGCGTAGCTCGATGGGATTTGGATTTTCTGAGGTGCAGCATGTCCATTAATTCCGGGTTGGACATGGCTTTATACGTCAGGCACAGATCGCCTCAAAGCAGGCTGTATGCCACTGAGTAGAGCTACAGTTTCTTTAACTGGGCAGCATATGGCATCTGTTTGAGCCCTTTGATCTTCTTGGTGAGGTACTTTTGGGGTCTTTCCAGTTGCTGCAGGTGTCTGGTAAGGTACATCCCAAAAGAGGCATTGTACTCAATTATGGGCCTGATGAGGGATGAGTAAAGAGGCACGATGACCTCCCCTGAGCTAGATGTGAATCCCTTCATGATTAGGTGGGCTATATAAAATGTTTTTCTAACTACTTTGGCCACGTGGTTTTCAAATGAGAGATTGCTATCAACTTGGTTCCCCAGGTCCCTAATTACTTCTTCCGTACTTAATGGATTACCAACTATGTGGTAATTTGTGGGCACTTTGTTTTTGCCAAAAGGGATGACTATAAACTTTTTGGCATTTAGCTTGAGGCCTTGGCTCTGGCACCAGTTGTCTGTTTCTATGAGGCCCTTTTGTAGGATGCTTGTGTCAGATGGAGAGTCGATTATGGCGCCTAGTTTGCAGTCATCTGCAAACTTGGTCAGCCACAGTCCTTCCATGTTGGCCTGTACCTCCGAGAAATATATACCGAACAAGAGAGGTCCCAGGACTGAGCCTTGTGGGATGCCACTTGTAACTGGTTTGGAGTCTGACATGGCTCCAGCAATACTAACCATGTGAGTTCTGTCCTTGAGCCAGTTTGCAACCCATCTATTGACATAGGGATTTATGTTTACGCTGGTGAGCTTATCTATAATGCCCAAGTGGGGTATTGTATCGAAGGCTTTTGCGAGGTCCAGGTAGGATGTGTGGACCACCTTCCCTTCATCAATGGCCTTGGTGACTGTTTCAAAGAAATTGACCAGGTTTAAGAGGCAGGATCTGCCCTTAACAAAGCCAAACTGGGTAGGATCCAGTGTCTGTAGGTCCCCAATATCTTTATTTATGAGGTCCATGATGATCCTTTCCATAGCTTTGCAGACCAAGCTAGTCAGGCTTATGGGGCAATAGTTTCCAGGATCCGTTGAGGCACCACCTTTGTGGAGATGGACCACTGTTGCTGCACGCCACTCTTTGGGTACATATCCTGTAGTAACACTGAGATTGAACAGTAGTTTTATGTTTGGGTTTAGCTTTTCTTGGAGTTCATGTAGGATGCAGCCCGGGACACCGTCTGGTCCCATTGATGCTGTGTTTTTTGCTTTGGAGAGGGCGGCTCTTACCTGAGCATCTGAGATGTCAGGGGCAGCACTCTTCTGGGATAGATATTTGCCCTTTGGTGGGGAGGGAGAAGTTTGCACTGAACCTGTCAGCTAGGATGTTGGCAATGTCTGTGGGTTCGTGTATTTTTGTCATTTTGGACTAATTCTGAGCATATCTGGGAATTCCCACCCAGGTTGCTAACATAACTAAAGAAAGCCTTGTGATTATCCTTAGTATCCTGTGCAATTTTTCTCTCGAAGCTGGCCTTAGATGATTTTATGAGTGCCCGTAGTTTTTTGCTAATACTGATCAGAGATGCCTTCCCTTTTTGGGATTTTGCTCTATCATGTAGCAGCTTCCTCCTTCTATTGTATAGTTTGTTTATGGCTGGGGTCCACCAGACAGGACGCCTGCCTTTGGAGGATTGGGTCTTGGTTTTATTTGGGATTGCATGATCCATGCATTCCTGAAGTTGTTCATAGAATGCATTTATAAAGGATTCTGCGGTCTAGGCTGTATTTTCCATAGGCCCGGGGGCTTTGAAGGGTTCCACCTCGGTTTTGAGGAGTGTGAAATTTGCTTTAGAGAAGTTTTTCACTGTGGTTTTCTGGGCAGGGGGTGGGGTCGGGATGTGAATATCATGTGAGATTAGTTTATGGTCTGATCTTACCAGTGAGGGATACACTTCTGGTCTGGAGCACAGAGCCCCCATGTTGGTGATGATCAGGTCCAGTATGTTTTCCCCTCTTGTGGGAGTGGTAACAAGTTGTTTCATAGCATTTGAGTTTATAAATTTTAGGAACCTTTGGGCTATGGTGGTGGAGCTAGAGCAATGCTCCCAGTCTATGTTTGGGTAGTAGAAGTCGCCCAATATAATGGTGTTTGGAAAGACCTTCATATTTTCCAGTGTTCTCAGGAAGGCTGAGTGGGGTTCCTAGGTTTGGGAGGGTGGTCTGTAGCAGGCTATAAACTGGAAGGCAGTTTTTCCCACTGTTAGTTGCACATGGATAGTTTCTGATGCTTCGTGCTGTGCCACCAACCTGGAGGTGTGGGTATCTTTGACGAATATTGATATTCCCCCTCCTTTTGTGGCTCGGTCCAAGTTTTGGGGCCGAAAAGCATTGTATGAGGTATAACCTGGTAGTGCTGGGGTGCTCTTGGGAGCCTTGAACCAGGTTTCTGTTACTGCACAGATATCGATGTTCTCCATGCTAAGGAGAGTTTCGAGTGTGTGCATCTTGAGGTTTAGACTTCTGGTGTTGAGTAGCATTACTCTTAGTTTCTTATCCCTTGTGATACCTATGGAGGTGGGTTTGTCTTTTGAGCCTTGCCTAAAAAGGCACTATGGGGCAGCAAGAGCCTTTGCCAATATCCAAAGCCCAGGGTGACAGGTGCAAGCCGCCCTAGCGAAGCATCGTGGCTTGTCGAGTATGTCATCCCAGGCTGACAGGCATTGGATCCCCTTTGAATGACACCAATACTTAAGCCAATTGTTGAAATTGATCATCTTGTCTTCATATTGTGGCATCATTCTTGGTGAGGGTAAGATGCTACTCAAGGTCAGGGTCATACTGGCCTGGTCTACATGCTCAGAGAACTCCTCTATGTCTCTTTTCATGTTGTCCAGGGAGGTACGTCTCAGGTCATTCACACCAGCATGGACAATGACTGAGTCAATTTGTACTTGCCTTGGAGTGACCTGAGTGCTTGTGTTATGTGGCGGATCCTAGCGCCCGACGGGCTGCTCACCGTGACCCTCTCCTTGTTCAGCCTGGTGAGCAGGACGTCAGTGTGCCTGACGATAGAGTCACCTATTACAAGTGTATCAGGTGTGTTGTTTAGACTTAAGGGCTGTGACTGTTTGGCACACTGACTTTGTGAGCTATGTGTTGCACATGTTTTGTTTTGGGGTAGCGGTTGCTTGGGTGTCTGCTTTGGAGGTCTCTGCTGCTTAGGCAGATATTTATTTAGAGCCTCCGAGTATGTTTTTGTGTGTTTATGTGCTTGGTTTGCTGTCGTAGTAGGTCTATGTGAGACTGGAATTGTAGTGAGTGTGTTTTCCTTCTCCTCCTGACTGGTTATGCCAGTACTGAGTTGAGAGAGCTTAGCCTCCAGTTTGGCTATATGGTTGCATCTCTCACATGTGTTGGAATTTGTTGGGAGGAAGAGAGGGTTGTCTGTGTACATGAGGCAGTTGTAACATTGCCTCAAGATTCCCAGATTCACCAACTGGAGCAGAGAGGAGATTGACAACTGACCTTTGGACATGCTAGAATAGTATTGGGAATTCCTTTATAATTGAAATAAAGGGCCAGTAGGGAACAAGGTACTCAAGGGGAGTTTGTGAGGGTGGAGTGCTTTTAATTTTTTAGTGCTGACTTATATAATTGCTTTAGTGAGCAAGTGCCAGGCTTTAGAGTAGGAATAGGGTGTTTATTATGAGAACTAGATCAGTTCTAAGGGAAAAAGTGAAGAGCAGACTTTGTGGAGCCAAGAATGGTTTAAACCCAATTAAGCATAGCTGCCCGATGCTGCGCTATGTGCAAAATCGTGCAAAGCCACAAAGCGGTTTTATACGGGGTGACTTGAAAGAGCTAGAAATTGGCCCAAAATGGCCAATAGACTACCAGATTCTTGTGCTGGGAACACTCCTCCAGGGATAGATAGGCTGCTCTAAGCTCCCCACTGCCACTGGTGAACAAAGAAGCCTCCCTTTATCCAAGAAAGGAAATGGGCAACACAGGAACTTTCCCAAAGTCCAGAATACAGCAAAGCCTGTATTTGGACTACTCTAGGTCAGGAAAGACGGGAAACAAGGATAATTTTTTTTTTCTTTTTTGCAACAAACAGCAGGAAAATGCAATAAATATGTAACACAGGCTAGCGCACTTGAGTGTGTAGCCTCAACAGGTAAATGCAACAAACAAGACAAACTTTAAAAGTGCAGGTGCAAAAACAACTTTAAACAGTTTAAAACAGTTCAAAAAGCAGAAATACTTGGAGTTTAGCTAGATCGGACAGTCGCCCAGGCAGTAGCAGGAAAAAAACAAATGACAGTCATTGCCTGCAACATATACCCACAGAGCGGTCAAAGGATATAACACCACACACAGGTTTGCATAAATGGGAAACCTTTATTTGTGTACTATTACAGTTGTATATGCCATGTCATATAGCAGTTTAGACACTGTAACTGTAAAACAGTTATAATAATACAGTAGTCTGGCAAGGTTCACAGATGTTGCTGTCCAGGCCAAGGCCTTCAAATAGTACAATAGTAAAGACAGACTGGGCAAAAGGATACCAAACAATCAACAGTAAGTAATGCAGATGTATAGTTCAGCAGCCTCTACCTACACACTGTACACAATCCCTAGGGGTTAAAGACCTCAGCTGACACAATGGGATGTAACTGTTACATAACAAGGCATAACTGACAACATCACAAGCACACTGACAAACAGAACAGTCTGTATGGCAGGAGGCAGTAGGCCTGCATTAACCCAATTTATTTAATTATTTAAAATATAGTTGAATTGTATGGTAATGTACATCCAGATACCTTAAGGCAGCTCACACCTGATACCCCCACATGTTGTAACAGCCTAGGTTAGTTATGGTGCATCCCCCCCAGACTCAATAATGCAAAGCCATATACCACTGTTACATACACTGGCCTCTGGAGTGTATAAGGGCACACATGTATTGTGTAGGTGAAGCCCACACATATATGTCCCCAGCCCCACCGAATGTGTTGGGGATACAACAGCAGTGGACTGATGGCAGGAATGGCAGCATGACATACTCACAGCCCACTACAGAACAATGCCTGACAGCATGTTATATGTGCAAAGCTTGGTATGTAGGTGGAGGACAGAGGCTGGAACACAGGCCCATATGTGGAAAACCGTTGTCATGCACTAAGCAAGTTACTGGTGTTACAGGATAGTCTGCAACATACCCTTAGTCAGGGATTTGAGGTTAGAAACATAAATTGATGTAACCATGTACTGATAACACTCAACACATACACTGCCAGTGAAATATCTGACACAGGACCTGTGTGGTGGACAGACAAATCATAATAGGCACACCTCTGGCCATCAAGAGGATAGACCACAGTTGACAGCTATGCAGACAGACTGCATTCCAAGGTAAGCTAGTATGTACACACACACCCTGTAACACCAGTACTATACAAAGCATATCACAACTCTACTCACACCCTGTCTGTAGTTCTGGAACCTCCTACAAATATGTAGCTGGCCTGAGTATGCAGGTTCTTCTGTAAGATGTATTGCTACCTGCTGTCTGTAACACTGATGCCCACATACAGGAAGGATGTCCATCACACAGGAAAGGTAAAGGGACCACGCCCACATGATGTAGGGATTTACAGTAGGTGGTTGCCATGACAGTGGTAACTGGAAGTACTACAAAGCAAGCTGCATGCAGTTAGCAGGTGGAGGACACTGATTGGTGCAGAGGCCATCACCTGATCATGTGCATCACCTACTAAAGCCATGCTGCAATCTATTCAAAGTAGCTCATTCCATTTACTGGAGAGTGACCAAGAGAGAGAGAGAAAGAGAAAGATAGAAAAAGAAAGAAAACAAACAAACAAAAAGCCTAAGGCAAAGGCAAAGTAAAAGCCAAAGGAGGAACAAACCATTCTAACATCCAGCAAACCATCCAGAACTGACATCATTCCCAGAACAGGTATGTGAAGTACATAGGCATGTAATTGAATTTAGCACCTGGTCCATAATAATGGGATAGATGATGTGGAATGCTTTATATGTGCCATCAGGTGTTGGTGTAATGATGTTCAACTGAACAACTGCTATGGACAATAGTGTCTGTCCCTGTGGGTAGTGGGCCATAGCCATCAACTGTGCAGATCAGCACTGACAAGATGTAAGCCATCATAGTGTGTGTTGTGTAATGGGAAGCATGTATATTACGTGGCCAATAGCTGGTGGTGGAAGTAATGCCATTATGATGGACATGTGGGACCCACAGCCCACCCCTTGCAGGATACTCAGGTTAATCTGTAATGTAGCATGTAGGAATGCCATAGGTGTGTAATATAGTTACCTGCACTCTGGTCCTACATATACCCCCCTAATGTCAGGCCATGTCCATATGTGGTACCTGTCTGTGTTGTAGCAAGGTAATACAATGCAGCGGTGCGGGAAGGTGTTGTGTGATTGTGGACCTGATGTCTGAATGTACCCCACATATAGGTATGCATATGTGTACATATGTACACATATCTAATATATATATATAAATATATATATATATATATATATATATATATATATATATATATATATATATATATATATCAGCATACACACACAAACATATAAGTATGTAAATACATGTCCCCTATATTACTACCACAATGATGCATGCTATGTGCGAGAAAACAGAACACATAGCAATACACAGAAATATTTACAGCTGGCAGTGTGTACAACATGGAGCTGATTTGAGCTGAGCTGATTTGCGCACTGGTAAGCGAAGCCTACACTGTGTAAATACCCATATGTTTACCCATAGCTCAGCACTGCTTAGCTTCATTCAAACCCAAGCAAACTAGCTTAAAGCTGCTCAAAACTGCCTTAACCACTCTGTATCTAACAGCCCTTATTCTGCCCAACAACAAAATGAACAGCCTTTGCATGTCTTGATCCCAGGACCCTGTACACTGAAGTCACAGCACTTAAACACGACACCATGACCACTGTAACAACAGCTGTTGTGTTACCAATATAGCTGTCAATACACATATTGAGTAGTATTGAACAATTGCCTTTAGTTCGTGAATTCTGTAGTCCTTGTTATTAATATGACTGTTGCATCACATATGTGGTTTTATCATAATGTGCACATAGCAGATACATATGGTGAGATACATCTGGGAGGGTATACACAACCGTGAGTTTACTCATGACAGGAATATGGTTGTATGGGTCTACTTCATATGACCTAAATTTCATTTGACTGAAATTCATTTGACTGAGACCAAAACACTGAAAGTTCAAAAGACTGAAAACTCATTTGACTGAAACTCATAACACTGACACATTAAAGTAAAATGTATATGCCCTTTTCCCCACTGTAGTGTGATTCTGGAGTTAGTACATATAGTTGGGGGGGGGGCGAAGCCCCCCCACATAGTTTAGGAAAATATTGTTTTCTGCAAAGAGTTATTCATTGCAGTTAGAAATATCCATGTGTATGGTTTAAAATGTATAAAGTATGTGCGGGGCTTCGCCTCCCACACCCACCCTAACTATATATACTAACTCCAGGATAGCACTACAGTGGAGAAAAGGGCATATACCTTTTACTTTAATGTGTCAGTGTTATGAGTTTCAGTCAAATGAGTTTTCAGTCTTTTGAACTTTCAGTGTTTTGGTCTCAGCCAAATGAATTTTAGTCAAATGAAATTTAGGTCATATGAAGTAGACCCAGTTGTATACATATAATAGGTCTATATATATCTACATGTACATACACATGTATACTCACAGATATGTCTGTATACACATCTGTATAGTGCTACATATATATGGCCATGTGTACATCTCTTCGTATGTATATATATATATATATATATATATATATATATATATATATATATATGTATATATAGATATACATATATGTATATATAGATATACATATATGTATATATAGATATATGTCTATATAGCTATATATGTATGCACATCCTATGTGTACAGATATGCCTAGTTATGTTGGTATATATGTAGATATCTATAACTATATGTGCATACATATCTATTCTGATATACCTACTACTGTCAGTATATATATGTAGATAGCCATACGTATATGCGCATATGTTTCCCTATCTGTATATGTGTAAACATATATTGCTCTGTATATGTATATATCTGGGTGTTGATATATATATATGTGCGTGTGTGTACATATACATATCCATCTATATATGTTGATATGTATATGTGTATATATCTATACAGATATATGGATAATTATATATACATATATTTTCACCATATGTCCTGAACATGGAATGTAGCCCTACCTCAGCCCCTACAGTCCCAACTTCATACTGAAAGGGGATGTCAGGTGGGTATAACAGGTATATTTGTAGAGTATTGCTACTGTAATAGGGATTGTCTTCACAGACATGGTGTGTGTGGCAGGTCACATCTGCTTTTAACATGTGCGCCATTGGCTACTGACTGACATCCTAAGGACATCATAGTACAGTACCACTGCTAGCACGTAATGCTCCTGTGGACTACAACAGAGATATTGGCCAATATATGTGAACATACTGACACACTCTGGACAGTCCAGAGGTATACACAGAATCCCTTAATGCAAGACATGTGGACCAATCCTTACAATGTGGATGTTAACAGCCATTTAGATGGGTATAACACGTAATGACTGGTATACATTTGCCACCATAGGTTATGCATTCACACACCCCTGTCTGTCCTGACACATAATAACTGCTTGTACAGAGGTGCCATGACCACATACTACCTACTAGATATTGACATACATCTGTACAGCATCCCACTGCTCTGTATGACATACATGACTGTTAAGGGAGTGCATCTGGCAAGTATCTGGATATGACATCCCACTGGGTAAATATACTAAGCTGCTAAGCATGTAACAAAGCACTGTGCAAGCTACAGGCAGACTGGCTCAACACTGGCCTACATTTCCTATGGGGGAATGCACATGTACCTGCATATATAACAGGCTCTACAGGCATGTCACAGCACAGAATATGGTACATCAGTGTGAAAGTGCATAACCACAGCCAATGTGAGCATCACCACAGCCACTTATGGTAAGCTAGCGTAATATTACAGTATATGGACTATCTGTTCTAAACCATCCTCATATGTGCCACTCACACACTAACCCTACATATACTGAGCTGCTACACAGTGTGGTCTGATGCCTGCCTGTGGTATGGGACATGTGTGTGTGTATGGCCCTACAAACATGTAAGCCGACAGGGTAACATACAGTGGAGCAGCATGTAACATCAGATAGAATGGGACCAGGAACATTGACATCTACCACAGTCTGTACACAGGCAATAGTACATATTGACAACACACACTGTTGACATTCACCTTTTGTACACAGACCTCAATACTGTGCACACAACCACAGAATGTCCAGGTTATGTCATCAAATATAACCCTTACTATACATATGTGTAGCAGTCTGATATCTCAGTGACTTGCTATCAGCTACGGTGTCACTAATTATGGTGTACAGCAGATATGCACCTCTTACTGCATGACATATGTACAAAGTTTGACAGAGTTGTGGCTGGAGGCACATACACAGGGTCAATATTGACATGTTGCTGTGATAACCTCATACATTTACTGTTGTAACAGGGCTTGTTCCAACATATGTCCTATGAGGGATATGAAGTCAGTAACTCTCACGGCTGTCACTATCTACAGACTGCAATCCTTACACTACCTTCTGCAGTTCACAGATAGGTGCTCTGTGGGTAACACATGGAACAAAAGGCACCACGCACTGTCCAGTCTGCAGATGACCCTACAGATGTGGTTTCCTCATAAACATAGCACTGACATGGCAGTTATTAAAACATGTAGGACAGCCATAGCCACACACACTCTGTTAAACCAACATTACTCTAAATGCAGTATAGCAGCACTTACCGTCTGTAGTCAGGTCAGGCACATCCACCTCCTGTGTGTTGCCCTGTTTATACAGTGTATGTTCTTAGAGGTAAATTCCCAAGCCATCTGAGATGTTGTTTGCCAAACAACAGAATGAGTTCCTGCTCACAGTGAATGAAAAGTCCCAACACCAACATGATGGTCCTAGATATTGGAGTGTGTTTCCATGCAATTGCCAATGGGAATATTACCACAGCTGTTCCATAAGCAATCAGCTAGAGGAGTGCTGCAATTCATGAAGAGGCCATAAGCTGATCATGAGCATCACTTAAAACACACATGCTGCTGCCTAAGCAAAGCAGGTGTAGCTCTCGATATCCACCAGAGAGGGAGTGAGAGAGGCAGACAGAGGCAAAGTAAAGTGAGGGAGGGGTGGGAGAGTAAAACTTAAGCATGTTTGTGTCACACGCCTACCAGCAGAGGGTATCAAACCCCTGATATCTATGTAGTGCTTTCACATTTCTATGCAGTTATTGGATGTGCCACATAGGTTACATGTTGAGGAGCCCTCAAAACGTATATATGATGGTGAGTGACATCTGCAATAGGGATATGGTAGCTATACGGTAGGTGTAGTACACATTCCTGTCCGCATGAGCAGGTGCCAGTATCAACACAGTCACACTCTCACAGGGACGCACACACATTGACACACTTGGCAGGGCCAGGAATACAACTCATCACTAGTGAGATTGCCACAACACATTACTGTGCAGGTATCACATGCACCACAGGGGTTATACAGAGATTATATGGGCATAGGGTATGTGGAGCGGCCTGACATTGGACAGCATGCTTTGGTATGCCAGTGGGGGTTGTAGTGAGTGTGAATGTGATCATAAGCATCATACAACACACACACACACACACACACACACACACACACACACACACACACACACACACACACACACACACACACACACACACACACACACACACACACACACACACACACACACACACACACGGTGCCAGTACTGACATGCATGGGTGCATTGCTTAATGGGTGTGTAGTGGTCAACTGTGCCAGACAGCTATACAAGGCTAGGTGATGGGTATACCTTGGCATCAGCCCACATGACAATGGTCTACATTTTAGCTCAGCCGTGTAGTTTCTGGATTTGCCCACACAGGTGGGTATTGTATTCACCATCCAGTTACTGGGTGACTATTGCATGTGGCCAATGCTGTGCATTGCTTGCCATGTATGTGTTCCTTAGTCCATGACATGGTCAGTGTCTGGGATGTCCACACCTCCCACATGCATGTACAGTGACATGTGGAACTGTACCTGTGGTGTCTGGCCCATGTTGTGTACACAGATTGTTATCATCAGATGTGCCAGTCCTGACCTCATGTGGCCCAAACTGTTAATGGACAGCAGGTTTACCCTGCACCATCATTGATAGCATGATACCGACATTCCCTGGTGTCAGTGTCATCTGTCCATACAGGGCATGTTGTTTTGGCATGGTATGTCCTTTGTGGGTCACATTTGATGGCACCACAGGTGTTGCAGGTGTCCAGTGGGGAACATGGGGAAGGTGCACTGTCAGTATGTACATGCCTATTGGACAGATGGACAGGGTGCCATGCCCTCTGTAGCCCACTGCAATCACACCATGGTTACTATCAGGGTACTACCAAACATAGTGGCTGTTGCCTTGGCAAGTGTGTGTGTGTGTGTGTGTGTGTGTGTGTGTGTGTGTGTGTGTGTGTGTGTGTGTGTGTGTGTGTGTGTATATGAGGGTTGCTAACTTTGTTTGCCTGGCCTTGATGTCACATGTAGGGGTATGGATTTGCACCCCAGCCTCTCGGCTATTTCACATCTGTTAATCCCTGTACAGTGGACATTGTGATATATACTAATTCCATCACATAAGAAATATGCAAAACCCACTCCACATTGAGTTCAGTCGTTACACACACACACAGCTACCTCCACACAGTATATGACTTACAAACACAGACACACACACACAACTGTCATGTCTGGGAATTAGAATTTCTACCTAACTAGTTTAATACACTACAGCACTATGCAGTTATAGGACACGCCACAGAGATTACTGGAGTACACCTTCCCCAAAGGTGTATTTCACAATGAATGACATCAGCAGGATTGCGAAAATAGGGCATTTGACTTGTAGTTAGTGTGGCTAGGCTAAAATGCATTGCTCCCTACACAGACATAGAAACACAGACAAAACATCCACAACTGTCATGTGTGGGAATAGAATCCATACCAGAGTTTTATATCACACTACAGTATGAAGATGTTGTAGGATGCACCACGGGGATTACTGGAGTACTTTTTCCCCAAAGATGTATTTCACAGTGAATGACAGCAGGATTGCCAAAGTAGGGCATTTAAATTGTAGTGAGTGTGGCTAAGCTAAAATGCATTGCTCCCTACACAGACATAGACACACACACAACTGGCATGTGTGGCAATAGAACCCCTACCAGAGTTCTATATCACAGTACAGCATGAAGCTGTTATAGGATGCACCATGGGGATTACTGGACTACTCCTTCCAAAAGGTGTATTTCACAGTGAATGACATCATCAGGATTGCCAATGTAGGGCATTTGAATTGTAGTATGTGTAACTAACATAAAATGTATTGTTCCCTACACAGACAGACACACACACACACACACACACACACACACACACACACACACACACACACACACACAGCTGCCATGTCTGGGTTTAGAACTCCTATCTAACTAATTTATTACACTACAGCAGTACACAGTTATAAGACACACCACGGAGATTATTGGGCTACAATTTTCCGAAAGGTGTATTTCACAGTGTATGACATCAGCAGTCTTGCCAAAATAGGGCATTTGAATAGTAATGAGTGTGACTAGCCTAAAAAACATTGCTCTCTACACAGACAGAGACACTCGCACAGTTACCATGCTGTGATTAGAACTCCTACCTAACTAGTTTAATCACACTACAGCAGTATGCAGTTACAAGATGTGCCATGGAGATTACTGGGCTACAACTTTCCAAAAGGTGTATTTCACAGTGTATGACATCAGCAGCCTTGCCAAATAGGGCATTTGAATAGTAATGAGTGTGACTAGCCTAAAAAGCATTGCTCTCTACACAGACAGAGACACACACACACAGTTACCATGTCTGCAATTAGAACTCCTACCTAATTTATCACACTACAGCAGTATGCAGTTATAAGATGTGCCACGGAGATTACTAGGCTACAACTTTCCAAGAGGTGTATTTCACAGTGTATGACATCAGCAGCCTTGCCAAAATAGGGCATTTGAATTGTAGTGAGTGTGACTAGCCTAAAAAGCATTGTTCTGTACACACACACACACACACACACACACACACACACACACACACACACACACACACACACACACACACACACACACACACACACACACAGTTACCATATCTGGGATTAGAACTCCTGCCTAACTAGTTTATTACACTACAGCAGTATGCAGTTATAGGAAGTACCACTGCCATCACTGGCCTACACCTTTCACAAGGGTGTATTTCAAAGTGGATGACTTCAGCAGGCTTGTCATAGTAGGGCTATGGGGAGGGCAGTGTATGTGCGTGGGCCATAACCCATTCATCAAGAGGTTGACACACCACATGCGGGCACACGCAGGGTTATATTTCACAGGCACATGTATACAGCTGCTAGATGACTACTTCCTTGTACAGTCATGTTTCACAGCTAGCACGTGCACCACATAGTCCGTAATGCTGACAGATACCAGTGGCTAAGGTATACAGTGAGTGACATCTGAACCTCATGTGGTTGTAGCCATTTGGCTGTGTGCTAGGTGGGACAGACCTCATAATGCATGGTCCCTTGTGACAGTCACTCTCTTCCACACATCCACATATGTCTACTTTTGGCTTATTATTGTGTGTTGTCCTTGGATATATGCCTATATTCCTATCCAGTGTGTGTGTGCGTGTGTGTGTGTGTGTGTGTGTGTGTGTGTGTGTGTGTGTGTGTGTGTGTGTGTGTGTGTGTGTGTGTGTGTGTGTGCAAAGCATGAGGGGTGCATACTGAGGAGTGTCTGCACTAACATCTGCAACCTGTTGTTTGCAGACATAGCCTTCATATATTTCAGTGTATGAGCATGTCCAGTATGACCTTTCAATATGTTGTTGACTGACATTGCCTTAATTTCTCCAAGTGTGTGAGCATGCCCAGTATGCCCTTCGGTATTGAATGTGTGGATTAATTCCAGGTAGTTTGTACTGCAGTGCAGACTTTTGTGTTGTACACCTACAGGTAACATACTGTTTCTGCAGGGTATCTGTTGATCTTTTGGCAATATGGGGACAAACTGTGCAGGGGATAGTGTGTACTACAGGTGATTGTGTCTGTGCTGCTTCAGCTGCATGGTACTGCTGTTAGCAGAGATATTCCGACATGTGTACTGTTATACACAGTGATGTTTTCTGTCCTCATGTACTGTCAGGTGGGCATTTTTGCTCACAGTGATGACTTGGGGACAAGAGTGACTGCAGCTGTGTTTGGTATTGTAGACAGACACCTACGTATTCATGGTAAGTTATGCCATTCTGGAGGGGGAGATGCAGACACTTGGTGCTGGGTTTGTGTGTCCAGTTCAGCACCTTGGTACAGTGCTGGCAGAGGATCCCATACTTGTCCGCCCATCAACATGACAGTATAGGCTTATCCTGCTGTGGCAATGCTTCACAGCTGTACAGATTTGCACAGGTCCACCAAAGGCAAGGGTCATAGGTCAGGAAATTTACCCTATTGTAGTGTACGGGCAGGTATGTAGCCACCCATTTATGTGTTTGCAGCCAGGGATGGTGTGTACACACAGTTTGGTGTTGGATCCTGGACATTCCATGCTGCCCATGCTCCCACACCCCCTCTGTTATTCTAACCTCTTCCATACATTATGCATACATTCTCTAATACTTTCCCTAAGGGTATCACCCCATCACAGGTGTGTGTTAGTGTGTGTCCACAGTTCATACAGTGGGACATGGTGGGCATGTTACTGTGATTTGTCCACATGGCCTCGCATATGGCTTATGTGGAGTGTGTTATTTGGGTGTCCGTGACATAACATGCATTGGCAGTACATGTGAGACACAGGCCTTTGGCAGAAGCCTGTGGGGTATTAGGTGTTGTTAGAGGCCAGATGTGGCACGCCATTGCATTCTGTCAGTCCTACAGTCCCAGACCACCATACAGTATATTCCCCTGGGGTGACAGGGTAAGTGTGATAGGTGTTCATGTCAATAACTTCTATTAGTCTTGATCAGGTGGTATGGATGCTGGCAGGGTGCTACCTACAGCTAGGGACACACCTGCATGGGACACCTGCACTGCATGTTGCAGTCTTCTGCTACTGCCATACACAGGTGGGGTCTTACTGTACCCATTTCCCACAGCAGGGATATACCAGAGAGTTGCCTGTGGGTGGTGTTTACGTGGTTGGGTGCATGTGTGCTATGGACACTACTTGCATTTCACACACAGATATGCATGGGGCTTTCCAGTTATGCTGGCATGTGTAGGTACATCAGCTGATTCCCAATACATCAGTCCTACCTCCTTTGTGATCTGCAGGTATTCAGGCAGACATCACCGATATCCCCTACTACAGGCCCAGTTACTGTGATACATACCTATATGTACAAATCCAAGGGTGTCTCCAGTTCACAGTGACACAATATATACTATATGTCTGGGGTACTTTCCCCTGTGTACTGCTTGTATATCTAGCTCAACAGCCATGCCATGTCAGTCTTTCAGATGGTGACACATATTACCACCATACATTTACAATGGGTTACTGCTAGCATGTGTTATACTGGTGGGGTTTGTCTTTGGCACTGAAGTTGTGAGGGCTTGTCCCTGTCATCAACAGTAGTGGGCAATGGCCACCAGGTCTTACCTCAACATGCATACATACTGACCACTCTCACACATTCTGAAACACACACCATCCTAACACACACAGACCTGCGTATTGTGCAAATGCTACGACCTATCCTTCTACCTTGGCCACCTCTGGGCATCTGTGCTCCACTCTTATTATACCTACTGATACATGTTACTACATTTCTACACAGGACTGGGGGGCACACCTGTGTGTCACTACATTTCTACACTGGATTGGGGGAAGGAGCAGACCTATCTGTTTCCACATGTCTACATAGGAGTGGGTGGCACACCTGACTGTTACTACATTTCTAAATAGGATTGTGGGGGTGGACACCTGACTGTTTCTACATTTCTACACCTTATTGGGGGGGGCACACCTGACTGTTACTATATTTCTATGCTGAATTGGGGGTAGGGGCACACCTGACTGTTTCTACATGTCTACATGGGAGTGGGGGGGCACACCTGACTGTTACTACATTTCTACATAGGGTTGTGGGGAGACATACCTGACTGTTTTTACATCTCTACACAGGATTGGGGGAGCACACCTGACAGTTGCTACATTTCTACACAGGATTGGGGGGGACACAACTGATTGTTTCTACATTTCTACACATGACTGGGGGGGCACACCTTACTGTGTCTACATAGGATGGGGGGCACACCTGGCACTTGCACACATTTGCTATGACTGTACTGGTATGTCAGGTACTCCATTTCATTCTGTATTCTAACCTATCATACTGACTAGAAGCATATCAGTGTACTACAGGTCTTAGCTTTGGTTGCCCTACATATTAGTGTCTGACTTCCTACCCTTCAGAACTAACATCCCACTGCCTGACCTGCTGTAGTCTGTCTGTGTAGGACTGGGGGGAGGTTACCCATAGGCATAATTCAGAGGCCATAGCACAGGCTCTGTTTGTGTTTGTCTACACCTGTCCTGCTGGTTGAGACTGTTGTTGGGTATGTGAACATCCCTGACTGGCATGTGTGAGACATATGGACACACATGTCGCCCAGCACTTTTCCTGCAGTGGGTTTTGTCACCCTGTGTAGTACTGGCTACTATGGTGACTCAAGTATGTGTTACAGATGTCATGGTGCCACTATGGGTGTCTACTATCTGCTGCCATAACATTCAGCCACCCGATTCCCTTGCATGCTCACATCTATACCATGGATACAGGTAATGACACATTCTACTCCATTTGGCAATTGGTAGGTTGATTGATTTACCTTGTGGGTGTGCCAGGATTGATGATGGTGCTGGAGGGCTACCTATGTCGGATGCACATAGTACACTCCCTATACATGGTTGAGCACAGGTAGTGTCATGTTTGGCATTCCTTTGAATGTGTGTGTGAGTCAGAGAGAGGTGTCATTCCCTGGATCCCTGCTGTGTCAGTGTATGTGCTATGCGTTGCCTGTTTGCCAAGGCCAGGGCATACTAGGCACACCTCCATCTGCCTACTGGGGCAGGCTCAGGTTGTTCCTCCTACGAGTCACTTTGTGCCTGTGCAGGCCTTGGCATTGGTGGGGGGCAGTATGGCCCTGCCTCATGCTGCTCCTGCTGCAGCTGTTTCCATAGGATCATATTGTGTAGCATGGCACATACCAGAACAATTTGAGTACATGTAGCTGGTGAGTACTGCAAGGCTCCACTGGATGTGTCCAGGCACCGGAACTGTGACTTGAGCATCCCAAACACATGCTCTGTTATAAGTCTGGCCTGTGTGTGTGCCTCATTATAGCATTGTTGTTCAGGTGTGTGTGCATTTCTGATAGGTGTCATCAGCCACAATTCCAGTGTGTAACCAGCATCCCACACTTGGTGACCGTAGGGGATGCTCCCATTGGCAAATCTCTGGTACAGCTGCATCAGATGCCAGATGTAGGACTTATGATAGCTACCAGGGCAGCCAGCACACACATTCATTATAATGCCCTGGGCATCGCACATTACCTGGCAGTTGATGGAGGGGAGGCGCCTGCGGTTGATACAGGCCCTACCCTGATCACCAGGTGGTGCTTTGATACATATGTGTGTGCAGTCTATAGCACCCATTACCTCAGGGTATTCTGCTATTTGGTGGAAGAGATGCATATTGCTGGCCAACACCTTATGGGTGTTGAGGAAATATATGTGCTCATTGGCATGTACTGACATGGCATCCAGGAACTGGTGGAATACTCTGGATGCTGATGCCTGTGAAATCCCTGTGATATCCCCAGTTGAGCTTTGGGAGGTACCTATGGATAGTATTCGTAGGCCTACACATACCTTGGTATCCACTGGGATGGGTTCCCCTCGGTCAGTTCAGTGTGTCAGGCGTGGCCAGCACAGCTCAACAATTTGCTGTAGGAGGTCCATGTCCACCCTATAGCGCTCCACTATCTCTAGCTCATGTAGCCCCTGGTAGGTTACCCTGTGTCTGTACACTCTTTTCCATCTCCTCACTGTGGGTTGATCGGCACTATTCACATCTTCACCACCCTCAGCCTCTTGCACATGTTGTTGTATGATGCCTGATGCAGCCCCTATCATTTTATATTTTTGATTGTTAAAAGTTCCCTGCTTGTATACACTGGTGGTGTAGAGTATGGGAAAAACCAGAGGGGAAGGTAATTGCATAGTCTATAGTAGTGTTCTGGGCTGGGCTGCTGCCTGTGTAATTGGCTGATTCTGATACGTTTCACCTGCCAGCTATGCTAGTTCTCATTGATTACCTTCCTACTACTGTTTTCCCTTCCCATTGCCTTCCTGTTTAAATCCAGGGCCGTGCCGTGCAAACACAGTGCTCAAATGTGCACAGAGCTGCTATTTCCTTGTTTACCTTTTTCTTCTTTAAAACCCGGTGCGCAGCACACACACCCGCTTAGGCAATGTAAAGAGTGCTAGGCAGACTCAGACACACACCCTTGCCTAGCTGTGCTAAGCTAGGAGCAAACCTGAGCCACAGGGCTCCAATCTGCTTACAGTATGCCTGACACCCCCCCCCCCATAATGTCAACTAACTCCTAGGATTGCACCAAGCTATTCCTGCTCTTACACTGTTGGGAGCTGACTAGCATGCTGGGGAAATCTGGGATTCACTATCATTACCCTCATTTGCAGAGGATTGCCTGCTAATACATAGTTACATGTCTCACACTGAGCCTCCCCCCTTAGCAACCACTCCTCATTGGCCATGTTGTCTTCTGCCTGCCATTGACTTTAATGGCAGAATAGTGATTTTAGTTTGAATGCTTATTTTAGGTTTATTTTCTTATTTTTCCCCCTGATCCCATTTGTACACCACTGCCTTATGCTTAAATAGCCGAAATCGGCTAAAAAAAATTAAAGTTGATTTTTTTATTTTCTAAACTGTTTTCAATGCCAATGGCCTTATACTTGGCCATTGGCATGCTTCCTGAATTATATGCAACCTTTATTTGGAGCTGTCACAGCTCTGTTTACTTGTTACTAACAGAGTACATTTCTGCAGATTACACTAGTCCTGCACTGCCGGTTTCCAGCTTCCTGGATTGCAAATTCACCTAATTTGCATAGATGTCTCCTGCAAATGGGGTAATTTGCATACAGGGGTTGAGTCCGTGCTGGACTAGTGCAGGAGCTCTCGTGCACGCCTCTACAGGCTATTCCTGGATCGCACGGCAGACATATTGCCTGCTAGAGCTCTTGCACTAATCCTGCATGTTGTGCAAGGCTTGCACAATCTGGGGGTAGGTCTTGTTCCTTTATCTAAGTAGAGGATATGTTCTCTGTTTGAAGTAATAATTTCTCGATGCTTTTTATGTAAACTACATTTGTGTTATGAAAGACATATATGGAAAAAGAAGGACTATCAGAAATTAGCAGTCTATTCTACAAACTGAAACAAAGAGAGACTGGGATGCAGAATTCGGCTTTGATGTGAAGTAGTATTGTGGCAAAGCTGTTTGACCACTGTGCTAGCTTTTGCATTTTTTCCAGCTTGATCATAGGTTCATAGGTACTTATTAGTCTATTGATCTTTGAGGATCTTATACCTTTTTTAGCCCTATTATTTTGTATGAATAAGCGAGACGTGAACAGAACTAGAATGCATTGGGCTATTTAGTTGTTCTCCTATCCGTGAGGTACATAGGTGCTAAACTGGGGTATATTTAATGCTTCCCATCCACTTATCCAAATTTGAATGGAGTGATGGAGTTAGAAAAGTATTTTCTTTATATGGAGTAGAGGATGTTTCCAAAGAAGTGGTATTCTCTGTGATACATACCAATCAGCATACTTCCCAAGCAGGGCAACAGAATAAATATGCACAACTTACAAGCAGATGTTCAGATATGAAAACTTCTTGATGTTCCTTATGCTAAGCCATGCAAGCCTCCTGGTAGTCATGAACCTAGCAGTCACAAAATCATAGGCACATTTCAGGAAGAATACCACTGTTTCATCTGTTGCAAAAAGTATATTTTCCAGCCACCTTTCTATCATAGTCTCATCTCATCAGAGAAAAGGCTGAAGAGAGACACAAAGTTTGAAGTTTCTGACAGTGACACTGATGTGGAGACTTCCTGCCAACACTTTCTGAGATACAAATATCCCAACTGTCAAAGGCAGGAGATCGAAAGGGAGCTAATGTAAGTATGGTCGTAGGTATTAATATGTCCACTTTCTCTGTCTCTCTATACTTCTTAAAGGAAATTATTGGGGCTTGCTGAGTAATGTGGGTTCCACTGGGGCATCAACATGAAAAATTATCATATAAGAATGTTTGGCCTGTAGCCTACACTGTTTATATGTATTGTTCATTTTCATCCATATTTAATAGAAACACACTCACAAGAAATCCTCATGCATGGTGCACCCATGCTCTCACCAGCATTTAGCTACACCATTTTCTTTTCTCTTACAGTGTTTTGACTTCTGGTCTCTTCTGTCTTTTTGCCTCTTTTTCCCTATTTGATTAGTCCATGGGAGTAATTCAATAAACCCTACACGGAGCGATTCTCCGAGTAGGAATAGTGCTGCAGCCCAAACACGGAATATGACTGCTGAGCGATCCAGGAAACAATGCTGGGGGTGTGCAGACACTGTGTGGACATGGAAGTGTTCGCAGAATGCAAATCACCTCATCTGCTTGTGAAACCCATGCGAATGAGGTGATTTTGTGATCCAGGAAGCTGAAAGGCATCTGTGTAGGTGCTGTGGCTGCAGGAAAAATGTACGTGGTTACTAACCGTGTACTGGACTATAAAATTAAAACAGGGGCTGTAACAGCCCAAAAAATGCTTGAATATGTGACAGTAGCCATGCTAATGGCCAAATCTATGGCCATTGAGACTAAAAAGTAATGCAACATATCAAAAATTAATCTTTTTTTTAATACATATGCCACATTTAAGCAGTGCACAGCGATGCACAAACATGCTATTTTTGCAAAATAAATAAATAAAAATGTGGAAAATATGAAACTGAATATAGGCAAAGTAATTACATTATAGTGCCCAGCATGCAGAGTCATACAATGGCAGGTTATAGTGGTAGCTAAGGAGATAGGGCTTGGTGTAGTGCTGTATCCAGGGTATATGCAATTAGGTGTATGTAAATGAGCCAGGTTTATAGAATAGCAAAAAGGGTCACTGTGCAGAACAGACAGCTAACATCAAAAGGGGATATGTCACACCTTCTTTAAGCTGATTGGAGTTTAGTGGCACCTGTTTTCACTCAGCTAAGCACAGCTAAGCAGGGGGGATGTCTGAGACTGCTAAGCTGTGCTTAGCCCCGCAGTGCATATCTTTGCTTGTTAAAGAAAAGCTAAGCATCGCCATGTACAGGGGATGGCCCTTTCTGCTGAGCAATGTTTACACTAACTCCACAGATTTGCAAGAGTGCCTCAGGACTTAGCAGTGGAAGAAATTAAAAAAGGGGGGCAATAGCCTGGGAAAGCCAATCAAGTATAAATGACTGATAAGCCATGTTCCCCTGACATTAGCCCATCCAAACCCCTCAGTGATAAGCCTTGCAGGTGAAATGTATCATAATCATCCAATTACAAAGGCTGCATCTGCAGCATACTAGTATAAAGTGCACATACACCCTTCAGCCTTATTTTTCCCCATACTCTGCACCACTGGAGTGCACACTTGGGAATTTTAACTGACAAAATAATAGAGGTTGCTTTGCTACATCTATATGTGCTATAGGCTGGGGTCAGTGATGATTATGATACTGAAAATAGGCATACACTAAGGAGGAGAAGAGTGTTCAGGCCCAGGGTAACCTTTCATGGGCTACATGAGCTGGAGATAGTAGAACGCTACAGGGTGGATAGGGACACACTACAGGAACTCACCGAGCTCTGCCACCCTCACCTCAGATCCAGAGCCAACAGATGGGAACTCATACCAGTGGAAACAAAGGTATGTGTAGCCTTAGGAATACTAGCTACAGGTACTTTCCAAAGACCTACTGGGGATATCATGGGGGTCTCACAGGCATCCGCATCCTGAGAACTCCACCAGTTACTGGATATCATGCTAACACATGCCAGTGAGCACATTTATTTCCCCAACACCCCCTGAGGACAGAACCAGCAATATGTGTCTCTTCCACCATGTAACACACTACACAGAGGTACTGGGTGCCATAGACTGCATTCATGTGCACATCAAAGCACCACTCAGTGAAGAGGGTAGAGTCTACATCAACCACAAGGGGTATCACTCCATCAACTGTCAGGTCGTGTGCAATGCCAAGGGCATTATCATCAATGTGTGTGCTGGCAGGCCTGGCAGTTATCACAACTCCCACATCTAGTACACATCACAGCTGTATCAGGCATTTGCCTGGGGAGGCATCCCTTACAGCCATCTACTGGGGTATGCTGGCTATGCATTGGAACAGTGGATGATGACTCCCATCAGAAATGCACACACACCAACTAAAGAACACCATAATGAGGCACACGCACAAACTACGAACATCATAGAGTATGAGTTTGTGCTGATCAAGTCACGGTTCTGCTGCCTGGACATTTCTGGTGGAGCCCTGCAATACTCTCCAGCAACATGTGCACACATGTCCATAGTATATGCCATGCTACACAATATGATCTTGTGAAAACAGCTGTGGAAGGAACATCACAGGCAAGGGACACACACACCCTCACCATTGCCAAGGTCCCCACAGGCAGAGGGGGGCTCAGAGGAGGAACCCGAGTCTGTCCCTGTAGGCAGATGCAGGCATGCCAGGTATGCCCTGGCCTTGGCAAAGAGGCAACATATAGCACATATACTGACAACCTAGGATCCCAGAGATTGACACCTCACTCTGACTTACATACACAGTGAAATGGATGCCAGACACACCACACTACCTATATCTTACCATGTATAGGCTGTGTACTGCATGCATGCTACAGAGTTAGCCCTGAATCATTGTCCTCTCAACTGCTGCAGACACAAGGTAAGTCACTCTTCTTAACAATAATTGAGTGGGGTAGTAGACTGTGGTAGCAAATGTATGATATTGCTGCATGTATGCAAGGGAATGGAGTGGTCTACCAGGATAGCAACAGGCAACTGACAGCTATGTGGGACAACAGGAACTCTCTGCCAAATACTGGCTGCCCCAGAATATGCAGTAGGCACCAAGCCAGACAAATCCACTGGACTATGTGAGGGACTTACAAATAGTGGGGTCATAGGACAGATGCATGGATGTCAATGTTGGAGTCCCCTATATACCTCTCAACCTCTTAGAGCAAAACAGCTGGACAAAGACAAAAATAAATGTGGGGCAAAGGCCCAAACATAGGGACAATTCTTAAGTATTGCTTCTACACACTTAAGAAGTGGATAGAATAACAGGGTTTGCAGTAGCAAGAAGTTTTTGAAGGGTACAAAGTTTGAAACTCAAATGTCTGTTATTAGTTTCTAACTTCATTCTTTATTGATTTGCCAGTAATGTCCCAGAAAACCATACTTGTATTACAAATGGGCTCAAAATATGAAGCAAACATCTGGACATTCTGGGAAAATCTGTACAGTTGACAGGTATGGTCCCCTACCCCCGACAGACCCATGTTACCATACAACTGAAGTAACTTCTATGTATGTAAGGTAATGGCAGCAGACCACACATTCCCAGGGCTGTCCAAATCAACTCGCTAACATGTTCCAGTTCCACAATATGCAGGTGTCAAAGTGCTATGTATGTGTGTGGATAATAGTATCAGGAAGTAGGTGGCTGTCATGGCTTAGTGGTCTAAGTGCATTACTGTGGTTGACAAGGTCCATGGTTTGAGACTGGCCATACTCATTAATTTACATGTCAGCTACACCTATGGTAGGAGTTCCAGAGACTGCCAGATGTCAGTATTTGTTACTGCAGGAAAGCTGGACAATGCAGGGACAGGGGGGAGACAGATATAGACAGTACACAGCTCTGAGTAACTTAGACGGTGCCTACTAGAACAGCAGGTTGGGACAAGTCAGTTTAGCACCAGGATATAAAGGCTGACATGCAACTCTGTTAGTACTGACAACAAATCAGTGGGCACCATCCATACCCCAAAAATGACAGAGTTTTGCAGAATGCCCACGCATATGCCTCATATATCTGTTTTGTTTGTCGTAACATTGCACTAGTCTGGCAAGCTATTGACAAACCAATAAAGGTTGATGTGAAAACATCAATATCACACAGTTGAGGTGCAGACTTCATAACCATAAGAAAATGCAAGCTAAAATGAAACCATTCTACCAACTGTCTATGTGTGGAAGAGCAATATTAATATCCTGTCTCTGTGTTTGGGCTTGTGTGCCTGACTATTATATATGGCCTGGTCCAGATGTCTGGACGTAACAGTTTGAGAGGTATGGCCAGCATGTAGCCTTATAATAACAGTGCAACACAAACTGTCTGAGGACCAGGGCAGATGTATGGGTCATAATGCTGGACAACCTGCTAAACAGGTACAGTCAGAGGTGTGAACCCTGTAACCCTGTGTGTGGTGTTAAAACTTCTACCCCAGTCACACCATAACTACAGCTACATAAGATCATCAACTGTGGATAAAGCCTGCAACTGGAGCAGAGCAGGACAAAGGCCCACATATAAGGGGAAGGAGGAATCACTGGCCAGTCAAATGTAGAATGTGCACACTAGAACAATTTTTTGCACTAGCATGGGTTCCCTGCAGTATATGGAGTCAGTAGACAAATATCTATCAGTGGGTCCTCACATTAACATATACTGATCTGCCACTGACATACCAAGAATTCACAGTGCTGTGAAAATGTACCACACATGTTATGCAAAACTCTGCTCAGTCCACTAAACTCAGTACCCACCCAAGATATGACTCAGCTAAGAAGGATAGCACATAGCCAAGAGATCCCTCAACCAGTATATCAGTCAGGTGATGGACTGTTTACACAGGTGCATCAGCCAATCGGCTCTAGCACATAAAACCTGGACCAGAGTACAGGTTGATCTGGCCTGGGGTCCCAGTATTACTAATGATGCTCATAATGGGCATGCTCCAACACTTAGCTAATTTCAGCCCACATCTGAACCCACATCTGAGTATAGAACTGGGATGTCCATATATCCCTGTGAATACAGACAGATATGTACCTGTCTCTCCCCACCCCCATCAGACATGATTACCCCCATCTATCCATATCTGGTACATATAGGATATATCTGGATCTGTTGCCTCTGATATACATACAATATATAGGTAACATATACAAATACCATTAATAGAGAGGCAGAGACAGGGGAAGAGAGAGAGAGAGACAGAGAGAGACTCTGGAAGGCATAGAGTGATATAGCAGCTACATGTACACCAATTGTATCCAGTGGCATGTGAAAATATCATGGTGAGTCCCATTATGTAATAGTAGGTAGGGGGTTGTAATCTCACATCAGCCACTGTGTGTGTGTGTGTGTGTGTGTGTGTGTGTGTGTGTGTGTGTGTGTGTGTGTGTGTGTGTGTGTGTGTGTGTGTGTGTATAATTATATCCCCTTGGGGATGTGTTTTCTGCTTATGTGTATGTGATGGTAATACATTTTGAGGCCTGTTCCACCCTGTAAACCCCTCCATTGCATTACTTTATAGAGCCTGCTGATGTTATCCACCTTACATGCACCATTGAACACTTTCCAGGTATCTAATCTCCGTGGTGCATGCAATAAGTACGTATCCTTATAGTACATACAACTACATAGGAAGGGGTTCTAATCTCAGCAATGGCAAATCAGTGAGTGTGTAAGTATAGCCCCTTGCAGCTGTGTGTGTTTCCTGCTTATGTGTGTGTAATGCCAATACATTGTTTCAGGCCTGTTCCACCCTGTTAACCCCCTCATTGCCCTATTTTACAAGGCCTGCTAATGTCATTCACCTTAGATGCACCATTAGATACCCATCAGGTATATAAGCTCCATGGTGTATGCAATAAGTACGTAGCACCATGATGTAGACAACTAGATAGGTAGGGGTTCTATTTCCAACAATGACAACTCATTGAGTGTGCATGTGTGTATATCACCTTGCGGTTGTTTGTATTTCCTGCTTATGTGTGTGTGATGCTAGTACATTTTGAGGCCTGTTCCACCTTGTTAGCCCCCCCATTTCCCTATTTTACAATGCTTGCTGATGTCATTCACCTTAGATGCACCATTGGACACTCTTCAGGTATGTAAGCTCTGTGGTGCACATGATAAGTATGTAGCACTATGGTACAAACAGCTAGATAGGTAGGGGTTCTACTCTCAATGCTGCCAACTATGACACTGTATACATGTGTGTGTTGGTTATACCATTTTGAGGCCTGTTTCACCCTGTCGACCGCCCCCATTGCATTACTTTACAGGGCCTGTTGATGTTATCCACCTTAGATTCACTTTTGGACACTTTCTAGCCATATAAACTCTGTGGCACATGTGATGAGTGTTTAGCACTATAGTACATGCAACTAGATAGATAGGAGTTCTAATCTCAATACTGCCAACTGTGTGAGTGTATGTGTTTGTGTATGCATACCCCCTGTAGCAGAGTGGCTGTCTTCCCTGTGTATGGGTGATGGTTATACCATTTTATGTGCCTGTTCCACCCTGTTAACTTCCCCATTGCCAACCTATTCAGGGCCTACAGATGTCATCCACCTTAGAAGCATAATTACACATTTTCAAATACATTTTCAAATACACATGTTGAAAATATCTGTCATTATTCCCTAATGTCAGTCTTTCATGATTTGCCACAAATTTGCCAGAGAACCATAATGTTATGACAAACAGAACAAAAATATATGACAAACATCAGTACATTCAACAGAAATCTTTAGAGGTGAGAGGTATGGCCACCATCTGTTCCACCCTGCAGGTTGCAGTCCATGTTTGACAGGTGTGACCTGTGACAATGACTCAAACAATACAGAGGTCCCTAGAGTGTAGGACAACAAACATTCCCTAAGGTTGTTTACTAGTTGCATAAAGCAGTTATTTCACATCAGAAGCACCTTAATGTCATGAGAAATAGAAGCTAATATAATGTGACACAAACAAGCTGTCATATTAGCAAACCAAGGGAAGTCTTGTCCGTTGCACTTCCCGTGGGTATGGTATGTCCTGCCAACTGTCACAGTACTGCAAGACGTGTTCCACAGTTGACATTTGATAAGGCGGCAACCCCATTCTGTCTTGCCTATGTGTGTGCAATATGTACACATGTAGAGGTCCTGAGAGTAGCTGCTGCCCTCAATGTCCCATGTGTATCCAGGCATGAATGCTAACTGCCACCACCCACATATGTAGGTACTGCCTAAGGCTGTGATGACTGTAAGTAGTGTACTGTCTGTCAGTGACCCACAAACTGCTAACACACTGTAATGGGGAGGTCATACAGTGGGTATGGAATGGTGCCAAAGTCCTGGCCTCAAGCTGAATGCAGACAACAGTACCATGATACCATATGGCATGAACATGGCCCCACTATTTCACACATCAATGGCAACCCCATAAACACACAAACTGTGTTGACAGACCTGGGTACTCAGGATGATAACACTGTTGCATTCAGGGAACAATTAGTGGCAGTGGTCAGAAAAGGCTTGTACGTGGTTCACTACATAGCTAAAGGGACTGCATCAGACAAAAGATGGACATTATGTCTGTATGCTCCTCAGTCAGTACTATAATACATTATCAGCATGGCTGGTCTGGTATGTAACTATGCAGACATCGGCAGCAACTGGAAAGGCTATGTTAACACCCACAAAAGTTACCCATGGCCTTCAACACCTGTTCCATGCAGACAGCCGCAAATCAGTACTGCCCCCACTTGGTATTGGACAGGTTGTCCACAGCTGGGATGTGGCATGCCTAGAGGGAAATGTTGTGCTCAGCCCTTTAACAGCTGCCCCATATATCTGAGTATAACTCTGTGCACATTACCAGCATGACAGGCCTGAATCACATAGGAGACAGCAAAAAACCTGCTGGAGAGACAGGTTTGTCTCCCAGAGACTGCCCTGTCTCAGAAATGCACTCCCTAAACATGTCAAAGACAGTACCATGCAGACCCTCATCAACTGCATCAAGGGTGAGTAGATGGGGAAAAAATATCTGTGCCAGGGGTCCAACCTGTGTCCAACAATGCCAGGGGCAACATGTACTGCTCAATGATTCTCTTGGGGATAAAGTAATGGCTAGGCTTGTAAGGGACCCATGGCCAGTACTCTAGTAACCTCCCCTGGAGGTATGAGCCTGTGATCCTATGGAACTCCCAGGTGTCATGTATCAAAGAGTAGCATGCTGTGTCAAGAGGTATGCATGCAAGGTTACGCTGTCTGCCCCCATTGTCCCTCACACACTGTTCCATGTATATGCACCTAGGTAAACATGAACATATACAGCCGCCATTGGTGATGAATAGGTTTCTGCATTGCCACTCTGCCATCCTCAGCTCCCATAATGGCAACAGCTCATTATGACTTAGACACACAGACACCTGGAACAGAAACAAAATAAGGTCTGTGAGACAACAGTCAGTCAGCAGTACTAACAGCAATAAAGCATCGTGGCACAAAGGTACATACACTTTGATGTGTATGCATGACAATTGCCAGCAGAAGCACCTTACAGGGCAGAACACTATTACACTACAAACTGCCATTATCTGTGCTATACTCACCCTGTGCATCAGACACATATTAGCATGTCCCTGCATCGATGGTATGGATAACACAGGTGTGGCACAGGTATCATCACACGCACAGGGTGTGGTGTAGGGTTGCCAAAGGCCTATGCTGTGCCATACAGTTAACATTATATGTGTATGTCTGGAGTGGTGCTGGTTAGCTGGGCCATGGAGAGGAGCTGTGTGCATATGTCTTTGAAGTGCATGTGACAGTGATGTGTGAGTGTGTGCTTGCACACAGTCAAGCCATGTGCTATCCCTACACAAGGCTATGTTGGACAGCTGTGGACTGTACATGGCAGAGTGTACAGTTCACCATCTCTGGCCATGAACACGGGAACTGGTTCTGCCAGGAATGGCACTGGCAACACCATGCCCAAGGCCAGATGCGGTACTACTTCCTGACAGTGATTGGTGTCTTCTGGATCTGTGTCCCTCATAGGACTGCCCAGGACCATGTTCCCATGGCCTGCCACATTGTGGTGTGGCCAGCACCCTCCTTTCTATAGTGCTGGTGGTATTGCACTATGGGAGTGTGACTCTGCATGACCACATGGGCTCTCAGCTAATGTTGTTGCTGCCCTACGTCCACGTGTCCGACGCCCTACTCCCACCACATGTTCAAGCACAGATATTGCATGGTTAAGAACTGACAATGTCTCACCCCCACTGTCTATCAACTACATCAGCGAAATGATGTAAGGCATCACCAGTGCCATGGAAGGAGCCATGCATGTCAGGCAGTGTGGCATCCATGACCCTGAGCATCCATTTGGTGTCCCATTCACAATGTGCCTGTGCAACCATGACAGACTAAAACATGCATTGGGTGACACGTGCTGTGATACCTCTGACAGGGGCTAGATGGGCAGCAGTCCTCCTTCGAGCACCCCTGTCAATATGCCTTGTGTGACCTCGCCAGCTCTCTGGCTATGGCTAGTGTCTGCAGTTACAGATGCCATAGTCACCACCCTCCCCTGTTTGAACCACCCTCTAACTGTTAAATATCTGTGATTGCTGGGGACTGGATATGTGTGGGCATACTGACCATGTGTGGGCTTATTGGTGGTGGAAGTGGGATGTCAACCAATGGAATAGATTCAGCCCCCAACAATCCCACCATTATCATCAGAGTCTGATGAGACACTGACATCAGGTTGTGAGGGGGACACACTCCAACCCACATGGTCACCTGTGAGGGGAAAACAATATGACTACATTAATTCCTGAACTATAATGTTTGCTGATCCACACACACACACACACACACACACACACACACACACACACACACACACACACACACACACACGTGAGGTGCCACAAAGGCATTATACAGACCACGCTATCTGACTGATACCATGCACAACACACAATCAGACCACAACAGACACACTCTGGACAGGCCCTGAACAACATGCAGTGCAGCTATGTCCAGTTAATGTTGCTAGTACTATACACCTGTGAGATATGTGACAAGTCAGTGTATGTGATGGACCTTCACCTAACACACCGTGCACCTGTTTACACAATAGTAATGCACCCTTGTATAGCATAGTGGCTACACCTATTCAAAACTATGTGCTAATATGTTACAGCTCCTGCAAATATGCTAATGTGATTACCAGTGTGATGCACTGCAGTGAAACCCACTACAAGTGAACATGCAAGTATTGCATTATGGCTATGCTTAACTGGTATATGCATGGCAAACTGGCAGCCCTTAACATGCCTAGGTTATAGGCGAGCCAAAACATGACAGTTTCACACTCAATGGCTACAGGTTGATGTTCCCCAGCCACACTAGAGGTACTTATGGAGTTGTGGAGGAGAGGTATTGTCAGCACACACACACACATGTGGCATTGGTAAAGGATAATATGTGCATTTATCAACATGTACAGTACAAGCTGTGATACTACCCATATTGCTGACATTCACAATATATGTGCACGTGTGCATTACAAAACCCCACCCATAAATGCAGATTGACCTGACATATGCATACAGGTATGCAGAGGCTGCCACTATGAATGCTACAGTATTAACACGATGACCACTGGAGGCTGACCTGGATGCTCCTCTTCCATGAAATCTGTGCCACCCACCTCAATGACATATGTACTACTGGTTTTCTGTGAGCTGGTGGTTGTACCCAGGTTTGCCGGGAACTCATCTGTGGCTGAGAGTGGTGGTTGTGTAGCAGGCCCTCCCCCTGTAACAGCACAGTCCCTGGCCACAGCTGCAGCCCTTTGCCGTGCATGGTGTATGAGATCAGTAGAATGGTGTCGGACCTGTTCATAGCTCCTGTCCCGGTGGCCCACATCATTCACTGTTGCTACCAGGTCTGCCCGTAGTACAGCATGTTGTTTCTGGTTATGGTGACTCCTTGACAACAGCACCCAGTGATGAAGTCTCAAGGCATCAATAATTGCAGCAGTCTCAGCTTCTGAGAAGGGTGAGTTGCGACATCTGTACATCTCACCTGAATGAAATGAACAGGGGAACACATCACAGGACTGCATACATTGCTCACCATTATGTACAGACCCTGCACATCCACGTTTGCCAGCTCTATCCACTGCTAACCCCCACATCATACCCCCACCATTGATCAGCACAGTATGTCTGAGGGTATCGGCACCATAGTGGCAATAAAGCATGTGTCACCCCCCCATATCCTGATGTATCATGCTACTTGCTGCATGTGCTATGAGGTGCTGCAATGCATGCACCTGTTGCACCTATTACTGCTTGTTTATAGCCTGTCTACATGCTCTGCTGTGGTCTCAGCCTCCTACTGTATTAGCAATCACCTGGTCTGTAGGCCCACCCCTCAGGTCTCCCTGGCCTTCCTCCCTCAGATTCTGGACTATATGGCTGGACAATATCCTACAGTTTCCCCTGCCACTGTGGTTGATATGGGTGTCCTGGCACTGTGTAGCACCTGCCTCATGTACACGGATGGGCAGCCATCTACAAACACCACCAAGGAACACACTGTGTGAGAGATGCAATGACAGTAGAAGCCTGCAGCCTATGTTCTCTCCCTGTCAAGGCCACATTTCTGTCCCCAAATAGGTTGTCAGCACAATCAGTACACCTCACACACCACCCACACCTAAACAACACACACAAACATCTGCAGTAGACCTCACCATACACATCCGCAAACAAAGGGAATCTCGGAGGCAAAGCCACACATGAATGCCACAGTCATACACAGCACAAACCACACATGACCACACACCTGTGTCTCACAGCCACACAGGCATCAGCCCATGTCAACGATGTTACACATAAGTGACTCTAGTGAAGACACATTGATGTGCCTCTGACCTGGCTGTGCATGTAAATGGTCACAGTTACTTGTGTGTCACGTGACAGACTCCACCATATTGAATACACACTGCTGTCTCTCACCAACTGGTATTGTCATGGGTCTGTCACAGTACATGTTATTGTGCCTGACCTGACATGTACAACCCTGAACTATATGCAGTGAGACATGAGTGAGCACACTGGTTATGTGTCCCAGGCAGGTATGTCCTTAGCTTTATGCAGCATTATGCTGTCACCCAGACCGATGCCACAATACAGTCAGGGAATGATTGCCCTTAACATGTGCACATTTATCCTGTGATATTCCAGTACCTGTGAGTCTGGGATGATATGATAAACAGACCACGATGCTCTGCAAGAGATGGCCTCCATCTGTCTTCACTGGTCTTCATGCGTCTGGCAGTGGTTCTTGCCAGCCCCATAGTGACTCCATTAGTAAAAGTGATGAAGTTATCACTACCAACATACAAGTGTCAGTGCAGCACACACTGAAGGTCAATCTGTTAAATGCTAGAGGTGTACACATGACTTTGCCCTCATTGGAAGCAGTCCTAACCCAGGGAACTGCAGACATCTGTGCAGTCACACAGATCATGGTTCAAAGCTGCAGAGAGCACTCCAGCCTTACCTGTTCAAACATTCTAGCATACATTCAGAAGCCAAAGTGTAGCCAGTAATGCCATGGGACATGGGAGTTCCGTATATATGAGACACATACACACCTCCACATTGTACAGGCAGTAAGAAGCACAGAGGACACTGCAGGGGCAGTTCACTATTGCCAGCACATATCTATTCAAATCACAGCTAGCTACCAGCCACCACATGTCACCAGGAAGCCCATTCTGCCTATATGGATCTCATCAACTGTATTAGGAGTCGGGTCTGTACCCTGATCCTGGGTCAGTTGAATGACCCTAACATACATTGTAAGATGTAACCATGCCAGCACACAAATGGCCAGAGAGCCATCAAGAGTGGAAGTACAAATTGCTTGGTGTAGCTAGGGGCTACCCCCACATGAGGTGAAAGTGTATTGCAGTTGACATTACACAACACGGGTTACCACTGCAGCATCCCTACAGTGTCATCCTCTTTGGCAAAGCAACCATAATCCGGTCATGTTTGCAGTCACCATCTCTCACAATACCCATCTAGCGAGGGTCAGCCATACATACACCTCTAATGTGGAATACATACTCCTGGTGGGTATACACAGCCTCACAGCCCCCAACCCCTCATTAAGTATTGGCACCAATATCCAGACATACACAAAAGTGCTTTATGTACATTTGGACAGATGCATGTAGTCAGGTATACCCGAAATTCTTACATCATCCTCTGCTAGGATATGTGCACCTGTCTGCTGGATGCCTGCAATATGTACTGACCATAACAGGGATGACATACCGCTGTCCGAGACAAAGAAGGGGCCAGTGCCTATTTTGAAACAATGTCTCCTTAGGGTGTACATGAGAATGGGATCAGTCCTGCAAACCTGCACAACAAACACAGAGCTTATATTGTCTACATCCACTACAGACAGTCATCTCCCCTACTGCACATATGTTTGCAACAGCACAGGAAGCACCTGCAGCTGCTCACTTGTGGTGATTAAGGACACCAGCTATATCAGTGCTGTTGGTAAAGCAAACCCGATGCCTGACAGAGTCTGTGTAAGCTTCACCCCTTGCCTTCCTCATCAGTACATCAGGATATCCACAGTGCATCCCCCTGCCTCCTATATGTAGGGAACAGGTCACCACTGCTATGTGAAAGTCATGGTATACATCTGCCATGGGAGCCTATCACATCACAGGATGTATCTTACATGACCCCAAGCATAGCCTTGCAACACCTTAAGGAAGCATATTCAAAGGAGGATTGACTATCACCTTTGTTCCAGTTGTTTGATGGACGACCACTGTCACACCTTTAGACTAAAATGGGGCATCCCCCACTCAGACACATGATAGACCCAGCAGCCTAACTAGGCTGTTCTGCAAGGCCATAGCACAGTTTATAGTGAACCTCATTAACAAGGACATTGGTGACCTGCACACACTCCATCACGCACACTTAGGCTTTGTCAAGGAAGGATTCATGTCTGTTACACTCAGTTGACCTCTATGACACAATCACCAAAGCCATGGACGGGGGGGGGGTGACAGTGCAAACTGCCTACCTTGACCTGGACAAACTCTGTGACAGTATAACCCACATGGCCATTATAGATATAACACTTCCAAATATGCATCACACCATATGCTACCATATGAGGAGCACACCGGTACACTGACACAACCCACCTATTCCACATAGGCTAATCCACCTCAAGCAATTAACACACACACATGCCCTCAACCTGGCGTGTGACATGAACTGGGCTTGTTGGCACCTCAAATGTGTGTCACACACAATCACCCTGTGGTGAAATGAGCACCCTGTCCACATCAGGCAGGGTAGCTATGTACACCATTGCAGGCGTAACCTGGATAACTGGATGGTTAACTGTACATACAACCTTGGGATACCACCTGTGTCCCTGTTGGACTGGGGCATCAAGCGCTGCCCTGCATACACATGGGCTAACATCTGGCCTAGGCATATGGCCGCTCAGGACCCATAGCCTAGTAACCTCATATGGCACTAGGAATACCAGATATGGCCTGAGTGCTGTGACAGACTGTGTTGTTATGTGTCCACACCCATCACTGCCATTAACTGTTGGGTGTCCCCTATGAGCAAAATGACAGTACCATGTCATCCAGCCTACATCCGACAAATAGGTGAGTGCTACAAGTGCATGTGGACATTCCAGCAACATCTGTGCTGCACAATAACTGAGAGCAGTGCATATATGGTGTAGGGTGTCCTCCTCGTAGGTGTCTGAATTCTGCAGTACCCAGATGTTTGTGGAATGTGTACATGTGTCTGATAGATGTAGACCCCCTTCCAGACAAATCTGGATTTCCATACACCAGTTGGACAATAAGTGATGGTTATCCCCAGAGTTTGGGGAATGTGTCTGTGACATGCCAGACCCCTGGGAACACAGTAATGGTACATTAATATCTGGTACTGCATTCAGTCCCTTACATTGTATGTTCAATATGTACATGCTGCTGCTGAGGCAGAGCCAGTATCCCCCACTACTAGTGCCTATAACCTGCTGTCCTGCTGCAGGGGGCCTCAGGTATGCTAGTCATATGTGTCAGACAATGAGATATAGGTGTGGAGTACACAGTGACCTAGCTAGATTATGTCAGGAATGGTCAGGGACATATGGACAATCTTTGAACTAAGCCTGTATCACATTCACAGACTGAGCAAGGCTCATTGACAGTACATGATGTGATATGCCAGCTGTATCCATCAGTACTTACTGTCAGTATTGTACAACAGACAATCCAGTAGCAGTCATATGTGAGCTGACCATTGCTGGGGTGACTCAGGGGCCAGACCTGTGATCTATGTCACTGCAGACAGAGCCATAAGGGATGGCCGTAGGTGCTGGACAGCAGACTAAAAGCAACATGTCAGTCCAAGAAATGTTGTTGAGACCTACTGTTTAAATTCCTATTTCCCATGACTGCAACCCCCATCTGCATTCCATTACATGCTTAATTCAATGACATAACTGGTATAGTGTTGTACTCCTTTGTGACAAGAAATCCAGTTGTAGTCGTCTAGAGAATCTCAGTCTGTCTTCATAAAGAAAGTGTCAGATCTGTTTACCATAGGCAGCAGATTACCTTTTGTAGGTAATGCTCATGAACAGGTAATTGCCTGTGCACCAATTTGTGACTCCCACTTGCTAATTGCATCCAGAACAGCTTGGTTGCATTGTCATTAGCCAATGGCATGGGAACACAGTCCTATAATTAAGGTCTTCGTGTAGGCCTTGGTCCTTTTCCGGCCTGTGAGGAGGACATTACTGAGGTGTGGGAGCTACAGCATCACAGAGGGTATGTAGAAATACTGTTCACTGTTTTGATTGACGTGTTATGTCCACAGTTTTGCATGCTATGTTTTGCCATTGTTAACAGCGTTTCTGATTCTGTGGCAGGTTACTGTTTAACAATGTGTGTTGGGCTCAGTAAGGAGACAGGCAGATGTGAGTGTCATACATCCCTTCTATCTGAATGTGCATGGTACTGCAGTTGATGCTGGTGTATCAGCTGTGTATGTTCATTGGGGGAGACTGTGATACATGTCCCTATCATCTGAACATTCCACCCCCCCAACCCTTTATGTAAGGATGTTGTGTGGATGCCCTGTTCTAGGTGTTTAGGAGATATGGTATGTCTATAGCAGGTAGCTGAACATACAGCTGCATGTGTGGCAGGTCGCAGCTGCTGCATTCCAGCCAGGAGTCATACTGGGGTTTGTGAAGGCATTGGGGGACAGCAAGTATATATGTCAGTGAGGGAGCAGTGTCAGCTCTTGTGTCACAGCATGGCCAGGGTGAGGGTACCCATTACAGTCCAGGTTAGGCATGTGCACCTGGTACATATGTTAAGTAGTAGTACCATCCAGAGAGTGGTAGGTGAGGTTTGGGACACGTATTGATATGTGTGACATGTGTCTCACCCTCCAGGCCTTTGGCATGCTACTGTGGGTGGCAGTGACTGTTGTAGCAGCAACCAGGTCTGTTGGATATTGCAGGGCTCAGTTATTTCTAGGTTGTATTGCCAACCATGTGGTTATCATGCAATAGAATGGAATGTGGGCCTGAACTTTGGGTGTCCAGATGTCAGACATGCTAGGGATCTTAAAGATAGCGCTACTGAGTAATTATTATGGGAGGTGTAGTTGCCAGACATGTGCATGCATACAATGTGTTACGCAGGCTTGGCATGAACATGTGTGTTTGGATGGCTATGACATGTGACACTGACCTGTCTGTCATGCTTTTGTAAAATCAATCTGCACTGCCTTGCCAGTACGTCAGCATACAGAATAGCTTTGATGACAACCATGCCATAAGTAGGTGACACAACTGTGGACATTTAGCAACAGTCTGTGCAGTCGTCAGCTATACCTGATATTGTAGGCCTCCTATCAATCCATCACCATGTCTTTGGCTGTGTACTGGTTCAGTGTCTGCATAACAGGCCCAAGTACGCTGTCATTTATCACATTATATGTAGAAGTAGTGTCACTGGTACTCAGGATATCTTCATAACAAAACCAGTAATTCCCCAGAGCTGAGATGGCCTACTGGTGTATTACAGTGAACTGTAGTTCAGAGGGTCCTGGGACCAATACTTGGCAGTGGTGTATTTTTTCCCTAATGTTACATGACTGTACTGCATGATATATTTACAAAAGCAGTAGCAGATCCCCAGACCTGAAGTGGCCTAGTGACGTGTTGGTCTGACTGTAGTTCAGAAGGTCTTGGGTTCAATACTTGGCAGTGGTGTCTTTTTTCTCCCCTAATGTTACACAACTGTACTGCACTCCTCACAGCAAGAGGTTCTCCGGTTCGATCCTCGGCTGGGGTGCCTTCTGTGCAGAGTCTGCATGTCCTCCCTGTGGTCGCGTGGGTTTCCTCCCACATCCCAAAGACATGCTGTAGGTGGATTGGACACTCTAAATTGGCCCTAGGAGTGAGTGTGTGCACTTTCTGTGGAAGGTTGGGCACCGGGCTGGCAACTTGACATGGTAAAACTCCACTGCCAATCATGAGTGGACAGGTGATCCGCTGTGGCGACCCCTAACCGGGAAAAAGCCAAAATAAGAAGAAGAAGTCGCACTTCCCCAAAGCTGAGTTGGCCTAGTGGTGTGTTGATCTGACTGCAGTTCAGAATGTCCTGGGCCCAATACTTGGCAAAGGAGTCTTTTTTCCATAATGTTACATGACTGTACTGCATGATATATTTACAAAAGCATCAGCAATACCCTAGAACTGAGTTGGCCAGGTGGAGTGTTACGCTGACTATAGTTCATCAGGTCCTGGGTTTGAACCTTGGCAGGGCTGGTTGTTTTGTTGCTGGGCAGAATGGTGTCTGAATCAGATAAGGTGATTAAATCAGTTTTAAGCAGTTTTAAACAGGTTTGCATGGGTTTCTGTGCCGAGCCATGATACCAAGTGGCACTTACCCCTGCTTAAACCTACGCTATTTTCAAAAAAAGAAAAGTAAAAAGGGGTGATAGGAAAGTGGTAAAATGGGGGCAAGCAGGGGGAAAAACAATATGAAAGGCAGCTAGGGATCTGTAGGACAGGTGTAGGAAAGGACCATAGCTCTCCATTTCTTGTGCAGCAACAGCTGTGCATGATGTGGGTAATTTGGAATTTGGAGCCTCACACCCCACATGGAGGGGTGTGGGTGACATAACTTTGTTGATTAATTGATGGGATATTAATGGCAGTGTATGTGGGGGAGAAATGGAGAGCTATGTATGGGACAACATTTTTTTTGGGGACAGATGCCCTTTTTTTAAGGTGAGAGTGGAATGTTGGGGAAGGATTTTACGTATGCTTGTGGAGGTAAGTTGGGTAGGAGAGGTTGCTTTTGCAGACAGGCAAGACAGAGAAGACAGTGGACAGGGGTGTTGTATGACACAAGAGGGGGTTTGGCCAGGGAGGGTGTTTGGGAATCAGAGGACCAAGTGCCCCCAGATGGCAACAGTGGGACTTAGACCCCCACCCATGGGCAGTCACCACCGCCCCTTCATGGCCTTGAAGGTCTCTGTGCTGGGGGCTGGGCACCAGGGCCAGCCTACACCTCATGGTGCACCAGTCTGCTCTCGATCTGGCACAGTCTAATATCCAAGTCATGTTGGATGACTCTGTGCACCATATCTGAAACCTGAATCCAGGTGACAGTCTCCTGTCTGCTCCTTCTCCCTGGGGGAGGATGGGCCTTGTCCCCTGAGGCAGTTCCACCAAAGGGTGGTGTATGTAGAACCAGCAGAAGGAGCAGCTCCAAGATGGGTCCTAGATGTGCTGGGATCTGGTGCCATGGACAGATGAGGTGGGATAGGTGGATCAGCCGCAAATGGCCTACCCAATCGTACTATGGTGTTGAGGTTTGTCAAGGTGTATTGGTTAGTCATGAACAAAACATTTCACCATTAGTTATAACAGCATGCATAGGTGTTCCACTTAACCCAGAACAATAGAATAACATAGCACACGGAACACAGGCATAAATGTTTAACAGCATGCCAGTAACAGTTGTGGCAAAAGGCCAACAAGGTATGTTAGTATGCAACCATTGAAATATATAACCAATAATTCAACAAGAGGCCCAACATTAGGTATTGAGAACAACATATGTGGAAATGAAACCATACCCGTAGTATAAGAATAATAATGTGTGATGCAGATAAGGGGTGAGGGGAGAAAAACATTCCATTAACTACTGTACAGGTATATTTTTTACAACAGTACTACTGAATACTGTACAGGTCTGCCATTACTATACATCTATATGTGCTCTATTGCTTCTTTAGTATGTGCATACCTCTCAAGCTGTCGACATGGCATGGTATTGGCCAACCTTTAAGAACTATAGGTACATAACTGCAGGGGACTCGTACATGTCAGGGTAACATATATGACTACCAATGTGTCCTCTGCACTGATGTTTTGTGAACTGCAGGGGGACTCGTACATGTCAGAGTGACATATATGACTACCAAGGTGTCCTCTGCACTGAAGTTGTGTGAGTGTGCTACTTGCATACTTCAACTGGATTTATATCTGTGTCTAAGGTTATTGGCAAAAGTGATCATCAGCCATGACAGCATGACACCTGAGAGACATTTAATGTGCACACTGCACTGACTATATTCCTATCCTGCTGTCATTTGTAGGCATGGTAGACATTAGTATATATACCCTTCATACAGCTATTACAGATGTTTGTTTACCTGCAAGTCTTGTGTGGAAATATCTCTTAACAGTAATGACTGTTTCTATTAATGGTCAGTACTACTTTTCTGTTACTATAAATGCATGTTACTACCGGTCCCTGGATTCAAGCGGTGGTCTGCGTGTGGAAAAATAACATCATATGTATTGCTTATCACACTGAGGTACTGGGCTGCTGCTGTGTGGTGGTTGACTGATATGTGCCTAGAGCTCACCTGCTAACAAAGTCTGACTTGGTAATATCAATGGAGTGTCACAGAAGACTGCAGTGACAGCTGAACATACATGCATGAGATTCACAATGACAGAAACAGCAGGTGAAGTGTGTTTTAATACTTGGAATGCAGGTGTAGACAATTAACCCCTAGTTGATGGGAATATGTGTGATATGTACAGACCATATCAGGGTGCTGGGATGCCTACCTGACTCATATACATTTGCAGATGATATATTTGCAGTCTACAGTTACTACTGTGTCATACTTGCCTGCATCAGCATACCTACATTCAGGAATGCATATAGCTGAAATGCAAAGGTTAACACCAAACAATCCTGATGGAAACACACTATAATATCTTACACATTACTATTCAAGGTTCACATGTTATTGCATAACATATATCAAATTGGATTCTATCTTTTAGTACAGCTCCACATCTACATTTTAGCATAACAGTTCTTTTGCAGCCAAACTTCATTGTGTTATACCCATATTTGCTTTGTAACTGTAAAATTAGATTTCTTCAACAACAGAATAGAATACACACAGCAATTGGAAGAAGACAGCTTTATTGAGAGTGACATGACACAGTCATTGGTATACATTTGACAAATTTTATTGTACTCCAGTTTAAATAATGTTTGCATTGAGGATGTGCTGTTATTACAGAACCTATGCAACACTAACACTTTTATATTCACAAGTCTGACTTCAGTTGTACTGTATTTCCTGTAGATCATGAATGGATGTCACTTATTCCCTTCACATTTAGAATGCCAATGTACATTATTACCATATCATTAGTATTAATACTGTATACACATATCATTCTTACACATTATTAATGTTATTGCAGTACAGTCAGAACAGAAAATACCTACTGGCAGTTACTACTGTACTCTTTCTTATTTATATTGCTATATATTGCAAGATATATCTGTACTCACCACACTCTCTGCCCATACTCGCTAGGTGCCCTTCATGGGCTTCCAATTTGTGAGTCCTCTCCTCTGCAGCTGTAGGAAGGGAAACATATCATTATGCGTACCTGTCGATATTCATACTACAATTTGATAAATCACCAGTTGATATACTTACAAACTTCTGGGGCATTCCGGTCCTGAGCATCTTGGATCCACTGGGCCAAGAACTCCCACCCTTCCTTCGCTTCAGGTCATCATAATGATGATGCACCTGTTCACCAGTGTGCAGGATTCCAGTTGCATTGGTGAGGTCACATGCCAGATGGTCCCAGGCTTTGGACTTGTATTCAGGGCCCAAGTACTGGCCCTCCAGCAGTCTGTCTCCATTGTCTTTGACAAGGAGCCCAATCATGACCTTGGACTCCAACATGCCCCAGCTCTGCACCCGAAAGCATGTTCCCTCTCTGACTCCAGCCATAGCTCCTGCAGTGATTAAACTCCAACAGGCTCTGGATGTATTCCCACTTGTGCAGCTTAAATAAGGCTATTTTCCCACCCTTTGCCACCATTAGACCATTTTAAAAATGCTAAGCTTAGCAGTGAGCAAACCCGCTAAGTTGAGTTGAGCAGTGCTTAAAGTGGCAAATGTTTAGCAATGGTTAGTGGTGTGCAAATCCGCTTAGCTGAGCTGAGGACTGCTTAAACTGGGAATGCTAAGCACTGCCTAAACCAGCTAAGCGGAGCTGCGTGTTGCTAAGTACTGCTAAACCAGGTCCTGTTTGAGCATTGCTTAGCTTGGCTTAGCAGTGCTTAGCAAAATGTAATTAAGGGCAAACAAGATTTTTACATAATAAAAAATATGTATTTACTTTAATTACTCATTACTGATATTTTATTATTATGTGTATGTATTTTACTTTACATGACCTCACCCTATGTACTTTAATTAATTTACCTTGGGGTGTGACTGTACTGTATTGGACACTTGTGTTTAACTGGAGGTTTTCACCACATATCTCCACTGACACTAGGATTCTGGTCTAGCTGCACTAACCTGGTTAACAAATAGCAATAACTACATCAGTAAAAAAAAAATAAAAATGTATATAGAAATGCTTTCTGATGAAAAAGCTGAATGGCCTGTCTGTGTTTTTGAAACGTCCACCACACATTAAGTCATAACTCTAACCATTCAGCTTACCTGGCTGTGAAGATTTCAGCTATACATTTCTAAATAGGTTTTCATTACATTTAAGTACTGTTGAGTGACACACTGCACCATGCAAACCTGCTCAGCTATGCTTAAACTTGACCTTTTTTATAACAATTAAAAGCATCTGGTTTCTATTTTTAGATGTCTGGCACATGTTTATTGCTAAGCGTCGTGCCGCAAACAGACAGATAAAACAAAATAATAATAATAATGAAAATAAAAGGGCAAATCACATTTGCACATTTACTTTCAGTGTCGTACGGCACTCTGAAAGGGCAGATGGCATGTTACGGTTACTGCAACACACCCCCTACATGATACATTTTCATACTGGCCAAGGACACACTTCATTTAATATTTTAGTGTCATACAGCATTTTGACAGTGCAGGGGGTGTATTAAGGACACTGTAACACCCCCCCCCTGTGTGAAATACATCACTATAATTGAAATTAACTGTCCGTGGACACTTTACTTACATCTTTTAATGCTGTATGGCACTTTGATATTGCAGAGGGTATGTTATGGACACTATAACGCACCCTCTGTGTGATATACATAAATATCATTGTAAATAAGTGTCCGAGAACACTTTAATCACATCTTTTAGTGCCATACTGCACTTTGACAGTGCAGGGGGTGTGTTACACATCTTCAAGCACTGTAACACACCCCCTAGCACTGATTCATTAACCTTGTACATGGCTCCCCCTCAGTAGCGTACCTTCATTAATATACAAAGTATGCTGCCGAGGGAGAGCTGCAGACACGGACACTGTTCACTCTGTGTAGGGCTTGCACTATTCCTACAGAGTTTATTATCTCTGGGGGCATGGCAATGCATTAATATTATGTAATTTTCTTCCAGTCTGTCACCACCGTCTGCCTGCCTTACCTTCTGATCTGGACCATCATTTGCTATCCTCTGCCTACCATTATAAATATTTTAATGTTCATAATATGCTCATGAATCCTTACTCTCAATTTCTGGCATGTTTATCCAATATCATACGGTATGTCTCCAAAATAAATAATGCAGTGGAGGAACAAATAAGGAAGTGAGACTAAAGGAGCCAGATAATAACAGGGATTTAAAAATGCCACACTCACTTGCCCAGTTGCTCAAATGTTTTCAAAGTTTTGTTTACGATATACTAATTTTTTAAACATTTTTATGTTTCATTGTATTTTTCAAGAAATATAGCTAAATCTCAAATTTTAAGAGAAAAAGAAGCATGGTATATTTTTATTCTGAAGCTTTATTTCTTAAAGGTATAACTAACTGAGTTAAATATGACATTTTTGTTATAAATGCTTGTTTTTCTTTAAACACATTTGTATGTCTTAGTACATTGTATTTTTTAAATGTAATGTTTGTTTAAGTACTGATTTGTAGTTAAATAATGGAATGGGTTTCTTCCTATCTATTTAAAGAGTCTGGGGATTCTACCTGGAGCTAAAGTGCATCGACCAGGCAGGCATACATATGTGTGCTTTGTGTTCTCAACAGCATCCCATCAATTAGAACATTTTTAAATTACCTAACTCCATCTGCTGGGTAATGCTATAAGCAAATCACATCACTGCACAGACCTATAATACCATCCTCTTGTGACTGCATACTTTGTACTCTCATTCTGAAGGTTACCACCCAATGCTGGCATTATCAGCTTAACCCCAGCCCCCAGACTGTCAGTCTGTGTTGCCATATGACCTCTGAGGACTAGTTACAGTGTGTGTGACTAGCTACACCCTCCCTCTACTCCAGGATGGACCCACTTGTCCTTCCTATCAATACACAAGTCACTAGTTAAACTTAGGTCTTCTGGACTCGAGTCAGGCCTTTATTTCTCTAGAACATTGACACTGGCCTACTTCCTAAGTTCTCTTTGACAAGTATCCTTTTACCCTGTACCACAGTTGTTCTATTTTTTCTGGTATGTCATCCACATGTTTATCTGTTAAGTAGTGCAAATAAGACACTAACAGACAGCAAGTCTTGGGGATCTACTTAGTTACCAGAGGTAACCAAACTAGTTAATAAAATGAAGCTGGATGGGATACAATCTCTTGCAGAGCACTGCCTCTCTCTCCTTTTTTCTAGGTAATTTTTCTCACCGTACCTACATACCGGCAGCAGTCCCATCTTTTTGATGATGCAGTCATCAGGAGGGGCTGCCACTGAGGCAGAATTCACAGTTCTAGCCACATGTTTTACCATAGTAACGTAAAATGAGTGTGCAGCGACAATGCCAGCTGGGTGAAATATGCACATTTTTTCACAGGTGCCTCTTCATGGCTACTGTAAATGCTGTTTTTTAACACGTCTTCATTCTTTATACAGCCTCCCATGCCAGCCTTCCTCTTCCAAGTGTAATAATGAAGCAGACTGGACTGCTTCCCTCTTGTTAAGATGGCCAACTGACGATAGCCACTCACTCAAACTCTCTCCAGCTCCTGATACTCCTAGGTAGTTATTTAATCCTGGATCATGTAAGCTCCAGCCAGGGCTTTATCCCTCTAAAGCACATAGATAACACTTTCACCATTTTGATTTTATCATACACTGCTACTGTACACAACCTACCTCTTACCTAAATTAAGAAAAGATGGTTGAAAATAATTTATTTAATAGTTCAGAGCTTATACTCAGTGTCCCCACGTTAGTAAACAACTTTTTGTTAAACCATTATTGAAAGTCTTGCAGAAGTTCACTAAGGACAATCCAAGTGTGAAGCAATGAGATTAACCCTTGAGATGGCTGTTGCTCATGTGAATCCGGATTTGTTTTCCAAAAGGGCGAGACTACAGTGGTGAAAAAGGCAAATCAGCAAATCTTACACCTTCAAATACCCATTTTTTTTGGATTAAACATCCCATCCAGGTTCTATACTTGTCAAGCACCTGAAGACTTTCCACATCAGGTCTACTGTCAGTGATGGACAAACAGCCCTTTTTCTTGCAACACAGAATGGATGCAATAACAGATCCACAATATTTGTAAGATCTGACTTTATAGAAATGCATTCCATTCATTCTAGTATATTTTCCAGACAGATGAGAAACACTAGGGAGCTATTGATAAAAAAGGTTTATCTCATAATCAGGTGCACAGAACTCAGAACTCATCACTTACCACAGTACTGGTTGTTGAGGAGAGTGACCAAGATATTACCCTATCATCTAGGTAAAAAACAATTCTGAGCATTGTTCTTTCAAGTCTAAGCATTAGTCTTAATGGGTCAAGTAGTTTGCTATAAATCTTGATGCCAAAAGCTATTCATAGGATCATAAGTAGTTACTAGGCTAATATCCCTAGATCCTTTGTAAGTCTAGCCATTTATGCCTACAGGCTAGAATGGCTTTGGTATATGCTTGTGCCTTAGCACATCTACAAACTGGCCCATCCTTAAGAGCTACAGGTCACAAGCAGGGGTGAAATTGCTATTTCCAATCCATTTGTCCAAACTGCATTTGAATAGGCTTAGGGAAGAACTCTTTTTCACATGAAATGGGAGTCTGTTCCAGAGAAGGGGTAATCTCTGAGACACATACCCGTCCCTTCAATATGCCTTGTTTATTTCACAGACAAGGTTTAGATTCTTTGATTGTGTAGTTCTACTGCTGTTTGTTTTGCAAATGTGTAGCAGATCCATCAGGACTAGATTGAAGAATGCCTTATAGGTTAGGCACAAATTGCCCCTGAGTACAGAGACAGGACTTTTAGGTGATCTGCATAAGACATATTATTTACACCCTGTATTTTTTACTGAGAAACCTCTGTGACCCCTGCCAGCAGTTGCAAATACCTGGTTAGATACATTCCAAAGGGTGCACTGTACTCAATTATTGGTCTAATGACAGCTGAGTATATTGTTACTAGGCTAGCGTCCCTAGGGCCTTTTTAAGCCTAGCCATTCATGTCCTTACTTAAAAGTCATGCCACATAGAAATATTTTCTCATTACAATGGAGACATGATAGTCAAAGTTCAAGTTACTGTCAACCTGCGCTCCAAGGTCCATTACCACTTAGTCTGCTCTTAGGGGAGTGTTATCAATATTGTAATTTGGAGGAGTGTTCATCTTCCCAAAGGGTATGATTATGCATTTTTTGCATTAAATTTTAGGCCTTGGTTTGAGCATCAGTTATTTGTCTTTGTCAGACTTTCATATGTCAGACTTTCCTGGAGGACATCTACATCTTTGGATGGGTCCAGTGTCTGAAGATTTCCTATTTCTTTGTTTATCAGGTCCACAATAACTTTTTCCATGACCTTGCATATAAAACTAGCCAAACATGTGGGTCTGTAGTTCCCTGTGTCTGTTGATGATCCACCGACATCCTCCATTCCCTAGGGAAGAAGCCTGTCTGGAGGCTGTGGTTGAATAGAGATTCTGGTGGGCCTGACAGGTCACATTTCAAGCTATTTATGAGGCATTCAGTTATATTGTCAGGACCCATTAATGCAGTGTTTTTAGCTCTGGAGAGTGCATTAAGGGCCTGTGATAGCTGGTGGAGAAATGGTAGGCAGTATTTCCTGGGGGAAAGCCGGGGGTGAAATTATAGCTAAATTTATTGGACAGAAAATTTGCTTTATCCCCTGATTCAGTACAAGAAGTTCCATTTAAAATTATTAGTTCAGCATATTGTTTGGTGTTCCATTTAAGGCTGTGTACATCATTTAAAAATTCCTTATGGTTATCCTTACCCTGGAAGGCTATTTTTGACTCCAAGTTGGTTTTGGTGGATTTGATCAATACTCTGAGTTGCTTGTTGAGACTGATGAGAGTGTTTTTGTCTCTTGGGTGTAGTCCTTCCCGTCTTTAAAAAGGATTTTCTTTCTTTTTTATACAACCTATTTATACTGGGGATCCACCAAGGGAGCTTGTTTTTGTAGTTTATCCCAAGTTTATTTCACTTTTGTACTGCTGCTTTTATGCAGTTATTTATATGCTTGTACAGGGTTTCTGTAAACATTTCCATATAGGTCACTGTAAAATTTAGCTATGCCTTTACTTAATAGGAGGTAGTCAGCCTTGGAAAAGTTTTTAAAGTTTTTGGGGTTTGCTGGGAGTTCAGTCTTTATATTTATTTCAAGGGTTACCACTTTGTGATCTGATTTGACAAGTGAAGACATTACACAAGATGGGTAAATGTTCCCTCATATTTGTGAATACCAGATTCCGGATATTTGCACCCCTAGTAGGCATGCAGACTAACTGTTGCAGAATGTTTGCATTGACAAAATCCAGGAATCTCTGAGCCTGTAGGTTATGGGTTGTGTATGCATCCCAGTTTATGATGGGATAGTTGAAATCAACTAGGAATATGGCATTGGGCTGCATTGTGAGTAACTCCAGTACATTCAAGAATGTGGTATGGTTATCCTGGGTCATAGACAAAGACCTATAGCTAGCAAGGATATGGTATTGGACTTTACCTATAGTTAGTAGGACATGGAGTACCTCAAGCATGTCATACTGTTTTCCCAGTCTTGAGGTACGCTTACCTTTATGTAGATTGATACATCTCCACCTCTTGTCCCTTATTGTGCAGTAGCTGGTATAAACATGTAGAAGATGTTATAGTCTTGTATTATAGGGGTGACTTCCATCTCTTTAAACCATGTCAGTAACTGCACAGATGTCAACACTCTCCAGAGCGAGGAGTACTTCCAGGGAGTGGAACTTCTTGTTAAGACTCCTAACACCTTTAGTTTATCTTACATAAAATTTACTATGTTGGAAGGTTTATCAGATTGGCATTGTCTATTAAAGTACTATGCTGTGGACAATGTTTTGTCCAATATCTGAAAACCTAATGGGGGAAAAGTGCAGACCATCCCTGACAAAGCAGCATCTGTCACTCATGTCCTCCCAAGTTGACAAATATTAGACCCCCTTAGAATGACACCAGTAACTAAGCCAATTGTTGAAGTCAATCATCTTCTGTCTATATTGTGGTATCATCTTGGATGAAGGTAGAATTCTGCTCACTCCTAGCTCATACCTACCTGGGACACATAATCTGAAAGCTTTATCATGTCTCTCTTCAAATAGTACAGAGAGGTACATCTCAGGTCATTAACACCTACATGAACAATGACAGAGTGATACTGGTATTTGTGATTCAATGTCCTGAGTATATGTGTGATATGGTGGATCCTTGATCCTGATAGACAACTGACCATGACTGTCTACTTGTTCAGCCTCAAGAGGGGTACATCAGTGTGTCTCATATTAGAGTCTCCAATGACCAATATATTGGGCTGTGTGACAGTTTGCTTTAAGGGATTAGAGGTTGAGACATTATGAGATAGGGTTGTATGTAATGTTTGGGAAGTTGCTCATGACAGCATATGGGAGGCTTTTGAGGCAGGAGTGGCCCTAGGTCAACTGGTGCCCTAGTCAAAAGGGCTCTATGGCGCCCCCCACCACACTACCCGGTGCCCCCATGCTGGTCTATCTACACCAAATAAATACTGGAAAAGCACCCCTGCTAGTCCAGTGCCCTAGGCGGCTGCCTAGTTGGCCTATGCTTAAGGCTGGCTATGTTTACAGGTTTGGGTAAACTGCATTTAAGAGCCTCAGCATATGTGAGTTTATGTGTGTGATCCATATATGGTGTAGTTTGTGTCTTACTTGCAAACTTTTTGGAAATAGTGTTTGTATGCAAGAGCTTTACCTCCAAACATATAGTGTAATTACATCTCTCACATACTGTATCAGTCTGCTTAAGAATAAGGTGGTTGCCTGTAAAAACGAGACAATTGCTACATTGTCTAAGGATGCCCATTTCCACCAGGCTGCCTACAGAGACAGTAGGAAAGTGCACATTCATGGTGGTGGATCCTATGTTTTTGTGATCTATAAGAGGAGGTGCAATTAGGCTTACAGTTGTTGGGCTAGGATGATAGGTCTAGGATTGATCTAAAGCAACAATTTTGGGGTAATGTTTCTAAGTGGGCAAACTAGCTGCTCTAGACTTACCTGAATATTTTGGAAAGCTAGCAGAGGAAGTTTTATATGGAACATTGCAACTCTACATGCCAGCTTCTGTAGAGGGCACCACAAACCACTGCTGCACAGGTCAGCACAGTTTATAGAGATAAGTTAGAGAGGAATGCAATGAGTAAACAGTAAAAGTGCATATAAAAAAACTCAGATCCTGCAGCAATTCACAATTCTATCACTATTGTGAGTTATACTACAAAATTAAGGTTCCCAAACTACGTAAAATGCAAACAGAAAAAAAGCAATATAAATGTAATAAATGAGGCTCAGATCCTGCAACAATTCACAATGCTGTCACTATTGTGAGTTATAGTACAAGGTTAATGCCCCTAGGCCAAGTAAAATACAAACAGTGAAAAGCAGTAGAAATTAGATAAATGAGATTCGGATCCTGCAGCAACTCACAATTATCCCACTACTATGAGGGAGTACTACAAGACTAATGCCCCATACCAAATTAAAAATGCAAACAGTTGACTTTTGGTTAAAACACAGAAAAATGCAGAAAAGAATATACAGTTCAGATTTACACTCTGAATATTGCAGTGTGCTCTAGATGAAATGGGATTATATGAAATAGATTCTAACTTGAACTTTAAGAATCTAACAGGAGTACCTTATTAGTTTCAGCTATTAGTATCCAGTAGAAATTGCACTGGGAGACAGGCTTGCAAACTCTAATTTACAGTAGGGGCAGGCAGTTAAAAAGGCACCAAGTTTAAAAGCACAAAAATAATTGGATGGGTGGGTAGGAAAAAAATCCAAAAATCAATGCAATCAAACAGTATTTTTAATCCAGAGCTCTTGTAGCTGAAAAGAAGTGTATGTGAATACCTTAAATAAGAAAACTGTTTCTCAGCTTCTCCCAGTAATTAGCTAGATCTAATTACCATTCAATCAATGTTTCCTAAATGACCTTAGCCAACAACTTTTAACACTTCGAATAAAAAAAAAATGTTTGCAGTAAAACAAAGTTTAAAAAACTTCAGATTGTAATGTAATAATATCAAAATAAAAAAAAAGTGATGAAAATGCTCAAACCTTAAATGTAGAAAATCCAAAAATCAATGCATTCAAACAGCAGTTTTAAATTCAGGATCCAGTAATATGTAAACTGAAAGTACTTGATTTCTTGCCACTGGCATGTGCAAATAAATTGTTACAATGGCCAGGGTTATTTCAGTGATGTGTATTCACCCAGATTCTGACAGGAAGGTCTCATACAGCTTACAGTAGAAAGATCACATATTCTTTTAAGGGGCCACCAGGTTCTCAATAACCTTTTAAAAAGTATAGGAATGCAACTGGCTTGTTAACACACTAGACGGGATCTAAAGTTGCATTAAAATAACTGTTCAGCGCTGTCTCTTTTAATCAAACTAGTCAGTATTATCTCTTCACGAACTAGAAAAAAATCCAGCATCAGATTTTCCCTATTGATCTAAATAAACACATGAGAAGAAGCACTTAGCAAAATGTAAGGAATAAATGCCTAATGCATAATGATCTCATAGACCCAAATGTAAATAAATGGTATGAAAAGCAAGTATGCATCACTGAGAAAAATGACTGGATGCTGTTGAAATGTGAGTTAAAGTGTCATAATTCATTTTGATACACTGCCTCTCCAGAAAGATAGAAAAATACAAGGCAGGTCATATGCATTTTGCTGTGATATGGAGTCAGCATCAGATTCCACATAACTAATAAGGAATGAAAAAAAAAAGTCCTGAGGAAAACAATTCCCATTTGATGCATTTATTCCTAGATGGATTAGTCTTTTTAAGTGTTGAGATAAATCACTTGTAATTCACTTCAGTTTTGGAACAGCCATAGATCTAACCTCAGAAATCTGTGTGGTCTTGCAGGAGTTTTGAATACGCAGCAAGAAAATGAATTTCCCTTTTATTAACGTATAAATGCCAAATGAAAGACGTGTTATTTTGCCCTCTTGTGTCCTATGAAACACATCATTAACTACTTAGCACAAATCTGATAGTATATGAAATCGTACCTCTGCATCTGAGACACTCAAATAGAAAAGAGTAAGTTGTACTATTCAGTTTGGGAGAAGGGGATAGCTTCTCATAATAGAGGAGTTTAAGTACAGTGGGGGATTTGTTCACAAGCGCACCTCACTAATTGTTATAAGCAATTTTTAGGTTGCAGCATGCTACGGGAAAGTGAACCTTCCTCACCATAATAACTAACCACACATCAGTAAACATTAAATCTTACTCATAACAGCAGACTGTAATATTATTAACAGTGTATGGCCTTAAAAGGTGCCTGCTTAAAGACTTTCAGCTTTTCCCGGTTAGGGGTTGCCACAGCGGAACTCTGGTCTGCTCATGATTGGCAGTAGATTTTTATGGTGCCAAGTTGCCAGCCTGAAGCCCAACCTTCAAAGAAGGCACACCCATTCACACTCGCACCGACCCGCATGCCTTTAACATCACTCGACCATGGGGAGGACATGCAGACTCCACACAGAAGGCACTCAAGCCGAGAATAGAACGGGAGAACCTCTTAATGTGAGGTGACAATGCTAACCGCTGCACCACCGCGGCTACCATAAAAGGTGCCTGCTACCTAACATGAAATCATCATATGAAGAATCTGGATGCTATCATTGATTATTAAAATGCTTGGGAAGATGTAAAGGGGTGTGGTTTGTTTGGCTCTACTGAGACTGGGGAAGGTTGTGCACACTGGTCAGGTATGAATTTCCTAGTGGAGACTGAAAAAACAATCTCCCATGTTTACACTGTGTGAGCTCAGGGAGTTTAAGGCAACAGAAAACAAAAAAAAATCCTGAAGTGCACCAGACGGGTATATGGATGATGGCCCCTTTTTAATCAATCCTCATCCCCATGATGAACAAATAGGTCATTCATCCAGGAGGAGGCTGATAATCGACAGAGATTGAGGGCAAAATAGACAAAATTAGTGTACTTAAGATATTTATTCCTATCTAATGTAATACATGCAGGATGCAAAACATACCACACTGAGGAAATCATAGTAGAGATATTCTGAAGGTAGTAAAAAAGTGTAGAAATGCCTTACAAAATAACAAACATTTCTACTCTGCTTTTTCTTTGTCTTTTGACTCAGGAAACTGCATATAAAAGTTTGCCTAGTAAGTAATCTTTTATTGGAACTGCAATTTGCTGGCTCAATCTCAAAGTAAAACTCATAGTGATAAATATTCTTCCCACTTCTACTACTGTCATTTCAAAGCTTTAAAAAAAGAAAAAAAAACTTAACCTGTCTCTGTTTTTCTTGGCTATAGCATCTTCATAAAAACTGGATCCTGTGGCTGTACAAACAATCCCTATAGCTGTTTCACTTTGCTATAACTCTGTATCCTGTTGTGTATATCCACATTGTCGGTTAACTTTTAGAATCTCTCCCCATGTTGGTACTACTTCATCCAGAGCTACTTAGTACATACTGTTCGTACATCTACAGCTTCTTTAAAACTACAAACTACTGTCCATCTAAAGTGAACAGGTCTAGAATTTTAAACAATGCAATTTATTTTATGTTAGTAGTTATTTTATAGTAGATTACCTTCAGTATATTGTGAATATATAAACTAATAATATTCTACTTGGTGTTTAAAAATGTATGAATTAATCTGGCTCTTGAACCAGAGCATGGTTATTTTCTTTGGCAATGACAATCAGTAATATGTATACTATCAAATTAAACAAAGTATTTTTTTTATGTTTTATCACAGGATCATAGGAAATTACAAGGCTATTGGCCCTGACGCCCTTAGAAGGCCTAAAAGAATTCAGCCCATGTTCCGACAAGTCAGCACCCTGTTAAGAGCTTTTCCCCTTATGTCCCCTCTGAAAATGGACTTAGTCAAAAAAATGTTAACCTGATTAATAAAACATAAATTAAATAAATATGTATATATATATATATATATATATATATATATATATATATATATATATCTATATATATATAGATATATATATATATACATATATATATATATAAAGAGAGACAGAGAGTTAGAGAGATACTGAAATAAAATTACCCTAAAAATGATTGACATATTGGCAGCTGTCATTTAGAAAGGTTGCAGCATGTACTCTGGAAGTATGTTAAAATAAAGATTCTCTGTGTTTTAAGGCTATGGTTACTTCACATACTAACATATGCAAAAATGTTACATACAATTTGTTATGTTATTAACCTTTGTACTACTGTTTGAATTTGTGAATGTGCTTTATATTAACCATTGTGCGCTAATCATTAATGAAAAAGCCCATTGGGCAAGTTCACCTTCTCAGCTGACAAATGCAATAAATAAATAAATACATAAATACCTAACTAGCTAACTCTAGCTAAATAGATAGACAGACAGATAGATAGATGTGTGTGTGTGTGTGTGTGTGTGTGTGTGTGTGTGTGTGTGTGTGTGTGTGTGTGTGTGTGTGTGTGTGCGTGCGCGTGTCTGTCATCTGTCTCACTATACATGTGCGTCTCTCTGTATATATATATATATATATATATATATATATATATATATATATATATATATATATATATATATGTTTACTATCAAAGTTCAGAATGGCAGTTGTGCATTTATTCACAATGCCAAGCCGAAACTAAGAAAATGTACTCACCGATCACGTCAAAATATCATAACTGATAACCGCGATGGCCGCATTCACAACACCAGACTTTCAGAATTGAAAGTCCATCTTAGCGTGTATGTTTTGCAGGGGGGCAAGTCACCTTTCACCCCCTTCACCTCCTGCAACTTAAATATTCCAACTCCGAGATTGCACAACAGTGAGGAAAATGGGAAATTCTCCACTCCCCACTGTACCGTGATCTCCATTCACAATGCCAAACTCATAATAACTAATGAAGCTCTGTATTTGTTAGTATGGTTCGTAATATTGCAGTTCGGCATTGCAAACCTTGAGCACTGTGATTTTGACTAAGTGGCAGTCGTACAACTGCCACACAAATTTTGATAGTAAACTATATATATCTCTGTGAGTGTGTATGTGTATGTAAACATATATGTTTGTGTGTGTGTCTGTGTGTCTGTGTGCATACATATAGACATATGTAGTATATCCTTGTCATTGGAGGTTTGGCAGGTATCACATTCACCATTTATGCTTGGTGTTTAGATTTATTATTCATTACTGACACTGCAGTATACTGCAAAAAAGGGGGAGCATTTCAGAATGTGCTGACCTTTCTAAGGGGATCCAGTATCTGTCTGCCTGGGATGACCCCAAAAGTACCTCACAAAAAGGATCAAGGGACTCAAACAGATGCCATATGCTGCCAGGTTAAAGAAACTCCAGCTTTACTCAGTTGCATACCGCCTACTTTGAGGCGATCTATGCCTGACTTACAAAGCTATGTCCAACCCAGAATTAATGGACATGCTCCACCTCAGAAAATCTAAATCCCTTAGAACCACGCGCTCGAGGGACTTGAACCTCAGCACAGAAATAAATAGAACTTGCTGGAGGGGCAGATTCATAACCCAAAGGCTCACTTCGCTTTGGAATAGAATCCTGGTCCATGTTAGGCAGAGCACCTCACTGACTCTCTTCAAGAGGAATCTTGATGAGTGGATGGGAGATCATAGGTTTACCCCGGGGATTACTTCTGTGTCACTACTAGACAGAGGCACAGTAAACTAACCTTAAAAAAGGGCACAGCAAACTCAAATCTAAGGGTGGCGAAAGCCAAACACACTCGGGCTAGGCTTATAAATGCCCCAGGGCAGATAGCCTAGTATGAACCTATGAACCTATGAACATGGTCGACAGACCACAATGCTTTGCCAGAGATGGCCTGCACATGTTGCCCCTAGGATTCCGTACACTGGCTAAGGCTCTTGCCACCCCTATAGTGCTTTTTTTAGGCAAGGTTCAAATGACAAACTCACCACCGTAACAGGAACAGGCAAGCAAAATCTGAGGGTAATGCTACTCAATGCTAGAAGTCTAAATCTCAAAATGCACCTACTCGAGGCACTCCTTAAAATGGAGAACATCGATAGATATCTGTGCAGTGATTGAGACCTGGTTCAAGGCTTTAGACAGCACCCGTGTATTACCAGACTATAACTCATACCACACTTTTCAGCCATTTAATCTGGGCCAGAACACCAAAGGCAGAGGTGTGTCCATATTCATTAAGGATATCCACACCTCCAGGCTAGTTGCACAGCATAATGCATCCGAGTAACTCTGGGCAAAACTGCAATCCAAATTGTAGCTTGCTACAGATCCCCCACCATGCCCCAGGATTCCCACTTCTCTTTTTTTGATATACTGGAAAATGTTAGGGTTCAACCAAACACCCTAATAAAGGGAGATTTCAACTACCCCACCATTAACTGGGAAAGCTACTCATGTACCAACTCATTCACTCAATGCTTTCTGGAATTCATAAATTCCAATGCCCTGGATCAATTTATCCACACCCCCACCAGGGGCAACAATATCCTAGACCTAGTCTTTACCAACATGCTTGACCGGTGTTGCACACCAGAAATCAACTCCTTGTTGGTCAGATCCAACCATAAGCTAATCACCCTAGATATCCGCATCCTGCCCCCACCCACCATTAAGGAAACCACAGTAAAAAATTTCTCCAAAGCCAACTTCATGCTTCTTAAGACGGACATGGCAAACTTCACGACACTCTGCAGATGGACAATACATTTATGACTGTTGAATCCTACATAAATGCACTCTATAAGCACTTACACGAGTGCATGGATCATGCTATCCCAAACAGAACCAAGATGCTATCGTTCAAAAAAAGGAAGCCAATGTGGTGGTCCCCTGCCATAAACAAACTCTACAACAGAAGGAAGAAACTATTGCAAAAGAGAGTAAAATCCCATAAGTGGAGCAGCTCCCTGGTCAGCCTCAGTAAGAAGGTGAGATCCCTTATAAGATCCTCCAAAGCTAGCTATGAAAACAAAATCACCACTGATTCTGAGGGCAACCACAAAGCATTCTATAGCCATGTCAAGAATCTCAATGGCAACACCCAGATCTGCTCTGAGTTACAGCAAAACGGCACGAAAATTACAGAACCAACTGATATTGCCAACATCCTGGCCGATAGGCTCAGTGCTAACTTTACCCTCCTCTCACCCCCTAAAGGGCCCATATCTATACAGGAAGAATGCAGTGTCCCTGTAATCACATCTGTGCAGGTAAAAGCTGCAGTCTTTAAAACCAAAAACACACCATCCATGGGTCCAGACAACTTCCCATGCTGCGTTTTACACGAACTTCAGAACGAACTAGCTCCCCACCTAAGCACCATGTTCAATTATAGTCTCATATCAGGCTTTGTGCCCACTGAATGGCGCACAGCAACAATTATCCCACTCCACAAAGGGGGAGCCACCACTGATCCTGGGAACTATCGCCTTATTAGCCTGATGAGCCTGGTCTGCAAGGCTATGGAACGTATCATCATGGAACTCATAAACAAAGACATTGGTAATCTACAAACTCTGGACCCCACCCAGTTTGGGTTTGTGAAAGGCAGATCATGCCTTCTGAACCTGATTGACTTATTTGAGGCAGTCACCAAAGCCGTAGACAAGGGTAAGGTGGTTCACACAGCCTATCTTGACCTCACCAAGGCTTTTGACACCATCCTCCATTCTGGAATTATAGCTAAACTCACTAAACTAGGTATAAATCCCTATGTCACAAGATGGGTTGCCAACTGGCTCACTGACAGAACCCACACTATAAAGGTTGCAGACTCCAAATCTGACTTCAAACCAGTGACAAGTGGAGTACCACAGGGTTCAGTCCTGGGACCTCTCCTGTTTGGTATCTACTTCTCTGAAGTACAGGCTAACATAGAAGGCCTCTAGTTAACAAAGTTCACAGATAACTGCAAACTAGGAGCCATAGTTGAGTCCCCAAGTGATGTTGACATCCTACAAAAGGGCCTCACTGAGACAGATGCCTGGTGTCAAAGGCATGGCCTCAAGCTCCATGCCAAAAAGTGCATTGTTATCCCCTTTGGTAAAAACTCTGTACCTATGAACTACCACATAAACGGTTGTTTACTTAACACTGTATGTGTGATAAGAGACCTTGGGACCCTGGTGGACAGTAATCTCTCCTTTGATAATCACATCGCCACAGTAATTAAGAAATCCTTCTAGGTGGCACACCTCATCACAAAAGTGTTCTCATCCAGGAAAAAAGAGGTCATTCTTCCCCTCTACTTGGCACTCATTAGACCCATTATAGAGTACAATGCCCCTTTTGGAATGTACCTCACAAGACATCTGCATCATCTGTAAAGGCCACAGAAGTACCTCACAAAGAGGATTACTGGCCTCAAACAGATGCCCTACACTGACCGTTTCAAAAATCTCCAGCTTTACTCTGTAGCATATCGCCTACTCAGAGGAGATCTCTGCCTAACATATAAAGCTATGGCAAACCCAGAGCTGTTGGACATGCTACACCTAAAGAAATCCCAATCTCTCCAAGCTACACACTCTAGGGACCTAAACCTTGTCCCCACAATAAACAGGACATGCTGGAGGGATAGATTCCTGTCCCAGAGACTTCCTATACTTTGGAACAAGCTACCCATCTATGTCTACCAAAGTTCCTCATTAGCACTCTTCAAGAAAAATCTTAATAAATGGATGGGAAATAGGAAATACACCCCGGGGATCACTTCTGTGGCTCTGTTCGACAGGGACACTGGAAATTAACTTTCTTGGGTGGCGTAAGCCAGGGAATCTTGTTAGCTAAGCTTACTTAGGCCATTGGGCTGATAGCCTAGTACCTACCTATGAACCTATGAACCTATGAGACATTAAACAGAATTCCTATGTGCCTCTAATTGCCTAATTTGTTTGCAACTCAGGTGAATTTAAAATATTCCATGGCACTTATTAAAAAGGGGAGGGGGAAGGGGACTTTATTTAAAAAAATATTTAATATAAAATCATATATTTAATAATTTATGTGCAATGCAATTCTTCTACTAATATATAATATACACAGTCAAATTATAGAAACTCAGAAAAAACATAAATATTATGAAATATTAAATAATCATTCATTTTTATTATTTCCTCAGTTTTTAAACCATAACAAAATGTTATTTTCATGAAAATGTATGCTGCAGTCTTTTTTTCTTATGCATGAACCCCCCTACATCTAGTTTTCTTGTAACCCATGCTACCATTTTCAAACACATTTTAATTTATCTCTTTTCCTTTCCACAATCTTTTTGTCTTATTCCAAGACCACTATAGCTCTAGATCATTCAATGAAAAAATGATTCATCATCTTCTCTTTGCCATAGACATGACAGTTCCTTCCTTCTTGTTGCTTATGTAGCATTGATGCCTTTACTGTTAACTACTTTAACATTAACTTTGATGAAAACTCTTCCTATTCACAAACTACTCAGCCCTTTTCATATTTTCATCAATTGTTTTAATAATTTTGTTTTAAAGGTTCAGTTGCTTTATGTAATACAAATCATCCAAAATGTTTCCCTTTTGAAATAATCCCCATATTCAACAACCACATATGCATTTTCTGAAACTCATCCATCTGCCCTTTATAATTCATAATCTTCCATTTCCTTAACCATAAACTATCATAGGCCACCTAATGGTTCTTAAATATAAATTTCCAAAATATTTTCACTATTTTGTGTTTTCAAACAATAGGTCTAATGCACACTTAACAAACTCAAATATGTTGCATTAATTAAACACTGATTATTGTAACCCTTTGTAGCTTTAAAATACTTCTTTTTATTTGGGTCAACCTTGAAGCTCACAAAATCTCAAATACACCCCAATAACAAAGGTATCAAACATTTGTTCAGTTTACAAGTATCCTTTCTAGAAAGATATATGTGTGAAGAGCTGTGGTATAACAGACAAGTGGGTAAGTGGGGAAATGACAGCATTATCAAATTAGATTAAAGGACTGAACTCAAGCTTCCTACGAAGGAATTGATAAAATAATCTTGATTAGAGAAATAAAAAAAGTGACAGTGATAAACTATGCTTAATTCAGAATGTAACATAATGGCCAAGGAAATAATAATGAAGTATAGATTTACATTTTTAGAAAATTATTAAAAGAAGGACATTCATATTAGTGAATCACTGATTTCACATTTGAGAAAGAAAATTAAGACTCAATGGTGAATGAAAGATAAGACAAAAAAATGACAGCAGATATTTTGACTTCACAGCCAGATGGCTAAGCATAGAAACATATTAACTACATCCATGTTATCCAAAATAAGGAAATATTAAAGATAAGTGTAAAGTTGAGTTATTTGATAACAAGATTTTAGATAAAAGTATATCAGAATGTTTGAGTTGCAGGCTCCTTTATATGTTAATGTAAAAAGGAAGTAAAACAGAACTTGACACACACTCTTTTTGACCGTGAAATTTTCAGGAAAATAAAGGCGCAACTCTAAGTAGGATTTTAGGCCTAGGATATCAGAACTATTAGAATGGATATATGGAGTATCTGTGTGAAATATTGTTTACAACAGCACATTACAGCATAGTTTGGGAACTGGCAAATTGGATTTGCAAAAAAATCACAAAAAAGATATAAAAGGATTTGATGAGTTGTTGTGTAATGATACATGTATTATTTTATGAAATTTGGTGACAGTGCCATATCTTACCTTATTTTTAATATTTTAAAACAGTTTTCTTGATGCATCTTTTTATGTTTCTAATTTTTATATAGTTTAGGTAAAATCCTACATGTAATGTATCATTGTATTGATTCTATAATTTTTCTTATTAATTTATATTAATGTATCTTTGTTTTCTTTTTTTGTATAACATTTTCTGGTTGAAATAATAAACATATCTTGAAAACATTAAGTTTGATAGGAAATATTTAGATTCTAGATCTCTGATACCTATAAAATCTGCTCATCTTCCAACTTTTTTTCGGATGGTCCTCCTCTCTTTCTTCACATTGTTTATCTCCTTCTTACAATTTGTTAATAGCAATAGAGCACTAAACAACATAGGCCATTTTCAGGCCAGCCCAAGATATAAACAGATTGAGATGAACATATATAAAATGGTACAATGCAGAAGATAAGAATGTATGCAAATAGATATCAGATAGTTATTAAAATGACAGATTACAAATTACATTTCCATTTATCAAATGCTTATATAAGGAATATGTATAATATTTACAGCTAGGTAAAGAAGGAATGGGAGATGAAAATGGTATGGACTGTCAAGATGAGAGAGATGCATGGATATAAATATGGAGGATAGGGTAAATGGTGAGACACAAGAGATCAGATTTCCAAGGATGAGATTTCAAAACCATCACTGTGGAGCTTATAGCATTTTATAGTTTAGTTGTTGCCTCCCACTAGGTCACTAACCCCCAGTTCTATTACCTGCCTGTATCAGTGAGTGTCACATTGAGAATGTTATTCTTCCTGTCCAGCTTTGCTGTATACTTTAATATTTTGATGTAGTCACTCTTAATGACATCCATTATCACCCTCTGCCTTTGCATACACGAGGAATGGAGTTTCTCAGTCTACTCAAGGAAAACTGAAAATGTCTGTATAATTTGTGATAATCCTCCTCTTTCCCATATGCCATTTCTCCATTAGTTCATTAGCTTCTCTAGTTTCCAGTTCAGCTAACCTTCCATAATTCATTTTGTTTAAGTCTCTTCCCTGTAAGTTATTGCTATCATACCTATATAGCATAACAGTGGGATACAGGATAACGGTTCTAGCTCATAACTCTTGACGTTACCTTATTTTGCCTCAAGGATTTTCTCTGTCTGACATAACATTTGTGATCTTCTGATAAAGCATAGAGGATTATAGTTTATCAGTAGTGCCAGATATTAGTTTCACAACTCTTATTGATCTGAAAATTCATGTTAATGAGAAGTTTGGTGTTCTATTAGTTTCTTTTTAGTCAATTAATTTTGCAATTTTAAAATAATTCATAGATTTGGGAGGTTTGCCACCATCTCATTACTTTAGAGTTTGTCCAGAATTTTTGAGCAAAGATATTGATAGCAAAAGACTATTTTCATTTAATGATTAAAATGCATGTTCTTTCTGCGTTCATATGGGCTTTTCTAGGCTGCTCCAGTTTCCTCCCACATTTCAAAGACATACAGTAGGCAGATTGGACACTCTAAATTGGCCACAGGTGTGTCTTTATGTGTAGCATGAAAGAACGACAGTAGCAGGGCTCACCACCTGGCTGTGTGAACACTGGCCCTAGATGATTGTCTCTGTTGATGTGACACCCCATCCCCATGTGCAAAAATCAGAAAAAGGATGTTATGAATGGATGGATGGGTTAGACTATTGTTTGGATATCATTATCAGCTGTTATTTATATTGTACTTTCCAACAGTGAAGACAAAAAAAGATTGAAAGATAGACTGACAGATAGAGAAAAAAGAGTTCTTTCCTCATCATCAGTGTTCAGTTATTTCTTTATTCTTTTATCCCTTGATATCTGCTTGATTCAGTGTGGTTATAACAAGGTTTTATAACAAATACATCATGAATACTCACTTCCTTAGAACATTTCATTGTACATTACTTGATCGTGCTTGTCATATTCTGTACTACTAATGAAAAACTGTATGTAATAAAAACATGACTAGCTTTTTTCACTTCTGCAGGGGATATGATGAACTTTGTCTCATTGTTAAACAGTACTTTTCAAAATGTTTGGGTGGAGGTGTAATATCAGGTCACTTAGTTATAAAAAATGAATCATGTACAGCAACAGTAAGCATGATGTCAGTTATAAGATCTGATGCCATTCAAAGCTTTTATAAAGCTTTTTCCAACTCTGTAAACTCTTTTGTTATGTATTGTATATGAATGTTGGAATACAGTACTAGTATTCATTTGAGATGTACTACACAAAAAGATATTTATATTTTGCTGCAAAATCTGTTGTCATAACAAGGTGTGAATGCTGGCTTCATTACAATGTCTTTTCTTCATTTCAAGTGAGAAAAGGCCAACTTTTCTCATGACTCATCTACTGAACTAATCAGGCGGTACCCCTACAGAACGGTGGTGCACCAGTTGTTTCAGGCTCTGTTCTCAAACTTGTTATTGCTATATCTATATTTCTACAATGCATGGACAACTGAGTTTATTTGTCCAGGTACAACTATTATAATCTGCCTCAGTCCTGTCTTTTGGCTGAAAAATTTGGTGTCACAGCAAAGCAAAAAAGCAGTAAGATTCTAACTTGTTAACAAGCTTATTATGTAATACGTGTCCTGATTTATTACTCACTTATTCCGTGACTCTGAGGTAATCATATAATCAGAAGTGTCCCCAGGTTAGCTGTAAAACATAGCAACTGACTTAGTGGAACATGTTAACTCAGAAATAAAATAATAACTTCTAAACTTTAGTTCTTGGGATCAATGGATGCTACAAGGTTCATAGGTTTAAAGATTCATATTTATTTACGAAGTTTGTTGCAGAAAGAGATCATCACAAAACTTAGCCACATCACTCAGTACTGTTGGAATCCTAGCAGTGCCCCCCATTAAGTACAGATTCTCCATACATTCGTGGTGAAAATCTGAGATCACCCATTAAGACTGGCTTTAAAGGTTGCTAGGGAAGTACTCTGCTTAATAGGTAGGGACAGCATATTCCAGAAATTGAGCATACATTGGGTTAGGTATCTGACTCGTTATCTGGGCTTGTTGATGTGATGCTGTAGGTTTATGTCTCTAGAACAGGTGTTTGTTTTACCCTTTCTTTCACTTAGGTGAAGGAATTGTAAGAGTACGAGGTTATTCTTAGCAAGAAAAGCTAAGCTGAACTTATCCTTCAGAAGTCTGTATGACAAAACATTTAGTCTTTCAGACCAACTAAGGGAACTGACAACTGAGATCTTTTTGGTGAAGAAATGGTAAGGTCTCTCAAGCAGGATTAGGTGCTGGTGAGGTACATGCCAAAGGGGGCATTACATTTAATGATGGGCCTAATAAGGGATGAATACCATGAAGGTTAAGCTGTGCAAGGTAGAAGGATTTTCACCACAGTCGTTAAAGGAGAGTCTGTTGTAAATATATGTACCTAAGTCCCTAATGACTGGGTCAAATAAAAATGCAATACTATCTATAAGGTAAACACTAGTGATGATAAATTTACCAAGGGAAACTACACTGCTTTTCTTGGTATTAAGGCTAATCCCATGATTAATACAGCAAGTATTTGCTTGGTCGAGCCCTTGCTGGAGAATTTGAATATCAGAATGGGATTAGATAACCAGCCCCTGTTTTCAATCATCTGCAAACTGGGGGGAGGTCCCCTCAATATTGGCTTTTATGTCACAGAAATATAGTCAAAAGAGAGGGGACCCAGGATAGAAACCTGTGGGAAACCACTAGTAACATTTTTCTGTCTAGATTAAATACCCCCCAACCTAAACAGCATGGGTTCTGTCACACAGCCAGTTACCAACCCAGTGAACTATGTATAGGGTAATGTTGAGCTGGGAGAGTTTGTCAATAATCCCAGCATGGGGAGTAGTGTCAAAGGCCTTGGCAAGGTTTAGATAAGCAGTGTGAACTACATGCCACTTATCCAATGCCTCCAAAACCCTTTCAAAGAACTCAGTCAAGTTAGCAGACATGATCTGCCTTTTACAAAGCCAAGCTGTGTGCCAGGAGTTATGTGATCACCTATGTCATTGTTTATTTGTTCAGATATAATACTTGCCAAAGTTATGTAAATAATACTAGTGAGAATAACAGGCCAATAATTCTCATGATCAGTTATGTGACCACTATTATGCAATGGCACCACAACTGCCATGTTCCAAGCTTAGTTACATAACCGGGTTTATATCAGATCATTGAATGCTGAAAACACCGGATGATGATTGATTGACCCTATTTCACTGAAAGCTGAAAATATCGACAGCTCAGTACAGCGATTTCTTTCATAGAGAAAAAAAAACACTGTTCCAAAAAAAAAAAAAAGTAAACAGTTACAACACATACACACCTACCTTAACCCTACTTCTAACCCAAAATAAAAAAGGAAAAGGTTTAAAACATATATCCACCTAACTTAACCCTACTTCTAACCCCCCCCAAAAAAGTAAATATATATACACTTAACTAAACCATAATTCTAACCCTAAGGTATACAGTAAATGTATTACTATATATGCACTTACCTTAACCTACACCCTAACCTATTGCACATTTATGTTCGGGAGCCGTACCGGATAAGGGAATCTCTGAGACTGCACTCCGAGACTGCACTACAGTGCAAAATATGGCAAGCTAATGAAACGGCCCAGTGACTTCTTTCCGAGGGAAATAATTTGCTGAAAAGCAACTTCGCTATTTTGCCTGTTCGCTATTTTAAGTTCGGTGAAAATGCATTCGATAGAATGCATTTTCGATGATGTGATAGGGACCCACATAACCAGTGGTGAGACTCTAGTTGAAGAGTCGATGGAGGAGTTTTGATAAGTGGGACATTATGAGTTTCAACAGGCATTCAATGATATATTGTCAGGACCCATGGAAGTAGTATTTTTAATTTTGGAAAACACCAAAAGGACTTGGTCTAAATTGATCTCAGGAGGAAGAGTGTAAGGGGAATAGAAGGGAGAGAGGGAAGGGTGGGTGTAATGAATTTCAAACAGAATTTGCCCACAAGAATATTAGCAAGGTCCTTGGCATCAGAGAAGTAGGTACTATCTGAGATAAGTTCAGTAGAGAATTAATTGTAGGTTACTTCTAATCTTACTAATATAGCTGAAAAAGACCATATCATTACCTTTTGAATTAGTTGTAATTCTAAAATCACAGCTGACCTTACATTTCCTAAAGATAGTGTTGAGAGATGTACTTACCTGTTTTAAATCCCTTTTTTTAATTGTAAAGTGGACATCATCTCTCAAAGAGAATTTTTTTTTTTTTTTTTGTTAAGAGTTCCACCATATGTAAGGTCATTATGACAGATGTTTATTACATGCGGTCTTTGTACTTAAATCTAAATAACAATTTTGTCTGTAATGATAAGTCAAGTAATTATGTTTTCTTTGTAGCCTTTGAAAACTAAACTATATAGGAATCAAATAATTGTCTCAAAGAGTGACCTGATTTTCATATTGAATCCATTGTTGCTGTGATGATAGGAGGTATTGCCAGCACAGCTAGCTGAAATTTTGTAAATAATTATATGTCATCTGTGAATATCAAACTGATTTATACAAGATGTTTGTGTTACAAATGTATTAGAACTGTATGTCATGTGTATATCAAACTGATTTGTACAGATGTTTGTGTTGAAAAGATATTGAAAAAGGCATTTGTAAAGTGCTTGTGTCTGAAATGTATCCACAGTGTGCCCTACTGGAAAGAACAGAAATGTATATGCCACTATTGTAACTGCTTAAATGTATAGTATTTAACAGAGGAAACTGGAAGGTTAACCTCAGTCCAGCAAACTTTTATACATATAAACCTGAAATTAAATCACTTTACAGGATAGGCCATAAAGATGCTACCTCACAAGTTTCAATGCAGCTAGAGACAAAAAGTCTGTACTAGGAAGCTTTCTATATTGTTTTTGGGGTGAACTAATTGCTACACTGGAAGTATGGAGGTATGAAACTGTTGTATGACTTCCAGCATTTTAGGCAGATCTTTGCAAAAGCCCTTGTGTGTGTATTTTTACAGGTAGGTGCTAAATCCTGCCAGCTTCCAGCAATGAGAATTTGCATGGGAACTAGAATTCAGGTGACTAGACGTTATGTCATTCTGCAAGCTATTCCAGAAGCAATATTTTGGATATTATTTTGAGAAGTCTTATTAGTGAGAGTGAGCATTCTGTATTATGTCATGGGCCTGACAAGAAGGGCCAATCACATCATCTGCCTTGCTCTATTAAGTATGTAGAAAATAGTCATTCTCTTAGATTCAGTCAGGAATATAGTGAAGCTTAGTTTAGATATTGTTTTTCTTTATTTGTCTGAGCCTGTCCTTCAATGCTATTTTAAATATTTCCTGTGATTTGAACTCTGATGTCATTGTGAATATAGGGTCTATATTAGATGATGGAACTTTCAAAAGTTCAGCTGTCGTATGGTCAATACCATATGATCAAATTTTTGAAAGTTTGAAAGTTTTAACTGACATCTCCATACAGAGCAGAATAGGAAGATTTCCCTTTTTTGCACTGTAGTGCAATCTCAGATTTGGAATATTTAAAGACCGGGGGGGAGTGCAGCTGCCAATGTGAGGGGAGCAGGGGGGCTTGCCCCCCCCTGCTTAAAATGTTCAGGTAGGTTATTTGTGTAGTTTATTTATTTTTTATTAGATTTTCGAACTCGAACTTTTGAAAGTCCGATTATCTAATATAGACCCATGAATATATACTTAGTATTTTTTGTTCTTTTATTATTTAATATTAAGTGCATTTAAACCTTTCATTGTGGCTGATCTTTGTAGAGATATTTAAGTTTTGAGTGTATTTGCATATTTATTTAGTGACACTGTATGGGCCACTCCTAATGACCTTGCTTTTGTTCAAACTACCATTTGTATTAGTATTAATATTACACAGTAAAATTGATCACCCTTTGTTAAAGGCCATAAAGTAGCTGATGAGGGTTTCTAGTGGCAGTGATAAATACCTTAATAGTCTGGGCAAAAGTGGGCATAGCTTGTAAACCTGTGCCAGCCTTTCCCAAGTGTGTGTGTGTGTGTGTGTGTGTGTGTGTGTGTGTGTGTGTGTGTGTGTGTGTGTGTGTGTGTGTGTGTATACAAATCAAATCTCAAAGAGTGTGTGTGTGTCAGCTATTTGGGAGGGACATGAAGCACTGGTTAGACAGAGACAGAATTGGAGGAGTTGGCTTGGATCCTGGGCTAAGGCCTCAACTCTATAGCTGTGCCAGTGGGGAGTCTTATTGGGATCTGTAGAAAGAAAGTGGAACCAGCCCCTGGATGGACTGTGTTCCCTGTATGCTCTTAAGTGAAATTGTGCTGGATTGTGCTTGATTCAGAGAGCTGCATCTAGAGATACCGTGTGTGTACCAGTTATTCTCCCAGTGAACATTCCCTACAGGTGCCAGTGGTGAGAACTGAGGCTCCCTGATTAATGGCCCATAGGTGGGGGCATCACAGTTACTGCAACTACTACTATTGATTCAGAACCATTTCTGATAGCATCTAATCATGACATCATTAGTGTTCTGCATCAGGCTGGCCAATTTAGTAAAAATGTTTTATTATTTTGCCACATGTCTGTTAGTAATAAGATCATACGATCATAGGAGGTTACTAGGGTAATGGACCCAGGGCCTTTACAAGCCTATCCAAATTCAAACAGTGTTCCCAAGAGTGCCTGGTTCAAGCAGACACTAAAATCGGCACCTATTGCACCTGTCCAAGAGGGACATAGGTGGAACCCAGGGTGGATTTCTGGTTACCCATCCAATCATCCAAATTGTGCCTAAATAGGGCCAACAAGGGGCTTTGTTATACATTAATAATCTTATTCCAAAGGTGGGGCAACCTCTGTGAGACAAACTGTCGCTCCTGCAAGTCCTGTTGATTTCACATGCCAGGTTAAGGTTCTTTGAGGAGGTGAACTGTTTACTATTTGACTTATGAATGTGCAGCATTTCCATCAAACCTAGGTCAGAGATTGCTCTATATACAAGGCACAGGTCACCTCTGAGCAGTCTGTATGACGAGAGAGTAAAGTGACAATGATTTCAGTCTGTCTGCATAAGACATATCTGGAAGACCCTGAATTTTCTTTGTAAGAAACCTTTGTGGTCTCTCCAATTGTTGCAGATATTTGGAAAGGACTATACCAAAGGAAACATTGTACTCTATTATTATTCTGATGAGGGAAGAGTACAGGGGTTTATATCCTCTTTTTTTCTGGAGGCAATAACCTTATTTATGAGATGTGCAATATAAAATGCCCTTCTTACCACTGTGGAAACATGGTGATCGAAGTTACGGTTGCTGTCAACCTGTGCCCAGATCGCTCACCACTGACTGTGGGCTTAGTCTATTGCTATTGATGTAGTAGTTTGCAAGAACATCACACTTGTTGAAGAGGATGATAATGCATTTTTTTGTATTAAGTTTAAGACCATGACTTTGGCACCAGTCATTAGTCTGCATAAGACCTTCTTGCAGGATGTTGTCATTGCTAGGGTTTCAATGATTGCTCCTAGTTTGCAGTCATCCACAAACTTAATCAGCCACAGTCCTTTAGTTTTAGCCTGCATGTCAGAGAAGTAGATTCCAAACAGCAGGGCTCCCAGAACTGATCCCTATGGAAAACTACTTGTTACGGGTCTGCTAAAGGAGGTGGAGTCCCCTATTTTGACCATATGAATTATATCAGTGAGCCAGTTTGCAACCCACCTGACAATATATGTGTTGCTAACCAGTTGGGTGAGTTTATAAATGATGCCTGAGTGAGAGGATTGTGTCAAAGGGCTTGGCTAAGTCTTGGTAGGCCAAATGTACAGATTTGCCTTCTTCAAAGGCTTTGGTGACTGCCTTGAAGAAGTCCACCAAGTTTAACAGGCATAATTTTCCCTTGACAAAGCCAAACTGGGTGGGTTCAAGCATTTGGAGATTTCCTATAGCTTTGCTAATAGGGTCCATAATGATTTGTTCCCAGTTCTTGCAGATAAGGCTGGTCAGACTAATGGGTCTATAGTTCCCAAAGTCCGTGGATTCACCCCCTTGTGCAAAGGGATGAAGGCAACTGTTTTCTATTCCACTAGGATGAAACTAGTACTTAGGCTGTGATTGAAAAGCGTGCTCAATAGTTATGTTAATTCCTATTTTAACCCATGTTGGACACAGCCCAGGATGTCTGGTCCCACAGAGGCTGTGTTTTTGGCCTTGGAGAGGTCATTTAAGACCTGCTGCTCAGAGATACTAGGCAGGGGACAGGTGTTTGCAATGCTTTGGGGTAAATGTGGTGGGGACAGGGGAGTGAAGTTTTCAGTGAACCTGTGAGCCAGCATGTTTGCTCTATCCACAGGTTCTATATACATAGTAAAATTAATGAGTTCAATGCAAATTTGGGCCTTACCCTTGAGGTTACGGATGTAACTAAAGAACGCCTTGTGGTCATTCTTAGTTAGGCAGGCTAATTTGGATTTGTAGTTAGCTTTGGAGTCTTATTTGCTTATTTAAGTTGAGGAGGGAGTGTTTCAAGTTTTGAGACCATTCCTTCCTGTTCTTAGACAGTTATTTCTTTCTCCTATTGTATAGCCTATTAATGGCAGTTGTCCACCAGGCAGGTTTGTTTTTCCTTAAAGATCTTGCTTTGGTTCTATCAGGTATGGCAGGGTCAATGCAATTGTACAGATGCTTGTATAAAGCACTGGTGTATAACTCAGCATAGGTGTCTGTTCCATCAGTGGGGGAGAAGCTATGAATCTATTTATACCATCACATAAGAGGTTGTAATTGACCTTGTAGAAGTTTTCTAGTCTAGTTGTTGCTAAGGGTGGATCTTATGTTTTAGTTACTTCTAGGGATACTGATTTGTTGTCAGATCTCACCAGGGTTGGCCACATACTGGGGATGGTGCAGTGGTCTTCCATGTTAGTGAGCGCCAAGTCCAGGATATCTGAGCCCATTGTGGGAATGTCAACCAATTGATCCTGGGCATTGGAGTTAACAAAGGCCAGGAACCTTTGGGCAAGTGAATTAGGACACGTATAATTGACCCAGTCAATGGACAAATTAAAGTCACCCAAAACCAGAGTGCTTGGTTGTATCTTGATTGACTCAAGTAGATCCAAGTAGGCTGAGTGGATGTCCTGATTCATGGAAGGGGTCATAGAGCTAACAATGACCTGAAGATGGCTCTTACCTGCAGTCAGTTGCACCTGAATTAATTCAAGGTAATCATGGTGTTTAACCAATCTAGAGGTATGTTTATCTTTAATGAATATTGATACACCACTTCCTTTAGTTCTCACACCTTCAGTTTGTGGTCTGAATGTGTGGATGAAAATGTAGCCTGGTATAACTGGGCTGCTCTCCACAGCCTTAAACCAGGTCCACAGCCTTAAACCAGGTCTCAGTGACTGCACAAATGTCAGCATCTTCCAGGGTGAGGACTGCTTCCAGTGAATGCATTTTCCGGTTTAGACTAACTTTTAGCGGCATAACCTTGAGGTTGTTTTTACAGGGTATTTTTATGTCAGGAATTCTGTTCTTTTGACATTGCCTAAAAAGGCACTATGGAGCAAGAGCCTTAGCCAGTAACTGAAATCCCAGAGGTGACAGATGAAGACCATCTCTGGCAAAACACTGAGGTCTTTCAACCATATCATCCCAGGCTGACAGATACTGGATCCCCTTTGAATGATACCAGAAACTAAGCCAATTGTTGAAGTTAATACTTTTTTGTTTGTATTGAGGTATCATCTTAGGCGAAGGTAAAATCCTGCTTAAGGCTAGGGACATAACTGCCTGAGGCACATAATCCAAGAGCTCAGCCATGTGTCTCTTCATATAGTCCAGTAAGGTATGTCTCAAGTCATTCACACCAACATGGACTATGACAGAGTCATAACAGTGCCTGTTGTTGAAATACTTCAATGCGTGTTTGATGTGGTGGATCCTGGTACTTGACAAGACAGCTGACTGACCTTTTCCTTACCCAACCTGGTGAAATGGACATCTATGTGTCTCACAACTGAGTCATGTATGACTAAGATGCTTGTTTTGTGTTATGCCTTAGGTGCTTGACTGATGAGACACTGTTGTGTGATATATTATATGTACTATGTTCTGCAGTGAATTTATTATATGGAATGTGCTTGTGTTTGTGTTTGGGAGGTCTCTGATATATATGTAACCTTCTTGTAAGGATCTCTGCATATGTAGGTTTATGTGTTGTTGGTTTGTCAGATGCACAAAGTGAGGTGTGGATGCTAACAACCTGCTTTGTTTCAGATGGACTGACTGTTGACCGAGAGAGCCTAGATTGTAGGTTCTTGATATAGATGCATATCTCATATAATGAATTTGTTTGGACTAGAAGAAGTGGGTTGTCAGTGTACATGAGGAATTGCTACATTGCCTCAAGGATGCCCATGCTTGACCAGGCTGGCTGGAGAAACAGTGGGAAATTGTCTGTTCATAATGCTAGTTAAGTTGATGTGGTCAGAAAACAAGGAGAGCCAGGAAGGTAAAGGTAAAGTAGAGGACAGGAGAAGTGGACAAAATATGAAGGGCTAGTTTGTAGGATCTGTGCTGGTACTTCAGGAGCTTTGATGAGTGTATCACCTGTCATTGAGGGACAGTCACGAGAACTCACCAATGGAGCACCAGCAGATTGCTAAGGGAAAATTTGCAGGCAAAAGTGTTTGTGTCTGTAACCACTAATGGCGCCCACCACTGTGCGGCAGTGTGTGGTGCACAAATGATGTGCCATGTAGCAAATGAGCACTAACTTATCTAAACAGATTAACCAATAAAAAAGCTCAAAACTGAGCCATGTTACAGCATCCTTCAATCAGATGAGTTCTAACTGCACTCTCCTGCCACTAGGGTGCAGAGGAACCCTCTTCAACAAAAGATGGCCTGGTTTAGTCCTCAAATTATACAAACAGAACTAGATTCAGCAGTTCTGAATCTAGTCTTCCCTATAGCAAATGAAGTACAACAATTTCAGAACAAAAACAAAAGCAGCTCAAATAAGCAGTGATATGATAACAATGCAGTTCAAACATGCAATATACAGCAGATGGCTTGGAATTGCTTACATAGCAAATGAGAGCAAAATGATTTAAACAAATCAACCAATTAATCAATAAAAAACTCAAAACTAAGCCCTGTTCCAGCAACCTTCAATCAGACAAGTTCTAACTGCACAATCCTGCCACTATGATGCAGGGGAACCCTCTCCAACAAAAGGTGGCCTGGTTTAGTGCCCAAGTAATATAAACAGAAGTAGATTCAGCAGGTATGAATCTAGTCTATGATACAGCAAACAAAGTGCACCAATTTCAGAAAAAAACAGTTGTAATAAGCAGGCACAATAAGCCTTCAACCAGCAATTCCCAGCTCAGAAGAGCAGAAGCTACCATCTCCTCCCACAAGAGTGTAGCCCACAAATATTCTTAATGTAAAATAACTGGCTGAAGTCAAGTGTTTTAACCAAATCTAAGACACTTTTAGAATAACAGACACACTAAGCCTTCTATGCACAATCGTATGACATAAGGAAGTGCAGGTTTGAACAAGCTAGATTACATTAAGTACAAAATTATTTTAGAAGATGCTTACTGTTGTACATATCATTTAGACTCTTACCACTTTGTTAGCTGAAATTGCAACTGCATCAAATCATCATGCCTTGCTTTCTTCAGAATGTCAGTCCAGCCTGTGTGACTACCCTGAGTGGAAGATGCTGGGGCACATTTTACAATGTTGTCTTCATTAGGCATGCCACTTCCTGCAAGAAAAAAAAATCCAATGAGTGAGTCATCATATCGATAGTGATTCATGAAGACGGTTTCAGATGTATATTTGATTGTAGTGTTAATTGAATACTAGACCTACCGAAGTTGTTGCATCCTGATGGGAATCTCATCTAGTTATTCTTTGGATGGTGTGGCACTTACTAAAGAATGGAGGTACTTCCAAAATTACTGAAAAGAGCCAGTAATTTATAATGCCCCAAACAAAGTGTATTCTGATCCATAGAATTAGTAAATTTTACCCTATCTTTAATCTTCATTTCTAAAGAAAAAAAGTATATCCTATTTGTTGCTCCTAAAATTCATTCCACAGTTGAGTTAGCAAAGATAAACAATGGCCTTTACCTTAATGGTCTATAATTATATAATTTATTTGGCATGCAGATTTCTATTCTAATGCATCAGAATCATCATTTTGCTGAAATATTTAACTGCTACATACCTTTTCCCAGGAGGACATGGCAGACTTCACTGCTGTTGAAGATCACCCTTATTCTTTCCTTTTCTAAGAGAAACACTGCTACTGAATGCTTAATTCAGTAAAGTGGGGCACTGTGCCAGTGCTGGTGTATGTTATCAGACCTTAATATATTTCACCTTTTGCCCACATAATCATTTACACTGATAATTGATTGCAGTTTATAACTAAAGTTAGAGGGTTAGAAGTGTTTTTTTTTTCAAAGTGCACATATACTAAAAGGCCAAGTGCCAGCAGCAGTGAAATTCTCATATAATCCCAACAAGAATATTTCCACAACAAAACATTCGATTACAGGGACTGCTCCTGCTTCTGTAGCTCATGTCTTGATTTCATTACCTATGGACTTCTGTGGCTTTGTATTTTATTTTACTTATTTACTTTTAATAAATTTTCATGGCTAAAATTTCGGGGTCAAGCAGTGAATGTAGAATTCTATCAAAGGAGTATGAACTTGGTGATATTTCTAACTTTAAACTTAATATCCTCTGTCACATTATCTGTTATGGCTGCTGGTGATGCATTGCTATCTTTAACATCATTGAATAGTTATTGAGCCATACATCTCCTGAGTCATCTCTATAATAGGGGATCTTTTGATTCTCTATAATTTAATGAACCCACTAATTTCAGCAGGAAGAGGGGGAGGAAAGGGTAACCTAGTGATTATCTATCATCTCTTTAAGAAGACTTTTGTCTACTTTGTTATTGCCCTGTGGGTCTTATTGCATTTATAATTTCCTTACACTGAGTGAATCAAGGGCCTGCTTTAGGGGATCACTGAAGTAACAATTGTTTACAAGTGTCTTCTATCTAAATCTGAAATGAGGAATTTTTGTAAGAAAGGTTATTTAATTGTTTTATTACCTTTGGTTTAATTCTTTATTATTTTATTATTATGATGATGATGATATTATTATGCACTGTTCTTGCTGTTGTATTGCTTTATCAACTATGATACACTTTTTGGGTTTTGGCAATGTTATAAAATATTTATGTACAAGTGAGCATTTATTGGTTTGCCACTTACAGAAAATATAGAGAAATAAGTTGTGATTGCATTTCTTGCCAGATACAGAGCAGTTGCAGTTCTAATGACAGATTATGAGTTCATGGATATAGGTAAGAAACTAATGGTATAGTCATATAACTACTTACTGACTCATTGCCTAGCTTTGATTTTTAAATATTATGTTCCTGTATTTCAATATCTTTGACTAAAAAACGGGTGCCAAGCTGTACACCTCTTCACTTAATTACCATTTAATTTCTCAAGGCAGCAACACAGAATTAGTTCCTGAAATGAATAAAAGGCTTGCATGAATGACTTATTAAGCTCAGTATATTGGTGAGTTGTAATTCTTCTTAATAAATAACCGGATGCTTCCAAAAGTCATGTGAAATGGTTTGTACTTATTGAATGCATTCTTAAATTATACCACCATTTGTTTCATTCCATAACTTTTTTTTTTATAATATGGACAAGGAAAACTGACATCACCTATACATCAAAATCTGTTCTATGAATGTGCAAAGGCTAATACAGGCAATCTGGAAGTAAAATTCACTGACAGATTCCTGCTCTCTCAGTCATCAAAATCTAACAAACTGCAACCATTTAAAAATATAGTAATTTAGCTGGGGAAAGTATTCAACATAGTACTACTCTGAAACCAAAAAAAAAAAAAGACTAGTGCAACACAACACTCAGACTTTAACAAATTAAACACACTTTACAGTAGTGCAAAATACTGAAAGATCAAATGTAAGCATATTACATGGTCAAAAGCAGTAAAAGATGAAGAAAGAAATAGATCATAATTATCTGAAGAAAGTGAGAGCATACACTCCAGAAAAAGAAAATAGGAAGAGAGAGAACATAGGTAACATGAAGAAAAGCATTCAAAGTAAGTAACAGAAAGCTGCCACTCTGATTTAGGAGTCAGATTATAAAAAGACACACACACATGCAGTTGGCCGAGTCTGTCAAGTATTGTTTGACCTAAGAGGTAAATCTATTCATAGGCAAGTCAGAGCAGGCTTGATCCTAGCCTGAGAGTTAAGCTCAGCTTGGAGTCATAGTCTGACAAGGTAAAGAGCCAATAACTAGCCAAGCTTTTAATCAAGACTGATGATTCACACTGGACCTGCAAGCTACAAGCTCTATTAGATTCAGTTTCTGTGTAATTGGCTGGACTTTCAGTTGGAGCATTGCCACTCAGCTGGATATTTTCTTTTTCTTTTTTTGGATCTGAAATTCAGGTCAGACCTATAGGGTGTGACTGCTCTCTATTAGGTCAGATCCATGATTCCTGAATCATGATTGGATAAGGAGTCAGTGGGGGTGGTACATACTAGTAGCAGGAAAGCAATTTAAACTGCTGGTTTCCTTCCTGAGATTCCTGCATCTTTGGAGCATTTTCAGTTGAGACAATGAGTGGCTGGAATTATATAATTTTCCCAAAAGGTTTGGGGTTTGTGCATTTTGTGAAGTTCTATATGCCAGCAGATGTCTACATAGACTTGTGGAGTATGGGACAACCAGAGGACCTTCAGTTACATCATGGATGGTTCAAATGGATTTATATTCTTTCCGTTTCTGGGTATAGCCTGGAGAGCAGCTTTTCTTGTGGATGGATTTACTTATTTGTTTTTTTTTTTCTTGTATATTCCTGATTCCAAGGTAACTAGTATTTTGGAAGAGCAGCCTGTTGTCTGTGCAGTTGATGTTGAGAGGCACATAAGCTGCAGGCTGAGATTTTTTTTAACCAGTAGACTGGAGACCAACTTATGTACTGCATTTGGAACAGAAACTGAACTAAAAATGATGGGGAGATAAAGGGCCAATATCAGGAACATTTTTTTAAATATTACTGTAATTCACTTAAAAAAGCTAACAGAATATGTGTTGTATCAGCATCATGTGAACAGTAAATAAGAAACTTTGTCTGGCATTATTCTAGTCCTCAGTAGTCTAAGACTGGTCGGTATAGAATTAACAATAGAAGTGAAAATATTGCAGACACTTTCCACAGAAAAGTTGCACATTATAAATATGTATACCAAAGAAAGTGATTATTTATGGGAATTATGTGCAAGTAATGAATGGGAATTACCCAATATGTAAAACTGACATTGATATGGATAATTTGGATGGAGAGAATGACTATGGTTGGTAAAGAACAACATACTGAAACAAAGTCCAATAGTCATGGTTTCCCTCATTTTCCCTCAGATGTCAGGTGTGAGTACACAAAGTGGCCCTCGTTTGGGGTAGGGGTGTGAAAGTACAGCCATTCCATAATAAGTGGCAAAAATGATATGGTTTGTTGGTGGACAGATTATGCATGCAGCCAGCTGTAGCAAGTTTGTATATGTTATGATAGCTTTTACATTTTCATTTTCTTCTCAAGATAAGACATCAAAAGTGTAAAGAATATGACTATTGTTTGAGGGAAAAGCAAGGGAAGTAGTGAAAGAAAAAGACTTAAAACATTGTGAATGAATATTGACATCGTTTGCAGGGGAGGTAGCCTTTTGACAAAATAAACTGTGGCTATATTTCACCTGACTTTATTGTCAAATGTGCTGCATGCTCTAAAAATCAACCAATTGTACTGGGCCACTGTGTAAGTATATATGTCCAATATAAGATGCTGAAGGAAATGACTGTGGTCACTGTTATTTTTCACCTTTTTCACAATCAAACACTGGAGATAGACAAAGAAAGTAGCTCACTTTTTGGGGTAGGGATGTGAAGGTACTCTGGACATGAAAGCATTGACACGTTGACTGGCAAATAATGATATGGTTTACTGGTGGGTTAAGTGTGTGTCTAGCATCACTGAGCTCAGTTATGTTCCTGTGGCTGATATGTTTTTATCTTCCAAAAACAGATGTCAGAACTGCATAGAATGTGGCTGTTTTGGAGGGAGGGGGTAGGCAAATGTAATTTCTAGAATTTCAAATGAGTATTGACACAATTTATTGGTGGGACAGAATCTGTTCAAAGAGCAGTATGAGTATTATAATTGTAAGAACTTTACAGTCAAAGATGGTACACCCTCTCAGAAGAGGGAGTTATACCTTCTAAATTTTGTATGAGATTCAGTCATTTGGCTTAGAATGATGCAGTCGTTGGCTTATAATGGATTTTTTTGTGTTTTATACCCAAATATTCTGCTAAAGTTATCTTAAATGTTTATTGTAAATTGTTTAGGCAAACTGTCTTAATGTAGCTATTAAAACCAGAATGTTTTTTCTTTAAATCATGGCAATAAACGTGGTTCCTACAATCTAAATTATTACCACGATATATATATATATATATATATATATATATAAATATATATATATATATATATATATATATATATATATGTGTGTGTGTGTGTGTGTGTGTGTGTGTGTGTGTGTGTGTGTGTGTGTGTGTGTGTGTGTGTGTGTATATATATATATATATATATATATATATATATATATATATATATATATATTTGCGTGTGTGTGTGTGTGTGTGTGTGTGTGTGTGTGTGTGTGTGTATATGTATATGTATATACACATACATATTCATTTCTCAGGTGTTTCCATCAAAATGATTATACTTGTGTATACTGTTAATGTGAAATAAACACATCATCAGCAAAATCAACTTGAAAAAGCACTACTGCTTCTATGTATGTTCATACCTCTCAACCTCTTATTGCAAGAATTCTTGGACAAAGCCTAAAATTATGGGGGGACCCGAAAATAGGGACAGATTTTAAAGATTGCACTTACAGACAATAACAGGATTTGTGTTAGTGTGTATATTCTGAAGGATCTGGAGTCTGAAGCTCAAATGTACAGCATTACTTAGTAATTTCAATCCTTAGTGATTTTTCAGAAAACCACAAATTTTATAAGAAAAAGACCAAAAATATGAGGCAAAAACCTGGGCATTCTGTGTAGCATCTTTTTTTTAGCAATTTAAGGTGTAATCTATTCAATAACATAGATGCCCTGGCATGCGCTGGCAGTCATTTTCCTTTCTTCAAAGATGTGCAATGACACTCATTGTTGTTACACAAAAGTGGTCCCATGAAGAACCCCAGGAGCTGTAGATTTATTAGCCTCACAAGAATCATCTGCAAAGTTAGGGACCACATAATTGCAATCTACAAAGTTATGGACCACATAATTACAAAGCTGATAAAGGCATGTGACCATCAGATGCTGAGCCAATTTAGATTTGGAAAAGGAGTGTTATGCATACTAAACCTAGTTAATTTCTATCAAAAGTTCACTGAAGTCCTGAATGAGAGTATGAAAGTTCACTCTGTAGTCAGCATGCAGTCAACAGAAGTATGACACTCTAAACTAAATGACAAAACTCTGAAGTTAGTTTAACTGAAGTACTTTCATTGACTGTAGAGAAACAATGGAGTGTTTTCTTTTTTCCACTGCTATACAACTTCAACGTAAGTATATATAAGTTTGGGGGTGTGAGTGGTGCCCCTCCCCATACTTGGGGTGCAAGGATCTTGTCCCCTTCAAAAAACATTTTCCTCTGAGGATTGATGAAAGTGCCTTCAGTGATTTTGTTTTTCAGAGTTTTGGAAATTACTGACAGTGTCTTTACTGTATCAGAATGAATACAAATAGTCCAACATCTATCCCAAGGGACACCTCCTCTAACTAGAAGAATGTCATAGACAGGATTCCACAGGGCTCTAACCTGGGGCCCCTGCTGTTCAGCATCTTCTTCACACAAGTGAAGGATGTCAAAGGATGGTAGCTGATTGAGTTTGCTGACAACTGCTAACTAAACAGAACTGTCAAATTACACAAATTGCATTGATACTCAAACATCCCAACAGGCATGAACTAGTCATGAAATCTTGTGTTTCTGCCATGGGCTTTCCATAAATCCCAAAAAAAAGGTAAACTGTATATCCCTTGCACTTAGTAAATAGCTGGTTCCTCTCTCAAATCAGATACACTTAACACTTATCCAGGACTTGGGTACCTGTGTTGATAGCAATCTTTCTTTTGGTGACCATGCCTTAACTGAGGTTAACATTCTCTCCTACCTTTTTCAACCAACCTGTAGGGATATCTTCTCTTTTTCTAAAGCAGATTTTATTCCACTCTTCTCTTCCTTCATTACTTTCAATATATAGTAAAGTTGTACTCTTACTCTATTTAAATGGAATTTGGATGAATGGATGGGAAACTGTGAATTTAGCATCCGTGCCTCTTTTGGATACAGGAAAGATGTAAATGGCCTAGCATATCCCTGTTATTCCCACCTCTGGGTTATTTTGACATAAAATGTAAGGGCTAAAAACTGCCATGGAAGTATAAGGCCCTACAGCCTCACAGATCGATAACCTAGTTATGTACCTATGAACCTATGAATTCATTCTTGAGTTGTAGGTCCCTTGTGGACTGCACCTTGATCAACTTGAATGTCTCCAACAATTTCTGAAGATTTCTGCACTACATAATATAAGCTACCCACCAAATTAAAAGCCCTATCCCTCTACTCTGTCTTGTACAGACTCCTGAGGGATAGTCTATATTTATACTTTAAAGCACTGAAAGTTGCTTTCATTTTCAACCTCCTCTGCCTTTATAGAGCCAACAGTCTGTCTAAAACCCATGTCAAATACTTCAAACTCTACGGCAAGATAAACTGCACCTACAAGAATGAGAGATTGTCCATTCCCTGGTTTGGGAATAAATTCTCTCCACATGTCAAGCAAAGCAACCCAGTATTAATTATCAAAGCTAGACGTCACAACTGGAAGGGAGAGCATAGGTTAATGTTTATGTATGTGGAAATAATATTCTTACTAGGGGCAATGGACCTTATAAGAGTATAGATAAATACCCTAGATTTTCTTACAAGAGTAAAACAAACTTTAAACTGCTGTTTCAGTTTAAAGTTTTTATGAATACTAACTTTTTGGCCTCTAAGCGGAAAGGTATGCTCAAATGAAGGACCTGTTCCAGCTACAGGGATGTTTCTGAAAGGCTATTTATTGATCTTAGACATTTAAGACAAACAAATGCAGTCAATAGACATTGCACATGCAATAGATTTTAATGCAGTTTATGTGGCTATTCACTGAACTTCAGGAAAAGTGCATGTTGGAAAATGAACATAGCGTGAAGGAAAAAGATTGCATATTCAGTTAGAACTCATGACAACAACAATGGCTGTATAGGCACAGCATAAATTGTATGGATTAAAAAAATCTTTTTATTGTTTCAGACAGTGCAAAAATGGCATGGGGGTAACTACAAATCATTACTGGAAGCCAAAAAACTAAAACAGCAATTGTATTTAAATACTGGCAACCCCCCCCCACACACACACACACACACACACACACACACACACACACACACACACACACCACCACCACCCAGTTTGAATAGCAATATTAGTAGTAAAAGTATTTTAATTATGTGACCTCTTAAGTAAGCAATCACTTTTTTAGATTTGTAATATGAGCTTTTGTAATTAAATCACATAATGTTTATTACATGACGGTGCTCCGGTTTCCTCCCACATCCCAAAGACATGCTGCAGGTGGATTGGACACTCTAAATTGGCCCTAGGTGTGCGTGTGAGTGTGCCTTCTGTGGAAGGTTGGGCGCTGGGCTGGCAACTCGACACCGTAAAACTCCACTGCCATTCAATGTGCGGACAAGGTGATCCGCTTTGGCGACCCCTAACCGGGAAAAGCCGAAAGAAGAAGAAGAATGTTTATTACATGACCTTGTTCTACCAGTTGAATGAATTGTTCTACCACTGAGAACTATGAAGCAGATCTTTTTTTATTTATTGCATTTGGTTGCCAAGGAAGTCCAACGGGGCAGTAAAAGGCCACTTTTTGGTAGAGATCATGAGAGAAAACCTCAACAGAAAAGCAATTATATTAACAAGATTAACCACAATGCATTCAATAGATTAAATATTTTGCAAAGATAAGTGTTGTATAAGCAAAGAAGTGAAGATAGCATACAGATGTAATAAACTATGCACAAAATCCATAGTTGTTTCTTGCTTTAAGTTGCACAGTACAGTAAATACATGACATTAATATCAGATACAGAGAACCTTAAGATATCAGTATGGGTTTATTAGTGTTTGTTAGAAATGTCTGATGCGTAAGTGAGAATAACACAGTTAAACATTCAGATAAATATCCAGTTTATTATACATTAGATATTTCCCATGTAGAACATGTAGGCATATAGCTGCTACAGAAGACAAGATGGTACAAACTCACTAACTAAAAGCAAGAATATATTAACTTTTACAGTATCATAAGCTCAACATACTTTCTGATGTATTTGCAAACATTTATAAGACAAATTAGAGATGACTGGTCATGCTATCCCATAGTAACAAATGAGTGTCCATGTTAGTTTTGTTTAACCAGGTAAAATGTAATTGTGGCATTGTAACTTATTCCAGGAAAACAATCAAAATGTTTGCTGCTTACATTTGAAATGTTTAGGCTTATACTCGCACAAACATTCTGTCTGCTGGTGGAGTCCTTTGTTGATATGTTCCTTAAGCATCTCAATTATTTAAGGATGCCTTCATCACATTGCACAATTATTTTTGATAGCCTGATTTGTAATTGCAGTTAGGAAAAACATACAAAATCAATTTCAAGGAGACAGATGAATGCTACATTTCACATAAAAATACTAGGACCTTTAATATAACCTTACATCAAGCTTGCCTTTTTCCAGTTTTTGGAGAGTAATTACATGTTCCATTTTATTCATGACAAGATCAGTGTCAAAATTCATTTTGAATAATTTTTCTCATCCATTTCAAACCAAAGCCATCCTATACCCTTAAAACACAGAAGTGAACAAAACTGCATCCTATGACTGTTTATCACATCAAAAGACCTATTATAAAAGTGAAACTCTATTGTCCTAGCACATCTTGGGAATCTTTAAGTAGCTATAACAATAGTTTACCCAATTACAATTGAACAGAGCTATAACAGAGCAATATGTACATTTACTGCATAAGCAGTCCTTCATTGCACCTCTACATAAACCAGACAGCAGAAATCACACACTACAGAGACATAGATATATTATCATCTATGTCAGAGATACTAGAAAAATATATATACAAACCACTTATTACTCACTTAGGAAAATTATCATTATTTCTCCTATTCAGTACATTATTTTGTCCATGACACAAAAATGAAGCAGCGTTACTCATTTTCCTCAGTGTAAATCAGTGGAGAACTGAAGCTCTCCTAGAAGTTGCTCTATTTCTTGACCTTTTCAAAGCATTCAGTGCTGTCTCTCATTACCTAATCTAAGAAGGTTAGCTGACGTATATATCAACCAAAGTACCAAAAATGATTTAATGCTTGCCTTTATAACAGTTCTCAAGCTGGATGATGACAAATACCATAATACACTTTCAAGTCCATCACAATATCAGTCTCAGAAGGATCCATTTTAGGTCCATTTCAGTATAATGTATTCAGAAATGACTTACACAAAATAGTAACAAACTCTTTCCTGGTACAATAAAAAGGTGGCACTGCTATCATCTTTTCAGAAAAATCCCTTATGCAGCTTTAAACAATCACACAAATAGCTCTTCCTAATACTGAGAAATATTTAAATTACTCTTGGCTACTACTCAGTGTCAAACAAAATAATCCTGTCTTATTTTCCCCAATTATGGCACAAAACTAAACCCCAGGTTACAAAACCTCCTCATTAACAAATGCACATGCAACTCAAACAAAACTACTTAGCATTATTGTAGACCAGCATCTAAAGTTTGACAAAAATAATCACTAGATAATATCAACAAGAAAAAAAAACTAATAGCATTATATGAATTAAAATACACAGTTACACTATTTAGTTACTGCACTCTTACTCTTTACTATTCTATATGCCTCAAAAGTTCTTAAAAACTTAGAAAATGCCACATCTACAGTTAGAACAAACTAAGAATAAATATACCTGACTCCAACACAACTCAAAATTATTAGCAGCATACTACACACACCTAAAAACACCATGGAGTACAAGATCTTAAATATTATAACCCTACAAAGCTGTTATGATCCTAACAAGTTGTCTTCTATGCAGTACAAACTCAGTAACCACTTTGATGAATCTTCATATTGTATGCATCAGAAATATGGAACTCTGTCCAATTATATCTTCAAACAAAAACAAATATCAAACAATTCATACAAAAACTACAAACAAACAATGGGCAACAGAAAGTGTCTGTATACAGTGCTCTTTCACAGTCCCTTGAAAAAAACATAACTGCTTATACTTGTATATTACTAGTAAATCACAGCTAGAATATTACATATTACAACCCCTCTTCACTTTTCCTCCTAATAGCTCTTTTATCTCACTCACTGCTTCCCTTATTAGTATACTTAAACCAAGTATATTTGGTTTCCTAAGTTCTATCAGATTTGTTGATTTATGGTACAATGGTGCAGCGGTAGCATTGTTGCTTCCCAGCAAGAGTTTTGCTGGTTCGATTCTTGGCAGGGCTGCCTTCTGTGTTGAGTCTGTATGTCCTTCCTGCATTCATGTGGGTTTCCTCCCATGTTTCAAAGACATGTATCTGGAGCATTTTTCCCGGGCATCCGCTGAAAATTGGCGTTGTTCCAAGTCGGACTTTCCTGGCAAACAAATGTTAAATAAATAAATAATACTCATCCCACACTGCTCATTCACCTTATCTACACTTTTCACCACTCCCAAAATACTTTTCAGCATTATTAGCATCCATCACAAATGTAAACGTAAATACTTTAACTGTTTGAAATTTAAACCTGCATTATTCTCTTGCAATAACTGTAAGCTTATACAGCAACAACAGTGAATTTAGAATATCTTTTTTCTCTCAAAATCTGTACTTGTTCATAATCTATTAAATGTGGTTCTTCTCTCCCCAGGCTTTCTATAAGGGGTCACGTGAGCTATCCCAATTAACTAAGGAAATAAATGAATAATATAAATAAAAATAAGCAAATGACATGTTTCACTGGGACTGACAATCAGATCATCTGAATAATTTAGTAAAAACACCAAGCTAGAGCCTTCACTGTGTAATTCCTTAATCCTTCTATAGTGGAGGTCCACGAAATATGTGCAAATGACCACTTAAGGACATACCAGTATTTCAGCTCTATGGCGTCTGAATGACCATAACCTTTTACTCTTTACTTTTATAAGTTTTTTACCCTTAGATTTGACTATTACTTGGAATATTTTTCTGTGACTTAAATGTGTATAGACATCAGACTTGTTTTTTTAAGCCTATGTTTCCAAAAAATAACCAAGCAACCCACTTATGCTGTACTGACATGCTTAAAAAAGAGAGAAACATGGCATGTCTACAGCTTGTGAGTTTTGGTTCCATTGCTTAAGTGTAACAAAGACTTAAAAAAATAAAAAGTTGTGGGCTTTCAGATGCCATATAGCTGAAATGTAAGTGCACCTTTAAGTACTTATCTATATGTGTCTCTTAGGCTTCTCCTACAGGAGGCTTAAAGTTATAGCTCTCATCTGAATCAGGGACAAATCTCAACAGAATTGAGACAAATTTAGAAACAATCAAGGATAATAAGAGACACCTTTAAAATATTAGTTCTATTAACTTGAGACATTGACAGAATAAAAGAATCTGAATTAATATAAATTTTCTGAAGTAAATATAGTCTATAACTATAATCATTGCCATTAATGTTTAAGAGTGATTCATCACCTTTTCTGCAAAAGTCACCAATTTTAGGAAAGATTAATAGAGACAGAGCTAAAATAAGTTAAAATAAAGGATGTCCATGAAAGTCAGTGACATATGAAAAGTACGCTTGAGGTATTACACAGTGAAAACTCTAGTTGCTGGTCTTTTTGGTGATTCTACTAAAGAGTTTCTGTCTGACCTTTCTACCCTTTGGTTTGGTTCATAGCCTCACAGGTTCATATGTAAGGAGTAGGATAACTGCTCTTGTTGGTATTGTTAAGCCTAATTTCCATTTTGCACTCAAAGCAACTCACCCCATTTAGTTAGAGATGGTCTTACAAATCCCATAGTCAATTATTATATATTATCCCTAATGAGAATAACTGGGATCATGCCATAGATAATTTGAGGGGACCCATGAATGGGATAAAGCATTTAGGAGCTTCCTCTGTCCATTAGTAGTACAGGGGGCAGTCCCAGGGCAAATGTTTTGTTTTCTATCCATATATTCAAGTTGCACTTGAATATGGACAGGAATGATCTTTGTTTTATGTGGATGAGGAGTCTATTCCAGAGCAGTGGTATTCTCAGCGAGATATACCTGCTCCTCCAAAACATTCTGTTGATGTTGCAGAAGATGTGTAGATCTCTGGATTGAGTATTTCTGATACCATTTGACTTACTGATGTGCAGTAAAATCCCTCAGGATTGGTCAGGAGGACACCTTGCATTTCAGACACAGGTTACCCCTTAGCAGTCTGTTGGATACTGAGTATAGTGACAGGGCTTTGAGTCTGACTTATAGGACATCTTTAGACCTTGTATCCTTTTAGTGAAGTATCTCTATAGGTATTCCAGATGTTGTGTGTGTTTGGACAGATACGTACCAAAGCAGACATTATATTCAATGACTGGCCTAATGAAGACTGAGTAAAGTGTATCATCTCCATAACATAATGTTTAAGAGGTAAAAGAAAGTTACTCAAAAGCTGTGCATGTGATATGAGCTTAGACATGCACATCTGGGCATTGGACAAGCTGTTTTCCTATTAATCTTTTAACTGTAGTAGAAAACAATAATGAGTATAATGTAAGATACACATTCATTGTCTTGTACTCCTTTATTCAGTTTAGGACTGTTGGAAAGCTGGAACTTTTACTGGCACTTATTAAGAAGAAGGAAGAAAATTAATCCTGGATGGGATGTCAGACCATTACAGGACACATACATATACCTACACATACACACACACACACATATCTATTTATATATATATATATATATATATATATATATATATATATATATATATATATATATATATATATATATATATATATATATATATATATATATATATATATATATTTATATATATATATATATATATATATATATATATATATATATATATATATGTATATATATATATATATATATATATATCTATATATATATATATATATGTGTGTACACACACACACACCTATAGGCAACTTGGTAGGTTGACAAAGCAGCGCTGGTATTATGGAGGAATTATGAGCACTGGTGAAAACTCACATTGGTATAGATAGGATAGTCAAAGTCCTGAGAGAGACCATCTCAGCTGTTAGCTGAACTATAAAATGCTTAACAATACTAATAATGTTACCACTGTGCAGCTTTATGGAATGCATATATTTTTCATTTATTTTTCTTTTATTTGTTAAACAGGTAAGTATGACAGTATAGGGACCATTCTGAGGTATGACCAGGAATTGGACAGACAATATAAAACAAGTAAATGCAAATTGTAAATGATTAAGCCATGAATTATACACACGGTTTGCAAAATTCAAGACTACAAATACAATGCAAAACAATCCGTTGAGAAATAATATAGAAATATTACTCACCCATGGAGTCATTAAAACATCTAGCATGAGCTATACAGCCCATGCTAAAAGGGCCCTGCTCCCACAACCTGCTAATGTGTGATTCAGGGACATATTAGTCTTGATAATGTATGATGTCATTATCAGCTAATTTTTGTGCCTTTGAATTGCAGCTACTACTATAACATGTAGATCAAGGTTTATCTACACATTGTGGTAGTAAACTGCTGCTCATCTAGGCAGTGGCATTCCTCACCAGTGACTCTCCCACACACACACACACACACACACACACACACACACACACACACACACACACACACACACACACACACACACACACACTATATTTCCAATACGTGCCTGACCTGTCTGCCATCCTGTGGTTTCCTCTGCCCCCATCCCTGTCCTAAAATTGTTGTCATTAAGGTAATGAAGTTTTTGAATGTCTCCTGGTATCTAGTGTTTCCACACACCCCTTGATTAACATAGTGATGTTGGTGCTGTTATAGCACTTGCAGTTTAGAGTGATCCCTGGTGTCTAGTGAATCCCTGACCCCATGATCTCTGTACTGCTGTTGGGCTCATTACAGCAGTTACAATTTACAGTAATCCCTAGAGTCTTGTGAATTATCTAACCCCCAATCCCTGTAGTGATGCCAGTGCCATTACAACACTTACAATTAATAGTAATCCCTGGCATTTAGGGGATTTTCCACCCCCCCAATTCTTATGGTGATGTTGGTGCCATTAAGGCACATAAGTATATGATATCCCTGGTGTCTATTGGTCCCCTTACCCCACCCCATCTCCATATTGTGGTCATGGCAGATAGTTGAAAATAACCTTTTGTCCATGTTCAGTACCCTAACATGTAAGGAATGCCTATTCTACTCTACACTGCTGAGTGATTTCTGGAATCATTCTTCATTTAGATACCTTCTTTGAGGCAGTTCCATGGAAAGAGTACATGGCTACTTAGCATATACCTCTCCCCCTGACTGCCTCAATTAGCATTCAGCACAGTCATGGGACCAGTCCTATGTGGTACTGAAAGTCTTTGTACTAGAGCATGGTGCAGCACTGAGTCGGAAAAGGGTACTTCAACATGTACATTGTGTTCTACATGTCCCCATATCCCTGGTGTCTATTGGTACCCTGACCCCACCCCATCTTCATATTGTGGTCATGGCAGATAGTTGAAAATAGCCTTTTGTCCATGTTCAGTACCCTAACATGTAGGGGAATGTCTGTTCTACTCTACACTGCTGAGTGATTTCTGGAATCATTCTTCATTTAGATGCCTTTGTTGAGGCAGTTCCATGGAAAAGAGTACATGGCTACTTAGCACATACCTTTCCCCCTGACTGCCTCAATTAGCATTCAGCACAGTCATGGGGCCAGTCTTATGTGGTACTGAAAGTCTTTGTACTAGATCATGGTGCAGCACTGAGTTGGAAAAGGGTATTTCAACATGTACATTGTGGTCTACATGTCGCCGTACCTTAATTTTTGTGTCTTTGAATTGCAGCCAACAAATCCTGGCCACAATTTCCATCTGGAAAGACCAAGAGCAGCCTATCTGTCCCTGGAGGAGTGGTTTCAGCCCAAAAATTAGTAGTTTATTGGACATTTTGGACTAATTTCTATCTCTTTCATTTCCCTGCTATAAAACCCGCATTTGCACGGCTTTGTGCGCCAGGCAGTGCCGGTTAGCTTGCGTATAACTATTCCTGGCTCCGCAAAGTCTACTCTTCAGTTTTTCCCTTGGAACTAGACAAGCTTTCAACTTAAGCACTAAAACCATTCACTTCTCATCCTGGCACTTGCTCAAAACCCATAGCAAGCACTAATAAACCTTAGCACTAGACCCCCTATACTGTAGAGAAGGACAAGGCTCTCTATTCGACCTTACCAGCCAATCAGTAAAGCAGTTCACTGTACCTATCCAGGTATGTCCAAAGGGCAGTTTCAGGTGTACACTCTGGTCCAACTGGTGAATCTGGGCATTTTGAGACAATCTTACAATTGCCTCATGTACACAGACAAGCCTCTCCTCCTTCCACCAAACACTAATACATGCAAGAGATGCAATTATACAACCAAACTGGAGGCTAAGCTCTCTCAACCCAAGACTGGACCAGGCAGTCAAGAGGAGAAGGGAATTTCTTGCATCACACCACTAGTCTCACATAGACCTATGAAACCAGCATCGGCAAAAAACAGACATAAATACACAAAAACATACTCGGAGGCTCTAAATAAAAATCTGAAAAAGCAACAGAGACCTCCAAAGCAGACATCCAAGCAACCTCCACTCCCCAACACAAACCATGAAACACATACTTCACAAAACCAGTGTGCCATGCGATCACAGCCATTAAGGCAAAATAACATACCCAATACACTAGTAATAGGTGACTCTATAGTCAGGCACACTGACATCCCACTCAGTAGGCTGAACAAGGAGAAGGTTACTGTTAGATGCCTGTCGGGTGCCAGGATCCGCCACATAACACAAGCACGCAGGTCACTCCAGAAGAAGTAAAAATATGACTCTTTCATTGTCCATGTTGTTGTGAATGACCTGAGCTGTACCTCCCTGGACTACATGTAAAGAGACATGGAGGAGCTCTCTGATCACATAGCCCAGGCCGGTATGACCCTGACCCTGAGTAGCATCCTGCCCTCACCAAGAATGATACCACAGTATAGAGAAAAAATTATCAATTTCAAAAATTGGCTAAGCTTCTGGTATCATTCAAAGGGGATCCGGTGTCTGTCAGCTTGGGATGACATGCTCGACAAGCCACGTTGCTTTGCTAGAGATGGCTTGCACCTGTCACCCTTAGGCTTTTGAATACTGGCCAAGGCTCTTGCCACCCCCATAGTGCCTTTTTTAGGCAAGGCTCAAAAGACAAATCCACCACCGTAAATAGCACAAGTAACAAAAAACTGAGGGCAATGCTACTCAATGCCAGAATATGAACCTCAAAATGCACACACTCAAGGCACTCCTCAGTATGGAGAAAATCAATATATGTGCAGTAACAGAAACCTGGTTTAAGGGTCCAGAGAGCACCACAGCACTACCAGGCTTCAACTCATACCATACATTTCAGCCACAAAACCCAGATCAAAATGCAAAAGGCAGGGGAGTAACCATATTCATCAAGGATACCCACACCTCCAGGTTAGTGGCACAGCACAATGCTTCAGAGATCATCCATGTGCAACTAACAATGGGTAAAACTGCTATTCAAATTATAGCTTGCTACAGATCACCCACCATGTCCCAGGACCCCCACTCCACATTCCTGTTAACACTGTGAAAAATAAAAGCCCTACCAAACACCCTGATATTGGGTGATTTCAATTACCCAAACATTAACTGGGAGAACTACTCAAGTACAAACTACCTTGCCCAACATTTCCTAGAATTTATAAACTCAAATGCCCTGGATCAACTGGTCAACACCCCCACCAGAGGTGACAACATATTGGACCTGGTCATCACCAACATGGGACACTGTTGTTCCACACCGGAGGTCAACCCCTCGCTGGTTAGATCTGACCATAAACTAATCACTCTGGATATCCACATTCTGCCACCATGCCCAGTCAAATAAACCACCGTGAAAAACTTTTCAAAAGCAAATTTCACGTTACTTAAGACCGAGGTGGGACGTTTCAAAGCCCCCATGCTAAAGGATAACGCTGTCCAAGCTGCAAAATCCTTTACTAATGCACTCTACTGGCACCTAGAAGAATGCGTGGATCGTGCTATCCCAAACAAAACCAAGACTCACTTCTCCAAGAAAAGGAAATCAGTCGGGTGGACCCCTGCCATAAACAAGCTATACAACAGAATGAGGAAACTAGTACAGAAAAGAGTAAAATCCTAAGAAGGGAAGACACCCCTGATCAGTATCAGCAAGAAACTATGTTCCCTCATAAAATCATCCAAGGCTAGCTTCGAAAGAAAAAGTGCCATGGACTCCAAAGATAACCACAAGGCATTTTTTAGCTATGTCAAGAATCTAAGTGACAATTCTCAGATCTGCTTGGGAGTTAGTGCAGAATGGCACAAAATACACTAAACTGACAGATATAGCCAACATCCTGGCATACAGGTTCAGTGAAAACTTCACCCCCCTCTCACCCCCAAAAGGGCCCATAACTATACCAGAAGAATGTAGTGCCCCTGAAATCACAGACACTCAGGTTAAAACAGCCCTCTCCAAAGCCAAAAACACAGCATCAATGGGACCAGACTGTGCCCCAGGCTGTTTCCTACATGAGCTCAAAGATGAACTAACCCCTCACCTAATCACACTGTTTAAACTCAGCCTCTCCACAGGCTATGTGCCCACAATGTGGCGCACAGCAACGGTTATTCCACTCCACAAAGGTGGAGCCACAACGGACCCTGGGAACTATCACCCTATAAGCCTGACAAGCTTGGTCTGCAAAGCTATGGAGTGCATCATCATAGATCTCATTAACAGAGACATTGGGAACTTCCAAACACTGGACCCTACCCAGTTCAGCTTTGATAAGGGCAGATCATGCCTCCTAAACCTGGTGGACTTCTTTGAGACAGTTATTAAGGCTATAGATGAGGGAAAGGTGGTCCACACAGCCTACCTAGACCTCACAAAGGCCTTCGACACCATTACCCACTCAGGTATTATAGACAAGCTCACCAGCCTGAACATAAATCCCTACGTCATGAGATGGGTTGCCAACTGGCTCACAGACAGAACCCACATGGTAAGAGTTGCAGGAGCTAGATCTGACTCTAAACTGGTTGCAAGTGGCATTCCCCAGGGCTCAGTCCTAGTACCCCTCCTGTTCGGCATATACTTCTCAGAGGTACAGGCAAGCACAGGAGGACTATGGCTGACCAAGTTCACAGACAACTGCAAACTAGGGGCTATAATTGACTCTCCAGCTGACACAGACATCCTCCAAAAGGTCTCACTGAGACAGATACCTGGTGTCACAACCATGGCCTCAAGCTAAATGCCATAAAGTGCATAGTCATCCCCTTTGGAAAAAACAAAGTACCCACAAACTACCACATATGTGGTAGCCCCCTAAATATGGAAGACGTAATAAGGGATCTGCAGACCCAAGTAGACAGTAACCTCTTATTTGATAATCACATTGCCAAAGTGGTTAGAAAATCCTTCTATGTGGCCCAACTAATCACAAAAGGGTTTGCATCCAGATCGAAAGAGGTCATTGGGCCCCTCTACGCATCACTCATCAGACCCATCATAGAGTACAATGTCCCATTTGGGATGTACCTTACAAGACACCTGCAACAACTGGAAAGACCATAGAAGTACCTCACCAAGAAGATCACTGACCTCAAGCAGATGCCCTATGCAGCTCAACTGAAGAAACTCCAGCTGTACTCGGTTGCATACCGCCTACTCAGAGGTGATCTCTGCCTGACATACAAGGTCATGTCCAACCCAGAATTAATGGACATGCTCCACCTAAAGAAAACCATATTGCCTTGAGCCACATGCTCCAGGAATCTAAACCTCACCACAACAATAAATAGGACGTGCTGGAGGGATAGATTCCTGTCCCAGAGACTTCCCATGCTCTGGAGCAAGATTCCAATCTACAATAGGCAGAGCTCCTTGCTAACTCTCTTCAAGAGAAACCTTGAAGAGTGGATCGGAAACAGAAAGTTTACCCCAGGGATCACTTCAATGGCTCTGCTGGACAGAGGAACAGGGAACTAATCTAAGGGGGCGGCGAAAGCCAAAACATTCCGGCAAGGCTTATAAATGCCTTCGGGCAGATAGCCTAGTACCTACGTATGAACCTATGAACCTAAGAATAATTAATTCAGTATGAAGTATTAGCTTTAGTATTCAACTTTCAAGTTTGTAATATTTCCCTACTGGAGTAGCATTGCAAAATATATACTGTACATTTCAAGGCTATCAATAAATTAAGTTGTCCTGACAAGGGGTGATTAAGAGACAGTGGACTGGGGAAATATTATAGAAAGCTACAGGAAAGGATTTGGTTATAATGCTGTACAATTCACTTCCCAACATGGACATTTAGGGCTAGCAACTGAAGGATAAATATTAGACATAGTAGAAAATGTTATTGTGAGAGTAAGATGAGTTGTATTAGACTAGTACTCATATGTTTTTACAAGAAGCAGGTACAAACTGACTGAGCTTTGGTCACTTTTCTAAGGATTTAGATATTATTATTATTATTAATAATAATAGCACATTAAATTATAAAACATTGTTAAAATGAAAAAAATGAAGACTTCAAAAATACTGTGTAACCTTTGCCAGTGGTAACAATGCATATATTATTAGCTATCACTCAGCAATTGCTATTTAACTGTAGCCTCCAAATAAGTTTTGTGCCTCATGAATGGAGAACTGCAACATCCCTCTGCATAAAGGTGGGCCATCAACATATCTTGAACTACAGACGCATAAGTCTCACTAGTATCATATGCAAACCCATAGAATAAATTATCATGGAAATGATGAATAACAACATAGGAAACCTGCAGACATTGGACCTACTCAAGTTTTGTTTCATCAAGGGCAGTTCATGCCTACTCAACCTGGTGGACTTCGTTGAAAATGGTTCAAACTGCCTATCTTGATCTGCCAAGGCTTTTGATACAATACCCCACTCAGCCATTGTTGACCAACTCAAGAGGTTAGGTACAAACCCTTATGTCACATGGTGGATAACCAGCTGGCTCATAGACAGGACCCAGGAAGTTAGAATTGTGAAGTCCACCTCTACAAAGAGGAATGTCACTAGCCAGGTCCCTCATGGGTACGCTGTGGGACTGCTTCTTTTTGACATTTATTTCTCTGAAGTCAAGGCCAATGTAAATGGCCTAAGGCTGACTGATTTTTGCAGATGACTGCAAATTAGGAGGTATCATTGAATCCCCCACTGACAAAAATATTCTCCAGAAAGGGCTGACACAGACCAATAACTGGTGTCTGAGCCAAGGACTAAAACTTAATCCAAGAAATGCATAATAGTATCCTTCGGGAAGTCATCCACCCCTGGTAGCTATCATATTGACAACACACCATTAAGAGTTGACCCAGTAGTCAGGGACTTGGGGGCATGCATAGACAGTAATCTAGCCTTTGATCATCATGTGTCCACGGTGTCTACAGTAGTGAGGAAATCATTCAATGTTGTGCAACTTTTAAACAAAGGTATGGCATCTAGGTCTACGAAAGTCATTATTCCACTGTATTCATCACTCATCAGACCTATCATTGAATAAAATGCCCCCTTTGGTATGTATCTAACCAGGCATATCCAACAATCGGAATTTTCACAGAAGCATAAGTAACATGTCCTATACAGACCACCTCAAGGTCCTATCCCTTTAGTCTGTCTTGTACAGGCTGTTAAGGGGAGATCTTTGCATGGCATACAAGGCATTGACAGACCCCACTCTGATGGACCTCTTGCATATCCGCAAAACAAACAGCACCAGAATTATCCATTCTAAAGACTTAAATCTTGTCTGAGATATAAATAGGACCTGCTGGAGAGATGGGTATATATCCCAGAGACTACCCTTTCTCTGGAAAAGGCTCCTTATCCATGTGAATCTGAGTTCATCTTAACCCAATTTAACCATAACTTAGGCAATTGGATAGGTAACAGGAAATTCATTCCTTGTTTGGAACCTAGGTCTCTAATGGATAGCCAGTGAATGGTTCATCTCTCATGCCCCTGCTTGAAAATGTGTCACTTGCTCAAGCCCTTGTTTACACTTATAAAGGGTACAAGAACTTGTCAGAGACTTGTGATGCATGGTTAAGCTTAAAAGGCTGCTGTGGTCATTAGCCTAGTAAACACCTATGAACCCACAAGCCCATGAACCTATAATCAAGAACTACAGGATTTAGATGGTGCATTAGGAAACAAAAATATTATATGGAAGACTTAATGGAGCTTAGATTGCAATTAAGATAACATTAAAACAGGCAGAAGTTACATCACCCAGTCCAAACCATAAATTTATTTTAACCTTTATTTGATCTAAAATAGTCAGCATTATTGAAAAACATTAACATTTAAATGAAATCACTGATCAGTATTAGCAAAAAACTACGGGCACTCATAAAATTGTCTAAGGCCAGCTTCGAGAGAAAAATTGCACAGGACACTAAGGATAATCACAAGGCTTTCTTTAGTTATGTTAGGAACCTGGGTGGTAATTCCCAGATATGCTCAGAATTAGTCCAAAATGACAAAAAATACACTGAACCCACAGACATTGCCAATATCCTAGCTGACAGGTTCAGCGAAAAACTTCTCCCCCCCACCAAAAGGGCAAATATCTATCCCAGCAGAGTGCTGCCCCCTGACATCTCAGATGCTCAGGTAAGAGCCGCCCTCTCCAAAGCAAAAAACACAGCATCAATGGGACCAGACAGTGTCCCGGGCTGCATCCTACATGAACTAAAGAGCTAAACCCAAACATAAAACTACTGTTCAATCTCAGCCTTACTACAGGATATGTGCCCAAGAGTGTGGTGCACAACAGTGGTCCCTCTCCATAAAGCTGGTGCCTCAACGGATCCGGGAAACTATCGCCCCATAAGCCTAATTAGCTTGGTCTGCAAAGCTATGGAAAGGATCATCATGGACCTCATAAATAAAGATATTGGGGACCTACAGACACTGGATCCTACCCAGTTCGGCTTTGTTAAGATAGATCCTGCCTCTTAAACCTGGTTGGTTTCTTTGAAACAGTCACCAAGGCCATTGACGAGGGGAAGGTGGTCCACACAGCCTACCTGGACCTCGCAAAAGCCTTCGATACAATACCCCACTCGGGCATTATAGATAAGCTCACCAGCTTAAATATAAACCCCTATGTCACTAGATGGATTACAAACTGGCTCAAGGACAGAACCCACATGGTTAGAATTGCTGGAGCCATGTCAGACTCCAAACCAGTTACAAGTGGTGTCCCACAAGGCTCAGTCCTGGGACCTCTCTTGTTCGGTATATATTTCTCGGAGGTACAGGCCAACACGGAAGGACTATGGCTGACCAAGTTCGCAGATGACTGCAAACTGGGCACCATAATCAACTCTCCAGCCGACACAAGCATCCTCCAAAAGGGCCTCATAGAAACAGACAACTGGTGCCAGAGCCATGGCCTCAAGCTAAATGCCAAAAGTGTATAGTCATCCCCTTTGGCAAAAAACAAGTGCACAAATTACCACATAGGTGGTAATCCATTAAGTACAGAAGAAGTAATTAGGGACCTGGGGACCCAAGTTGATAGCACTCTCTCATTTGACAACCACGTGGCCAAAGAGGTTAGAAAAACATTTTATATAGCCCACCTAATCATGAAGGGATTCACATCTAGATCAGGGGAGGTCATCGTGCCTCTTTACTCATCCCTCATCAGGCCCATAATTGAGTACAATGCCCCTTTTGGGATGTACCTTACCAGACACCTGCAGCAACTGGAAAGACCCCAAAAGTACCTCACCAAGAGGATCAAAGGGCTCAAACAGATGCCATATGCTGCCCGGTTAAAGAAACTCCAGCTCTACTCAGTGGCATACCTCCTGTTTAGAGGCGATCTGTGCCTGATGTATAAAGCCATGGCCAACCCGGAATGAATGGACATGCTGCACCTCAGAAAATCCAAATCCCATCGAGCTATGCGCGAGCCGAGACTTGAACGTCAGCACTGAAATAAATAGGACATGCTGGAGGGACAGATTCATCCCTTCACTCTGGAATAAAATCCCAGTCCAGGTTAGGCATCGTCCCTCATTGACTCTCTTCAAGAGGAATCTTGATGGGTGGATGGGAGATCATAGGTTTACCCCGGGTATCACTTCTGTGTCATTGTTAGACAGAGGCACAGTATACTAACTTCGAAAAAATGCCCTAGGGCAGATAGCCTAGTATGAACCTATGAACCTAAAAAAGTTGTGTTACTGCATTAATCTTCATATCATCATGTCAAATTAATCTGGCAGTGTAAGTACAAATGATAAAAATTATGAAATTCCTAATTAGCGGCAGCATGTAATCTCAGACTGATTCCTTCAGTTTGTGACTGATCTACTGACTTATCCTGACAGTGTTCATGAGTCACCCCAGAAGACAACGATTTTTGTAAGCTTTATACTATCCTGTTGCAACCCACAGATATAGAAATGGGCTGGAGAAAATTATCTTTCTTATTACACATATAGTCATACTCGTTTATCTTTACTGTTCTCATTTCTCTCCTTATCATCTTTGCATTGTCTATTAGTATTTATTCAGTTATATAAGGAAAAGCAAATAGCAAGCCTCTGATGATTTAAATGCAGACAAAATCTCCAATAAAGTCCATGCAAGATCCATGTTGAGCCTACACAGAATGCACTGGTGTGCATGGCCATGGTTCCCCCTCAGCAGAGCATCATGCCTCTTAATCATGACACACTGTCAAGGGAGATCACAGTAACACAGATATTGAATCCATGTAAGCAGTAGTGTAGAGGCTGTCCCATAGTTGTCCATTGTCAAGGAAATTCCTCGGCAGATGTTATGCACAGGATAAGAATCCTTGTAATGTACCCTGCTATTGTAAAAATATGTGTGAATTTTAGTTTTTTTTTTATTTTAATGCCCTTTGTGCAGCGCAGTGCAGAGCACAGCAGTGCCGAGCTATGCTTACACATACACAGGTGACATCTGCCAGACATCTAAAAATAGAAACTGGATGTAATTAATTAATTAATTTTGTGTATGTTTTTTATTTTATTTTTTTTAATGGCCATTTGTGCGGCACAGTGCTTAGCAATGCTCACAGGGAGCTTAGTAGTATATGTGAAGGTATATTGGTTTTCTCACTATCCAAGTAGCTACATAGGTGGAGACATGGCCTAAGGTGTAGTACTGTAGGTCTAGTGTTCAAGTCCTGAGCAGTCATACCATTTTACATTTATTGCTGTGAAATGTGTGAGATGACCGTAAGGGCGGTTTAATTGAAAAACAAAGTTGTTACATTTGGAAAAACTGCACAACGCTAAGCATTGCTTAAAGATGGGCAATAGCTATTCCTGTTTGTGTGTGGCTAAGCCCCGTTGAAACACAGTTGTGCAAGTTTCCATGATGCTCAGCTCCACTAAGCTGGTTTGCACAATGTTAAGCAACACAGCGCATTTTTGAAAGTTACACTATGACATGTAATGGTGGGAAAGCAGCCTATATTAAGGCCAATAGGTGGGAATTAACAGCATTCATTGGAGTCAATTGTAAACTGTCAATATGCCAGGCTGTATTGGTGAAGGTGTATGCTTTTGGGTGCAGAGGTTAGGTGTGCAGGAGTCCAGAGTGTTTGTTGGACTCCTGATCCCTAACTATGAACATCGGCTGTTGCAGGGCGATTACCGGGGCTGAGAATGTATAGCTGAAACCTGAGATTGGTTGGCCAGGGATCTTACCAGTGCTGATGGTATTCCCCACACTGGTGAGCAGTGCTGTCACCAATATGATGACTTGTAGTGGGGAAGAGTTGAACTTTAGACACCTTGGTCCAAGAGGCTAGGGCTGGGCATGCCCCACAGATACTTAAGTTGGTTTGTTACTACTTTACTAATATACAAGCTGAATCCATGCAAAACTGGTATGCATAATGGTTTGGTTCTCTTCCAACAGCTGCAGCTGAATGGGCTCTCAAAGTCCAGTCTCACACAGGGTGCCTGGCCAGGAAGCACCATGAGTGTGGTAAGTAAGGATAATTTCTGATAACTGTAGTGCAATAAACAATAAACAATGCCAATAATAATAAACAATAAAGTGTAAAGCAGTACTGTGGTTTGATAAGTAATGTGTGCAAATAACTGCATTAGGGCTGTATTCACTGCATGTGTGTTCTAATGTGACTCCAGTCAACTATACAAATGAAATTAATAAAGAATGCAGAAGTAATTGCTTGATAAATGTATTGCACAACTGTCATCAGGCCACTATGAATCAGATAATGCTCTCTATATCTCGAACTCCAGGAGCAATGTGCATGGGTAAGATAGTCCTCATTCTGGGCAGATATGCATATAATTCACACATTCTAAGGAACAATAACATTAAAGTGTAAAATAGAAGTGTGCTTTGATTAATAATGTGTTCAAATAACTGTGGTAAGGCTGTATTCATTGCATCTGTGTTCTAATCTGACTGCAATCAATTGTTATATTAAGTCCACGTGTCCCCTGGATTCACAGTTTTTGGGTTCTACTCACAGGCCAGCTAACTAAGACATGAATAGCTGTCTAGTCTACTTAATGTACATAAACATTCCTCTCAACTGTCATGATTTTTCATAATGTAATGGCAATTGCCCAATCTGTCTTGTCCTTGATTATCAGATAAATGATTACTTGGAATGCTATGTATTTGCAAATCCATTTACAGAACACCTTGGTAGTAATGTATGAGCACAGTATGTGAAACAGTTCTGTGTAGTTATGTACCTGCATCTGTTAGTGCTTGGCCCATACTGTTCCATGCTAACAGCTTGAGACGTATGTACATGCAATATCATCTATAGAATAACAGGAGTCACTGTACTCACAAATGACAATGCACACTGTAGAAGTATGTATTAGTAGTCTGTGTAGTAATATCATCTGCGAGTTGACTAATGGTATGTTTTTCTGTCTCTCTCCACCCCTTAACTTCTTTAATTTATTAATGTTATTTATTATTATGATTTAATATTAATATATTCTGTTTAACTGTTATGTTGACCTTATGGGTTATTTCATACTGGTTTGCTGTTAACATACTTACTGTTATGCTATTTATTGTTGTGTTCCACATAATATACCTTAATATGCATTTGGATTAATGAATATTATGTTCCATTATTTTAATACTAGCATTGGTTTGGTTATTACTAAATTGAACATATGTTTATATCTAATTTACTACAGTGTGACAAGGTAGGCTGTTCCAGATGATCCACCTACCTTGGCTCCTCCAGCCGTGGCACTGGGGCCCAGCATGTCCAGGTCACAGCTTGGTGGTGCCCTCTCTGCTGCCTCTGCACTACCTGTACTGTCTGATAGATCCACCCCATAGGCCAGTGCTGGGCACCCTCTGGGAGCGACAGTGGAGGGGTTGATTTTGTCACCCATTATGAAATGTCATGCATGATGTGCAGGTTGCTCTTTTGAACTTTTAGACATCACCTGTGCCAGATGGAGGGCATGTTCACTACCTTGGTGGGACAGCCTAACCCCAGACACCAACCTCCACCACTGCCGCAACAGAGGCAGTGAAGGAGCAGTCCCAACAGTCCTATGAGTGGGGACTTGAGTCAAACTGCTGCCTTGTGGATGCACCTGAAACTGAGATTCCACAACACCCTCCTCATCCAAAGTGTTCACTCCCCTCTTGTGTCACACACCAACTCTGTCTGCTGTCTTGTCTGTCTTGTATTCTACAAAAGATTCCTCACCTTTCCAACTTAACTCCCCCACAAATACATATGTCCCTTCCCCAACATACCACTTTCACATAAAAAAATGGGTGCCTGTCCCACAAAAAAGAAAATTGTCTCATACATAGCTCTCCATTTTGCACACATGTCCACTGGACACAGTAATATGGTACAATTGGCTTGACAATGCAGTTATGTTGACCTCACCCCTCTCTCTGGGAGTGACAGTCCATATTCATCTACAAATTCTGTCAAAGTGCACAGTTGTTGCTGTACAAGAAAAAGATAGCTATGGTTCTTTCCTACATCCTTCCTGCACATACCTACCCACCTTTCACTGTGTTTTTCCCCCTGCTCGCCGCCCATTTCACCACTGTCCTAGCTCCCCATTTTTCTTTTCTTTAAAGATTTTATGCATGACACAGCATCACTGAGCTCAGCTAAATGGAGCTATAGTGATATATGTTTGAAATGATAATAAACATGTACAAAATGTACACCAGTGCCCTATGTCAAACCCAAGCCCATCACACCTGCAGACCAGTGCATTAACCTGCCATGCCACACAATTGTTAATTAAAACAGGTGGTTTAAACAAAACATAGTAAATGCAAGTTACCATCATTAAGTGTGTTTATGCAGAGCCCGTGCAAACTTGCTGAAAGAGTAATGGAAAAACTGGGAGTGTACCTTGGAGTCTGGTACAGGACTACACCACTAGAAAGCCAGACACAGAGTAATGGATGTTAGGTGAGGTTTCTAATAGTAGCTAAATGTGCACTTTTATCAGTAATATTTAGAAATACACCTGCTAAAATATTAATGGCAAAATACATGTTCAAGTGTGACTCTGGTGGAGAAATAAAAGCCATGCACATAATAATGGACACACTTGGAGTATGTCACAGCCTGTATGTGTGTACTTATATGTTGACAAATACACCTGCAACAGTGACTCAATAGCTCAGGCTGTTAAATGCTTTGCAAACAGTAAGGTTTGCCACACATGGCTCTGGGGTTCAAATCTAGTGGCATGTAGCATTTATCAATGATAAATAATTTAATAATGAATAACTATAATAAAAATAATACATAAAGAATAAATGATAAATACTTATCAATGCATGACTGAGTCATCCACTATTTATCCACCCAATGCATTTCACATGCAATGTCTGCTGTTCAATGATGGCAGTCAAAGGCCTGTAGATAGGAACACAGTTGACATATCCCTATAGCAAGACAATAAAGTACATAACGTGTCAGGTCATGCATTAATATGCATTCACAGAGGATTTTAACTTAGATAATGCAAAGGAGCCACACCATACCTGTCAACTGTAGAGATTTTTGCAGAATATCCAGATTTTTGCCTTATAGTTTTGGTCTATTCCTCATAACATTTGTGGATTTCTGACAAATCACTGGGATGATCTGAGGACTGAAGTTACTAAATAATGACATACATTTGAGTTTTAGACTTCAACCCCTTCAGAAAATGTATGTTAACACAAACCCGGTTACTCCAGCCACTTCCTAAGTTTATAAGAGTTATATTTAAAATCTGTCCCTATTTTTGGGTCTTTGTCCCCCCATTTTGTCAGGCTTTGTCAAGATTTCTTGCACTAACAGGTTGAGAGATATGAGGCCCACTAATAGAGTGCAGCACACAATCATTGCATAATGATATTACAGATTAGCACAGCTGCACAACTAATATACCCATATGGAGGTTCTGCTAGCAGCAAAGACTGCCAGCACACATGTTCCAAATGAATATCATAATGTAACACATGTTCTAGCAGTTGCCCAAATGGTTGACATAATGGTATATTTACCCCTATGTTGTTCAAGGACACAACAAACATGTTGCTTATTACTCTGTTAGTGATACCTTTAGCAAACATACTTACCTTAAACACATACCTCAATACACTGTGGGATGGGTCCCCAACTCAGGCTCTGGGTGTACACCAGTGCTGCCAGTGGTCACAGCGTTACTCATAAGTGTTCTTCTTCTCCACATTCTGCAGCCTCTCTCACTATGATTATTTCCTGCAGCAGCAGCACCAGCTGCAACCTGTAGCCCATACATAAATGTGCATCCTCCCTGTGCTGCTGTACTATTTCGACCCAGCATTTACACCCCATCTTATGAGAAAAGGGATGGATTCTACATTGAGGCCTTATATCACCTTCAAAAGTTACAGGAGATTGCCTGATTACACTGAGAATTAGCTGTGTATGCTTCAATTAGCATTACTTAGCTAAAGATTGGTGCAGAGACAATCACCTGCTAATGAGGTACACCTTAAAAAGGAAAACCTCTAGCTAGGGGAGTCATTGTGTATGAGAGTTACTTTGGCTTTATTGGAAATGCTCACCCAGACTCTGCTACAGTTTGCAGTGAGGGAAAGGTTAATTTGCTTTTTATTTGTTGTATTTTGTTTTACTTTATTGCCTTTTTCTATTTTGTATACTGTGATTTGTTTTCTTTACACTGTTTTACTTGTATCCTGCTTTTTACTGCATATTAAAACTTGAAAAGAGACCACAACTCTGTCTCTTGTGAGTCAGAAATTTTCCCCACCCTCTCACCTGGTTACTATTGTGTTCTTAAACACCACTGTCTTTCTAGTTACCTACCCCTTATGTTAATTTGACTATATATCTCATTTCCTCTCTGCTTTTACTGGCTGGGTGTGAGTAAGCACAACATTATCATTTTGTGAAATCACTCCCATTCAACTATGTAAATTTATTGGCCATCCTACTGTATTCCGGAGTACCAGAATACAAAAGTGACCACTCCCTTTCAATCTATCTTGCTGTTTTAAAAAATAGTGACTCTCCACTAAAACTTAACTTTTAGACAGGTAAAACTTAAGTTACATACTTTCACATCTAACTCTTCTAGTGTACACTGCAGTGTTTAGGATAAACCATTTTTTTCATCATACCTTTAAGCATCTATTGCAAAACCACCATTTATTGGAGAGTCCACATCCTGCCTCTCAGTAGTCATCTTGGGATTAGTGCTTCTCTTTTCTCCTGGAGAGAGAAGGAGTGCAGTTACATTATTTCATGGAGACTGCTGATCACCAGAAACCTTAATAACTGCTTTATAAGTGACTGCTTGGAATCTGGGCTTATATCTGATCCTGATAAGAGTAGGAGCAGAGTGCATTTATTCCTGACTCTTTCTGGTTGGAGAGTGAGTGTCTGTGCTTAACGTACTTGATTGGTCTGGTTGCTATTCGAGGCATCTATCAGAAAAAGGCTGCAAGCCTGCAGACCCTTGCATCATCTGGGACAAGACTGTGGATCACCAAACAGGCAGTAGCCTGCTTCTCTTCTTCAAATTGGTGCTAACATTTTGCTTCTGGTGAGAGAAGAAGGAAAGGAGTATTGTATCTCAACAGAGTGAAGCTGTGCTGAGACCAGAATTAGTAGCAGCCAGGCAGTAGCCATTCATGTGGCTCCCCTCTTTTCATTATTCTTGACAAGCTAATTCTTTATTTTTCAGAAAGTATTGCTTGATTTCTTTCTAACTTCAGAATATCTGCCTATATACTTCATCCTTAAATTTTCAGGGTCAACACCTGCACCACACCACATGCAGCACATAGGCCTCCAGAACACCCACCATCACAGCTCTCACATAAAAACAAAAAACACACACCCACCTTTGTGGAGACTCTCAACAGAAATCTACCCAAACAGCAGAAACTTCCAAGGCAGAAATGTACTTGACCACCACAACACAGCACAAACCAAAAGACACAAAGCTCAACTACACAGTGTGCCCCTCAACCTAAGCCCCTAAGGCAAAACAACTTGCCCAATACACTAATCGTAGGTGACTCCATAGTGAGGTACACTGATGTCTCACTCACTATTTTGAATAAGGAGAAGGTAACAGTCAGCTGTCTATCAGGTGCCATAATCCAACACATAACACATGCACTAAGGTCAGTCCACAACAAGTATACGTATGACTCTGTCACTGTCCATGTGAATGACCTGAGATGCACCTCCCTGGACTACATGAAAAGAGACATGAAGGAACTCTCAGATTATGTGGCCCAGGCAGGTATGACCCTTGCTCTGAGCAGCTTCCTACTGTCTCCCAGAAAGATACCACAGTACAAGCAGAAAATGATTGACTTCAACAATTGACTAAGTTTCTGGTGTCATTCTAAGGGGATCCAGTATCTGTCTGCTTGGGATGACATGATTAACAGACCTCGATGCTCTGCCAGAGATGGCCTGCATCTGTCACCCCAAGGTTTCCGGATACTGGCTAAGGCTCTTGCCACCCCTATAGTACCGTTTTAGGCAATGTTCCAAAGACCAAATTACCACCATAACAGCTATACATAAATGCAATCTGAGGGTTATGCTGCTCAATGCTAGAAGTCTAAATCTCAAGATGCACTTGCTCAAAGCACTCCTCAAAATGGAGAACATCGACATTTGTGCTGTAACGGAGACCTGGTTTAAAGCAACAGAAAGCACCTCTGCGCTACCAGGCTATAACTCATTCCACACCTTTCGGCCCCAGAACATGGACCAAAGCTCAAAGGTGGTGGTGTCTCCATATTCATAAAGGATATGCACACCTCAAGACTAGTAGCTCAGCATAATGTGTCTGAGATACTTCAGGTGCAACTAGCATTGGATAAGACAGCGATTCAGGTTGTAGCCTGCTATAGGTCCCCAACCATGTCCCAAGACTCTCACTTCATGTTTCTAAGCACCCTGGAAACAATTAGGGTCCAACCCAACATTCTCATATTAGGTGACTTCAACTACCCCTCATCAACTGGGAAAACTACAACTGCACCAATACACTGCCCCAACACTTCCTGGAATTCAACAATTGCAATGCACTGGACCAGCTCATTCTTACCCCCATTAGAGGAAGCAACATCCTTGACCTGGTTATTACAAACATGGGAAACCATTGCTCTACACCAAATCCTCCATTATTAGATCCGACCACAAACTAATCACCATGGAAATCCACATCTCACCCACACCCCAGAAAGGTAATCACCATGAAAAACTTCTCCAAATCTGACTTTGGGCTCCTAAAAACAGAGGTGGCTAACTTCACGGCAGCCATGTCAATGGAAAATAGATGCATGACTGCAAATTCATACATCAATGCACTGTACAAAAATGTACATAAATGCATGGAACTAGCCATACTCAACAGAACCAAGACACTCTCCTCCAAAAAAGAAGCAAATCTGGTAGTCCCCTGCCATTAATAAACTCTACAACAAAAAAAGGAACTGTTGCAGAAAAAGGTGATATCCCAAGACTAGAAAAACTCCCTTATTAGCCTTAACAAACAGTTGATATCCCTCATCAAAACCTCTAAAGCCAGCTATGAAGTAAGAATTGTGGCAGACACTAAAAACAACCACAAAGCCTTCTTTAGTTACACCAAGAATCTCCATGGCAATACCCAGGTTTGTTCTAAGTTACTGCACAATGGTACTTTCTAAACTGAGCCAACAGATATTGCCAACATACTGGCAGACAGATTCAGTGCCAACTTTACCCCCCCAAAGGACCAATCACCATACCAGAGGAATTCCAGGCACCCAGTGTTACTGCGGCACAGGTTAAAGCTGCATTGTCCAAGGTCAAGAATACAACTTTCCATGGAACCCAACAATATTCCTAGTTGTGTTCTACATGAACTACAAAGTGAACTAACACCACATCTGTGTGCAATGTTCAATCACAGCCTTACCTCAGGCTTTGTCCCTACCGAATGGCACACTGCTACAGTTGTCACTCTCCATAAAGGGAGAGTGATTACAGACTCTGGGAATTTTTGACCTATTAGCCTATTGGATATAAGGCTATGGAGTGCATCATTATGGACCTAATTAACAAGGATATAGAGAATCTCCAAACTTTAGATCCCATGCAATTTGGTTTTGTGAAAGGTAAATCAAGCCTGCTCAACCTGGTTGACGTCTTTGAGTTAGTCACCAGAGCTGTGGATGAGGGCAAGGCAGTTCATACAGCCTACCTCGATCTGGCTAAGGCCTTTGATACCACTCCCCACTCAGGAATTATTGATAAACTCACCAAACTAGGCATCAAACCCTATATCACTAGGTGGGTTGCAAACTGGCTCACAGACAGAACCCACAGTGTGAAGGTAGTGGACTTCAACTTAGACTGCTGACCAGGCACAAGTGTAGTCCCAAAGGGATCGGTTCTGGGTCCTCTCCTGTTTGGCATCTACTTCTCAGAAGTCCAGGCCAACACAGATGGACTTTAGCTGATCAAGTTCGCAGATGACTGCAAGCTGGGAGCCATTATTAACTCCCCAAGTGATGTAGACATCCTACAGAAAGGCCTCACTAAGACCAATGACTGGTGTCAAAACCATGGCCTTAAGCTTAATTCCAAAAAATGCCCTTAGGGAAAAACTCAATGTGAGCCCATTGAACAATGAAGGTGTCATAAGAGATCTGGGGAAACAGGTTGACAGAAACCTCTCCTTCAACCACCAGATTGCCACTGTTATCAGAAAGTCCATGTACGTGGCACATCTCATTACTCTCTACTCTTCCCTCATTAGGCCAATCATCGAGTATAATGCCCCATTTGGCATGTACCTCACTAGACACATCCAACAGCTGGAAAGGCAACAAAAGTACCTCACAAAGAGGACCCTAGGCCTAAAACATATGTCCTACATGGACAGACTCAAAAAACTCCAGCTATTCTCTGTCTCATATCATCTACTAAGAGGTGATATCTGCTTGACTTACAAAGCCATGTCTGAGCCAGCTATGTTAGAAATGCTACATCTAAAGAAATCCCAATCCCTCCACACCACACGCTCCAGAGACTTCAACCTCATTACCATAATCAACAGAACATGCTGGAGGGACAGGTTCACAACCCAGAGACTGCCCATGTTCTGGAATAGACTACCCATGCATGTCAAACAGAGCACCTCACTGGCCCTCTTCAAGAGAAATCTTGATGAGTGGATGGGAAATAGAAAGTTCACCCCAGGGATTACTTCAGTGGCTCTACTTGATAGAGGCACTGGGAACTAACGTCAGGCGGCACGATGCCAGGGCACTTCTATGGAATTGGCTTGTAAAGGCTCAAGGGCCATTAGCCTAGTACACACATATGAACCTATATATATATATATATATATATATATATATATATATATATATATATATATATATATATATATATATATATATATATATATATATGGTTCCACTTCATATCATCGAATTATCATTTCATTGAATTTCAAATCATCGAGACCAAATCGTCGAAAACTCATTTCGTCGAAAACTCATATAATCGAATCTCAAATCATTGAAAACTACAAAGCAACTACAAATAACATTCCACAAAGTTTTACTACATTTATGCAGGGGGGCAAGCCCACCTGCACCCCCAACACCCCCCCGTAAATCAATATACCAACTCCAAGGTCACACTACAGTGGGGGAAAAAGGTAATTTCCTAACCCTCAGTCCAGGAATCACAAATGTGATACAACCAGAAATAAACTGAAGTACAAATATTTTAACACCTTAAAAATACTTCAAAGACACCTTAAAAAATGTTTAAACTTTTAACTAATTATCATAATTAACACCAGGAGTGGTCAATTAAGTGATCACCTGATGTATGTATAATGATATAAAATGGTTTTACTTTTCACTGAGCAGTATCTTGATAAAGCCTGGTAGGAACCAGGCGAAAAGCTGAGATTAATTCTTCTGTTTTTATTCATTAAAGTTATTTAACTTCAGTTTATTTCTGGTTGTATCACATTTGTGATTCCTGGACTGAGTGTTTCTACCCGTGGAGCTGCTTTTTACTTGGTTTTTGTACTCGTTTTTACGTCAGTTGGATTAATTTCCTAACCCCATTGTAGTGCGACCTTGGAGTTGGTATGTTTAATTACAAGGGGTGTGAGGGTGGAGCCTCCCACATGGGGGGTGCAGGGGAGCTTGCCCCCCCTGCATAAACGTAGTAAACAGTGTCTGAGATGTTATTTATAGTTGCTTTATAGTTTTTAATAATTTGAGATTCGATGATATGAGTTTTCGATGAAATGAGTTTTCGACGATTTGGTCTCGATGATTTGAAATTCGATGAAATGATAATTCGATGATATGAAGTGGAACCATATATATATATATATATATATATATATATATATATATATATATATGTATATGTATGTGTGTATATATATATATATATATATATATATATATATATATATATATATATATATATATATATATATATATATATATATATATATATATATATATATATATCAGCTTCCTTCCAAAGAGATGTATCGTACTCCAGCATGTATGTAATCATTTCATCACCAACATGATGCATATAGTGGAATATAGTAATGGGGAATGGGATTATGTCAGTAACCCTGTCGTAGAACTTTAGTGATAACATGTCATTGATCTCCAAATGTGTTACACCTATAGAGGAACTACAGTACAGGAAGTGCAGAATGCTGTATGTTAAATAGGGACACAGTCTCCTGGATAACACCGCTATTTGTTTGGCAGTGTTGGTTGTATAGAATTTAGGGGGGGTTACTGCTATGGAGCACACTATATTCAAATACTGTCTTGGCTGTCTTATCATACCGTTGTATCTGTTATGCCACAAACAGGAATATTTGACTATTGCTACTCCATCACTTGCACCCACAACCTTTGTATGTTGTGGACATACCTCTCACCTGTACATATGTTAGCAGAATATCCAGAGTTTTACCTCATTACATTCTGGTTTTCTGCCAGAGTAGTTGCAAATCATTAAAGATTGCCATTAGACATTAAAGAAGGAATATTTAGCTGAACTGAAGTTTTCACTCTGCTCTGCAGTTTGGAAGAAATATTAGCTGAACTGGTAGTTAGTCAGTGTTTGCTGAATTTTGTTATTTGCTAGTAATTACAGGTGTGGGGGTAGTCACATTCTTTGATTTCCTGTCCTTGCCTATTTAAGTGGTACAGTGTGAAATATTTTCTGCTTAAAACCTCAGCTTTGGCCGGCTAACAACTTGCTATATTCCACTGGACGTATAAGAGAATTTAAGTACCTTTATCTGCTTTTTTTTCAAAAAATTACAGTATTTAAATTGATTTTAACTGTGTGAGAAGGAATATTTAGCTGAACTGAAGTTTTCACTCTGCTCTGCAGTTTGGAAGAAATATTAGCTGAACTGGTAGTTAGTCAGTGTTTGCTGAATTTTGTTATTTGCTAGTAATTACAGGTGTGGGGGTAGTCACATTCTTTGATTTCCTGTCCTTGCCTATTTAAGTGGTACAGTGTGAAATATTTTCTGCTTAAAAACCTCAGCTTTGGCGCTAACAACTTGCTATATTCCACTGGACGATAAGAGAATTTAAGTACCTTTATCTGCTTTTTTTTTCAAAAAATTACAGTATTTAAATTGATTTTAACTGTGTGAGAAGGAATATTTAGCTGAACTGAAGTTTTCACTCTGCTCTGCAGTTTGGAAGAAATATTAGCTGAACTGGTAGTTAGTCAGTGTTTGCTGAATTTTGTTATTTGCTAGTAATTACAGGTGTGGGGGTAGTCACATTCTTTGATTTCCTGTCCTTGCCTATTTAAGTGGTACAGTGTGAAATATTTTCTGCTTAAAAACCTCAGCTTTGGCCGGCTAACAACTTGCTATATTCCACTGGACGTATAAGAGAATTTAAGTACCTTTATCTGCTTTTTTTTTTCAAAAAAATTACAGTATTTAAATTGATTTTAACTGTGTGAGAAGGAATATTTAGCTGAACTGAAGTTTTCACTCTGCTCTGCAGTTTGGAAGAAATATTAGCTGAACTGGTAGTTAGTCAGTGTTTGCTGAATTTTGTTATTTGCTAGTAATTACAGGTGTGGGGGTAGTCACATTCTTTGATTTCCTGTCCTTGCCTATTTAAGTGGTACAGTGTGAAATATTTTCTGCTTAAAAACCTCAGCTTTGGCCGGCTAACAACTTGCTATATTCCACTGGACGTATAAGAGAATTTAAGTACCTTTATCTGCTTTTTTTTCAAAAAATTACAGTATTTAAATTGATTTTAACTGTGTGAGAAGGAATATTTAGCTGAACTGAAGTTTTCACTCTGCTCTGCAGTTTGGAAGAAATATTAGCTGAACTGGTAGTTAGTCAGTGTTTGCTGAATTTTGTTATTTGCTAGTAATTACAGGTGTGGGGTAGTCACATTCTTTGATTTCCTGTCCTTGCCTATTTAAGTGGTACAGTGTGAAATATTTTCTGCTTAAAAACCTCAGCTTTGGCCGACTAACAACTTGCTATATTCCACTGGACGTATAAGAGAATTTAAGTACCTTTATCTGCTTTTTTTTTCAAAAAAATTACAGTATTTAAATTGATTTTAACTGTGTGAGAAGGAATATTTAGCTGAACTGAAGTTTTCACTCTGCTCTGCAGTTTGGAAGAAATATTAGCTGAACTGGTAGTTAGTCAGTGTTTGCTGAATTTTGTTATTTGCTAGTAATTACAGGTGTGGGGGTAGTCACATTCTTTGATTTCCTGTCCTTGCCTATTTAAGTGGTACAGTGTGAAATATTTTCTGCTTAAAAACCTCAGCTTTGGCCGGCTAACAACTTGCTATATTCCACTGGACGTATAAGAGAATTTAAGTACCTTTATCTGCCTCTTTTCTTGATAAAAATTACAGTATTTAAATTGATTTTAACTGTGTGAGAAGGAATATTTAGCTGAACTGAAGTTTTCACTTTGCTCTGCAGTTTGTCCCACCCACCCCCTGTTTTGTTTTGGTGTTAATCTTAGTGGCCTTGCAGCTGCCCTCTTGTAAATTTGTGTTTGGATACTCCTTCTGGGCCCATCTCATTTGCTCACTCAACTGAGTGCAGTGAGATCATATTCTGATTTCAGGCACTCCTACTGTGTACAAAGAGAGCATCTGGGAAACAGAAAAAAAAAAAAAAAAAAAAAAAAAAAAAAAAAGCTTGTTTCCTGCCTTTCCTGTTAAGTGGTATAGACTATTTGTAGGCTTGTGAGCCCCAGGCCCTTCTGTGTTGGAGGGAGGCCTTCTAGCTTAGTTTTTTCTATAACTAGCTAGTTTTCTAGTTTCAGCACTCAAATCTGTTTCTTTGATCTCAGCACTTGTTCAGAAAATAAAAAAAAAAAAAAAAAAAAAAAAAAAAAAAAAAAATTGAATCTGCTTTTACTGTTCTTGTGTTTCTACCTACTTTTTAACTTTTGCATCATCTTAAAAGTACTCAATTGTATTTATTACTGCTTGGTGTAACTCATTCTAAGCCTTCTGGTTTAAACACTTGGGCTTCGGATCAGTTGTTTTGCACTGAGAGGGTTTGTGGTCTGCACTGTAGTGGCAGAACAGATAGCTTACATCCTTCTAGGTTGGGAACTGCTGATTGAGGGCTCAGTGTCTGTTATTCTAAAAGTGTATTAATTCTGGTTTAAGCACTTAGGCTTTCAGGCCAGTTATTTTACATTAAGAGGGTTCGTGGTCTGCACTCTTGTGGGAGGAGAGGCTGGACTCTGCCCTTCTGAGCTGGGAATTTCTGATTGAAGGCTTATAGTGCATGCATATCTGAACTGCTTCTTACTGAAGTTGGTGCGCCTTGTTTGCTGTGGCATAGACTGGATTCGGGCCTGCTGGATCTAGCTTTGTTTGTGTAACTTGAGCACTAATCCAGGCATTCTCTAAAGTATTCAATTGTATTTATTACTGCTTGGTAGTAACTTGATTAAAGTTTAGCTGTCATTCTAAGTCTTTTGGATTAAGCACTTGGGCTCCAGACCAGTTGTTTTACATTAGGAAGGTTTGTGGCATGCACTGTGGTGGCAGGACAGGTAGCTTTCATCCTTCTAAGTTGGGAACTGCTGATTGAGAGCCCAGTGTCTGTTATTCTTAAAGTGTATTAGTTCTGGTTTAGGCACTTGGGCTTCAGGCCAGTTATTTTACATTAAGAATGTTTGTGGTCTGCACTCTTGTGGGAGAAGAGGCTGGACTCTGCCCTTCTGAGCTGGGAATTTCTGGTTAGAGGTTTATAGTGCCTGAATATTTGAACTGTATCTTACTGAAATTGGTACACCTTGTTTGCTGTAGCATAGACTATATCCAGGCCTGCTGAATATAGCTTTGTTTATATACTTGTTGTTTGTTTGCTTGTTATTTCCTGAACGCTAATTCCACCTAATACGCCGCTTCTCAGCTTCTGTGGATCACTAGTGATATTTGCATTGCTTACTGTACTTATTTCCTTGTTTCGCTTGAAAGAAAGTTACTGTTTGTCGTTTTTGCATTTAAGTTACCTGTAACACATTGCACTTAAGTTACCTGGCACTTGCTCACTAAAGCAATTATATAAGTCAGCACTATTAAAAGCACTACACCCTCACTCCCCACTGGCCCTGGTTTTCAATTATTAAGGAATTCCCAATATTATTCTAGCATGTCCAAAGGTCAGTTGTCAATCTCCTCTCCGGTCCAGCTGGTGAATCTGGGAATCTTGAGGCAATGTTACAACTGCCTCATGTACACAGACAACCCTCTCCTCCTCCCAACAAATTCCAACACATGTGAGAGATGCAACCATATAGCCAAACTGGAGGCTAAGCTCTCTCAACTCAGTACTGGCATAACCAGTCAGGAGGAGAAGGAAACCATACTCACTACAATTCCAGTCTCACATAGACCTACCACGACAGCAAACCAAACACATAATCACACAAAAACATACTCGAGGCTCTAAATAAAGATCTGCCGAAGCAGCAGAGACCTCCAAAGCAGACACCCAAGCAGCCGCTACCCCAAAACAAAACACGTGCAACACATATCTCACAAAGCCAGTGTGCCAAACAGTCACAGCCCTTAAGACTAAACAACACACCTGATACACTTGTAATAGGTGACTCTATCGTCAGGCACACTGACGCCCCGCTCACCAGGCTGAACAAGGAGAGGGTCACGGTGAGCAGCCTGTCGGGTGCTAGGATCCGCCACATAACACAAGCACTCAGGTCACTCCAAGGCAAGTACAAATATGACTCAGTCATTGTCCATGCTGGTGTGAATGACCTGAGACGCACCTCCTGGACTACATGAAAAGAGACATAAAGGAGCTCTCTGAGCATGTAGCCCAGGCCGGTATGACCCTGACCTTGAGTAGCATCTTACCCTCACCAAGAATGATGCCACAATATGAAGACAAGATGATCAATTTCAACAATTGGCTTAAGTACTGGTGTCATTCAAAGGGGATCCAATGCCTGTCAGCTTGGGATGATATGCTCGACAAGCCACGATGCTTAGCTAGGGACGGCTTGCACCTGTCACCCTGGGCTTTCGGATATTGGCAAAGGCTCTTGCTACCCCCATAGTGCCTTTTTAGGCAAGGCTCAAAAGACAAACCCACCTCCATAGGTATCACAAGGGATAAGAAACTAAGAGTAATGCTACTCAACGCCAGAAGTCTAAACCTCAAGATGCACGACTAAACTCTCCTTAGCATGGAGAACATCGATATCTGTGCAGTAACAGAAACCTGGTTCAGGGCTCCCGAGAGCACCCCAGCACTACCAGGTTATACCTCATACCATGCTTTTCGCCCCAAAACTTGGACCGAACCACAAAAGGAGGGGAGTATCGATATTCATCAAAGATACCCACACCTCCAGGTTGGTGGCAAAGCACGAAGCATCAGAGACTATCCATGTGCAACTAACAGTGGGTAAAACTGCCTTCCAGTTTATAGCCTGCTACAGACCACCCTCCCAAACCCAGGAACCCCACTCGGCCTTCCTGAGAACACTGGAAAATATGAAGGTCTCTCCAAACACCATTATATTGGGCGACTTCAACTACCCAAACATAGACTGGGAGCATTACTCTAGCTCCAACACCCTAGCCCAAAGGTTCCTAGAATTTATAAACTCAAATGCTATGGAACAACTTGTTACCACTCCCACAAGAGGGGAAAACATACTGGACCTGATCATCACCAACATGGGGACTCTATGCTCCAGACCAGAAGTGTGTCCCTCACTGGTAAGATCAGACCATAAACTAATCTCACTGGATATTCACATCCCGACCCCACCCCTGCCCAGAAAACCACAGTGAAAAACTTCTCTAAAGCAAATTTTACACTCCTCAAAACTGAGGTGGAATCCTTCAAAGCCCCGGCCTGTGGAAAATACAGCCCAGACCGCAGAATCCTTTATAAACGATTCTATGAACACCTTCAGGAATGCATGGATCATGCATCCCAAATAAAACCAAGACCCAATCCTCCAAAGGCAGACGTCCTGTCTGGTGGACCCCAGCCATAAACAAACTATACAATAGAAGGAGGAAGCTAATAAATGATAAAGCAAAATCCCAAAAGGGAAGGCATCACTGATCAGTATTAGCAAAAACTACGGGCACACATAAAATTGTCTAAGGCCAGCTTCGAGAGAAAAATTGCACAGGACACTAAGGATAATCACAAGGCTTTCTTTAGTTATGTTAGGAACCTGGGTGGTAATTCCCAGATATGCTCAGAATTAGTCCAAAATGACAAAAAATACACCGAACCCACAGACATTGCCAACATCCTAGCTGACAGGTTCAGCGCAAACTTCCCCCCCCTCCCCACCAAAAGGGCAAATATCTATCCCAGCAGAGTGCTGCCCTGACATCTCAGATGCTCAGGTAAGAGCCGCCTCTCCAAAGCAAAACACAGCATCAATGGGACCAGATGGTGTCCCGGCTGCCCTACATGAAATCAAAGAAGAGCTAAACCCAAACATAAAACTACTGTTCAATCTCAGCCTTACTACAGGATATGTGCCCAAAGAGTGGCGTACAGCAACAGTGGTCCCTCTCCATAAAGGTGGTGCCTCGACGGATCCTGGAAACTATCGCCCCATAAGCCTGACTAGCTTGGTCTGCAAAGCTATGGAAAGGATCATCATGGACCTCATAAATAAAGATATTGGGGACCTACAAACACTGGATCCTACCCAGTTCGCTTTGTTAAGGGCAGATCCTGCCTCTTAAACCTGGTTGATTTCTTTGAAACAGTCACCAAGGCCATTGACGAGGATAAGGTGGTCCACACAGCCTACCTGGACCTCGCAAAAGCCTTCGATACAATACCCCACTCGGGCATTATAGATAAGCTCACCAGCTTAAATATAAACCCCTATGTCACTAGATGGATTGCAAACTGGCTCAAGGACAGAACCCACATGGTTAGAATTGCTGGAGCCATGTCAGACTCCAAACCAGTTACAAGTGGTGTCCCACAAGGCTCAGTCCTGGGACCTCTCTTGTTCGGTATATATTTCTCGGAGGTACAGGCCAACACGGAAGGACTGTGGCTGACCAAGTTCGCAGATGACTGCAAACTGGGTGCCATAATCGACTCTCCAGCCGACACAAGCATCCTCCAAAAGGGCCTCATAGAAACAGACAACTGGTGCCAGTGCCATGGCCTCAAGCTAAATGCCAAAAGTGTATAGTCATCCCTTTGGCAAAACAAAGTGCCCACAAATTACCACATAGGTGGAAATCCATTAAGTACAGAAGAAGTAATTAGGGACCTGGGGACCCAAGTTGATAGCAATCTCTCATTTGACAACCACGTGGCCAAAGTGGTTAGAAAAACATTTTATATAGCCCACCTAATCATGAAGGGATTCACATCTAGATCAGGGAGGTCATCGTGCCTCTTTACTCATCCCTCATCAGGCCCATAATTGAGTACAATGCCCCTTTTGGGATGTACCTTACCAGACACCTGCAGCAACTGGAAAGACCCCAAAAGTACCTCACCAAGAGGATCAAAGGGCTCAAACAGATGCCATATGCTGCCCGGTTAAAGAAACTCCAGCTCTACTCAGTGGCATACCGCCTGTTCAGAGGCGATCTGTGCCTGACGATAAAGCCATGTCCAACCCGCAATTAATGGACATGCTGCACCTCAGAAAATCCAAATCCCATCGAGCTACAGAGACTTGAACCTTAGCACTGAAATAAATAGGACATGCTGGAGGGACAGATTCATAACCCAGAGGCTCCCTTCACTCTGGAATAAAATCCCAGTCCAGGTTAGGCAGAGTCCCTCATTGACTCTCTTCAAGAGGAATCTTGATGAGTGGATGGGAGATCGTAGGTTTACCCCGGGTATCACTTCTGTGTCACTGTTAGATAGAGGCACAGTATACTAACCTCGAAAAAGGGCATAGCAAAATAAATTTAAAATGGGTGGCGAAAGCCAAACACATTCTGGCTAGGCTTATAAATGCCCTAGGGCAGATAGCCTAGTATGAACCTATGAACCTATAAGGGCATCTGATTTGCAGCCTTCATACCCTGCAGACTTTTCAAGGTCATGCACAACCTGTTATTCCATCAACCGTGTAAGTTTGTAACAGCAATACATAGCAATTGTCCCTATTTTCTGGCCTTTGTCCCACTTTTATTTATGGATTTGTCCAGATTCCTTGCTTTAAGAAGTTGAGACATATGGTGGGGCACACATTTGAATTTTAGATGTGTAATCAAACAGTGAATACTGATATCTGTCCTATATGGCTGTATCTCTACCTTTCGCACCCCCATGTATCTGATCCTAACATGCGTGCTCTTTTCTTTGTAGATCAGCAATAATGTATAGGTGTTGAAGAGCTCCTTTCACTAAGCCTGAGAATTATGTAATTGTGGAGGCCCTGCAGCAGCATTATGACATTCTACTGTTCAGGGAAGCCCCAACAGGAGAGGGCTGCATTTTGGGCTGACTTGGTCCAGAATGTAAATGCAGTTGGTCAGTAGAGCAGGACATATGAGCAGGTGTGACACCATGCCACCAATGTGATCCACACCACATGCAGAAGAGCAGCGGACATGGTCAGGGATTGTGATATCACTGGTGGAGGGCTTGAGGCAGTGCAACCATTGTCAGCCGCTGAGGAATTCCTGGCAAACCTAGTTACACAAGACTGCTCCCAGGCATCCATCATACAGTATGGTGTGGATGTGGGTGCCACTGTTTCAACACCAGAGGAGCATCCAGGTATGCTTAGTAGGATCATCACTGGAATACTGTAGCATTTAGTATGTCACTGTGTGTACATAGTTTTAAGTGGGTGTCAGGTTTTATTTTGGAAAGAAAACAGGTTAGCTGCAGTTTGAGTCTCAGCCCAGATTGTGACCAACCTACCAGTGTACATAGTAGCTACTGTACATGTCAGATATTTTGGCATGTACCTTGTTATAATGTAACATGTGGAGCTGTTTACATTACCTCTCCCTCAAACCTTTTCAGGAGCATCAGGAATTGGACAAGGCTGTGGTCCTGCTCCGGGTAAGCACAACACTGCTTTGTTACACATGCATATTTAGTGAAATGTATATGCTAAACTATTTTTCCAGGCCTGATGGCTGGATTGATGTACTGTCTGCCTGATTGCCAACTGTAGAGATAGATTCTGACTGTGCACAGTTTGCACTCATACCTATGCCCTGTAGGTGTGCCCACAGTGATAGATTTACAAGTACTGTCAGGGCAGTGCAGATTGCCAGATGTGTCAACTGTACAAGGGTTTTGTCAAAAATGTCCACATATCGATCATGAGATTCTTCTTTAAAGAGCATTTATTTGCTGGTAAATACAGATTTGGGTTAAACTATAATGTCCTCATGTCCTACTATTAGAGCTTGGAGGTTAGACATGTCTGTGATACTGACAGCAGTGTATGCAGCATAACATGTATTACAACATAGTAATGCATAACATAGTAGTTAGAGTACTAATGTAATGCTGTTTCATTTTTTTCAAAGGTGACCATGGGGGCTGGTCTCTGCCCACTTCATAACCTGATGTTGGAGTCTCTTCAGACTCTGATGATGATGGTGGCAAAAGTGAGGCAAAACTGGGGATTGCAGCGGCTGAATCTGACATTGAGGTTGACATCCCTCATCCACCCTCATTGTCAGCATACACAGCCAGTATGCCTACACATACCCAGTCCTCTGTGGCCACAGATATTGGACAGTCAGAAGGTGGGGACATTGAATGGCAGAGTGTGGCTACTGAAGCTGAAGGGAGTGCTGACACTGGCCATAGCCAAACAGTTGGTGAGGTTACACCAAGGTGGAGTGATAGCGGTGTTTGTAGGAGGCCTGCTGTCCCTTCACCACCTGTTGCAGGTGTCTCATCACATGTCAATCGGTGAACGTTTAGGGCCATCATTGGAGGTGCAGGCACATTCTGAAAGGTACTCTGACAGAATGCTCAGGGTTTTGGATGCAACACAATCTGACATACATGACTGCCTCCACCATGTTGCTGATACCCTGGGACAGTTGACTGATGCAGTGGAAAGACTACGCAGTATCAGTCTTGGAACGCATGGTGTCTGTGATGGAACATCTGGTTAGAGTTGAGCATTGGTCTCATGGTGTAGATCAGCAACTACATCTGCTGAGAGTCAACATGGCCCTGCACAATCATGGTCCCATAGTGGCAGTGCATCCAGTGCTCCATTGGGGAGTGTGCTGTCCACACCAAGATATTGCAGACCATGGACTCTTTGTCCTCGGTGTTCCTTGAAGGACACATTTACAGCAGACAGCAGTCAACTTCAAGTAGTAGCACAACATCTGACCTTGGGCATGGAGGTGCCAGTGCAACTCCTGGCAGAGCCAGTTCACATGTTCAGGGGTGGAGATGATGAACTGTCAGCTCTACCATGTATGGCTCACAGCTGTCCAACATACAGACATGCAGGGCTAGCACTGAGCTTGGCTGTGTTCATGGACACACTCACACGCCGCTGTCAAAATCAGGTTACCTACAGATACACACACCACATCTCCATGCTCCATCTTGCCTGCTTCCATTCCTGAATCACACACATGCATGTCAACCTATTAGGTTAGCCTAGGCCTCCTGGCACCCCCACACAACACCCTGTACAAGTGATGATACTGGTGCCACATCCATGTCATCTTTCTCATGGATGCAGAGAAATAAAGCTATGTGTATGATGCACAGGGTGACTATCTATATCACTATAACCTATCATCCATTTTGTCTTTTTGCATGCTACTTGTACTGTACATTTACAGATATTACACAATGCCATTTATAATGAGCCTAGATTCATATTGTGTGGTTATGTTACCATGGATGCTGTGGAAATGGCTTTGTGGTCACACAGTGAAAGGTGTCTCATGGAAATGTCTACGATTCTCTTTTGGAATTCTGTAGGAAACAGCTATGCCTACACATGTGCAATCAAACCATCAATGTTAGAGCACAGGATTGAATGTCTGCACAGACAAAAATGTGAGCAGAAAGGTAAGTAACTATAGGGTCTATGGAACATAGGTTCATATGTGTTTAATACGTGAATGAATGCAAGGGCATCTTGAAGCCTAGCCATGCATCCCTGAACTGTGACAAGGGCTGATACTCTGGAAGAGTGGATGCAGGATATTTGGTGCTGAAACATCTACAGGCCTGGGTGTGGGAGATGAACAATGTCCCCTTTATCTCTGTCCATTTCAGACATTGGTACTAAACCACATGTGATTGTCCTGTTCCCCATCCAAATGTGTAACTTGCACTTGATTTACATTAAGGCACAACTCTACTTCACATGTATGGGGCACCTGTTCCATATAGGATATAGCCTCTGGGTTATATACCTGTCTCTCCAGCAAGTCATATTTATACAACAGGCAAGGTGTAAGTCTGGAGAACAGGTAATTCTGGTGCTAGTTGCTTTATGGATATGCAGGAAGTCCATCGTGGGGTCTGGTACTGCCCTGTATGGCAGCCATACACCTCTCCTCATGCTGGAGACATTACACAGAGCTAAGGCCTTAATGCAGTCTTCATACAACATGTTGCATACACTGCCTAGTGATTTACTGGGAACCTTTGTGGCTGCTACAGTTAATTGATATGCCTGGTTGGTTTACATGGCAAAGGTGGCATTGCACTCAATGATAGAGCTGATGAATGCTGAATACAGTGAAACAATGACTTCCTTGGATTTACCTGCCCTACCTTGGTTTACAGGTTGTGCTACATGGAATGCTTTACCCAGTATTACTGACACATGTCAGTCAAAGGCTAGATCACAATCAATGTGTTCATAAGTCCCTGACTACTGGGTTAACGATAGGTGGTGTGCTGCCAGTGCAATAGTTACAATGGCTGGATCACTCCCCAAAATATAGTATTGTGCAATTATTGGCATTTACTGTTGGTCCATGGCTCTGGCAGCCACTGTATATCTGTGTCAATTCCTCCTGGATAACATTTGTGTCAGTGTGGGGTGCAATGACAGCTCCTCATTTGCAATCATCAGCAAATTTAGTCAGCCACAGACCACTGACAGTAGCTAAGAGAACTTATTGCCTAAAAGCAGCAGTGCAAGGAACAGCTTGTGAGGGAGTCCACCAGTGACTGGACTCATTGTAGATGGGGACTCCTCATTGCTAATGGCATGGATCCTGTCAGTCAGCCACTTGGCTATCCACCAGCTGACATACTGATTTGTACCTAACCATTTATAATACAAAGCATTGTCAGGTCATGGTAGGTGGAGTGACTCATATTTCCCTCATCCATTGATGTGGTAATTTCTCAAATAGGTCCACCAAGTAGGGTAGCCATCATCTGCCAAAGACTAAAACAAACTGTGCATGATCCAGTGTTTGTGGGTGTACTACATCTCTACTGATCATCTACAAATGTCAGTAGATGCAGCCCCATTATGCAGAGGGATGGCTGCTGCTATCTTCCATTCCCAAAGCACAATGCCTGTTTGGTGGGTACAGTTAAGTACTAAATCCAGAGGACTGAAAGGTCATGTATGCAACTCATTTTTGTAATTATTTCCATCATGGTTTCCAAGATAAATGTAACCCAAGGTGTCTGAGTCTGTACAGAGCATTGCCAAACACTGTAGGGGAAACTAATATGTACACCCTGTAAACCTAAGGATAAAGTATTGACGCAGGTATTCTGAAGTTAGACACTAATCAAGCAGTGCCTATTGAACACAAAGAATTACCTTGTGATGACAGTTGAAAAGATGGGAGTAGCCTGAATTGCTGCTGCCTGGCAACTACCACTGCTGGTCTCATTATGGCATCACTCTGTTGGGATACAAAGCTCCTATTCTCTGTCTCTCACCAAAAGCAAAACATTACCAACAAGCTCAAGATATGAAGCAGGCCATAGCCTGTTTGTTGATCCACAGACTTGACCCAGATGATGCAAGCATATGTAGGCTTGTTGTATTCTTTTCTGGGTAGATACCTTGATTAGCAACCAGAAAAATAATTTGAGTTTTGCATGTATTATAACTTCAGTTCCGAGCCTCACACAAATTGACTGGGTACTGATCTGATGTTGATTAGGAGCACAGCTGTAGCATCACACTGCAATGTTGTATGTCAGGTAACATAGATGTCTAAGGTTGATGTGGCAAACTTCACAGAGGCAGTTGCCCATGCTATGTGGTGGCGTCAAAGCAAGTCATGCAGCCTGCCCTTCAACAACGTCATGGTGATGATCTGCATGACATGGCTGTGAGGCCTATTACAGAGGAGTGGCCACCTTTGAACAATGTAGCTGTTCCTACCACATGTCCCACGTATGTGATACTGTACATTTATGTTCCCAGAAAGCAACACTGTATCCGCATCATTGCACCACTCATCCATTTGAGGTATGGTTGTTTGACAGGCATTGTAGATGTGCAACGCCAAAGTAATGACTGCAATGCTGAACAAGTGTTCTGCTGTGCATGCAAGGACATCCACATCTTCACTGCAAACATTTGACGCATATGACAATGAGTAGGTTGCCAACATGCACACCTCACCTCTAACTCCACCCAAAACCACATCACACATACCTACATATGTGATGATCCTTGACAGAAACAGATATTCACAACAAACACCTCACAAACACAGATGCAAGCATGCGACATGTTATGCCCGCGCACTGGTCCAGCAATCAAGGAGCCTCAATGCTCACCACTATCACCAGTGAAGGGTGTCCTTATAGGGAAAGGATAAAAAATGCACACACAGTAAAGTACAATTTCCATTAAGACTGGACAGAGATCACAGTCAGTCTGGATCTGGTTTCTTCCTTTCTCTCCAGGTCCCCAATAAGACTCCCAACTGGCACAACTATAGGATCTAGAGCTCAGCCTAGTGGGCAAGCTAAAACCTCCATCACCCTCTTTATACAATCAGTGCTTCATGTCCCTGCCCAAGTAGCTGACACACACACACACACACACACGCACACACACACACACACACACACACACACACACACACACACACACACACACACACACACTTTGAGATGAGTTTATACAACCACAAAGACACTCATGGGGAAGGCTGGCACAGGTTATCCAGCTTTTCTCCTTTTCTGCCCAGTCTAAAAGGTAGTACAAGCTGCCACCCCCCCACTAATATCAGCTACTCAAAGGCCCTTCTGAAAGGGTATCCAATTATTACTGTGCAATATTATTATATATCCAAATGGTAAGTGAGACTGAACAGTCAAGGCTTAGTAGAGTGACTTGGTACATTATCACTATATACATGCAATGTACTCTAGAGCTTATATTAACTCTACATAAAACAGCCATAGTTGAAAGCTTTAAAAATATTTAATAATAAATAATAAAAACACAAGACAATACTTCTTACTACACAGTGCTAGTCAAGAGTTCAGAGATCACAGATAAATACTTAAAATAATACCGTGGGAAAGTTCTGACATCAAAGAAAAACATACTAGTCTAATCTTCCTATTTCCTAGCTATATCTAAGAGAAAACACAGTTCTAAATAACTTACATATAGAAAAAGGCAGTGCTGATGATGTTGGATGTTCTCAAGACAAAATGCTCTGAGCTCTCTGATTCTCTCTCTCTCTTTAAATTGATAACACAGTGCTGGTTCACATGACATCATTCTTCACACTTCTCTGGTGTTCCCTGGCTAACAGAAACTGCATTTACATTTTTTACACTTGGTCAGAAACAAGAGCAATAAAGGACATTTATACATGCAAATACTAGCCATTAACTTTGGTCTTAAAACAATAGACAGGATGCCTCCCTCTAGACATATTGGTTCTGAATTTTGAGATCAAAGACAGTCATAAAATGCTTGACTTAGCTTTCTTACAGCAGAGTGCACTGTTGTTATATTTTTGCAGTTCAATATCCAATGCAGTCTTTTCGCATTTAAGAGAGCAAGCTTGTGGCTTACATTAATATTTACAAATGACAGAATTATTTACAAAAATTCTATCTGGCTAGGCTGGCAGCCTTCACCTATCTTCACACATAACCCCCCCCCCTCCGGAGAACTCAAGTTAGTTTTCAAATGACCCTTAAGAAACGTTGCTTGAGAGGGTTAGGTCTATCTGAGTATACCTTACCCCATTCCCAGTCTTAAGAGCCCATCTGCATTGGCATTGCTAATCCCACTGTGATGCTGCACTGTCATATATGCTTGCAACCCTAGGCTCCATCTTAGCAACTTGGCATTTTGCTGGCTGGCTCTGTTCTTCCTTGTCTGGTCTGTGAGGGGAGCAGCTATGGTACTACAACTGGTGACAAACTTTCTGTAGTACCCTGCTGTCCCTAAGAAAGCCCTCACCTGGTTTTTGGTCACAGGTGCAGGCCGTGCCTGAATGGCTTACACTTTGGCAGGTTCTGGCCTGGACTTACCTCCCCACTCTATGTCCCAGGTAAGAGATCTCTGTCATACCCACATGCCATTTTCTGGGCTTAATGGTCAACCCTGCCCTCTGTAGTCTGCCCAGAACCTCCCTGACATGTTGAAGGTGCTCTTGCCAGGAATGGCTGTAGATGGCAATATCATCTAGGTAAGCAAGGGCAAACCCTCCTGCTAGGATATGATCTACCAGCCTCTGGAAAGTCGCTGGATCATTTTTCCATCCCAAAGGGCATCTTTGTGAAGTCATACAAGTCAAAAGGAGTCACAAAGGCTGACTTCTCTTTAGCACTGGGAGTCAAGGGCACCTGCCAGTAACCCTTGGTAAGATCAATGGTTATAAGATACTTACCCCACACCGCTGCTCTAGGGCTTCATCTGTTCTAGGCATAGGGTAAGCTTCTGACTCTGTGTGACTATTTAATTTCCTGTAGTCCAAACAGAACCTGGTGCTGCCATCCTTCTTTGGCACCAGCACCACTGGGGAGGCCCAGGGACTGTTGGACTCTTGAATCACTCCTAGTTCTAACAGTTTCTGTATCTCCTTCCTCAGAGTCTGTTTGACTCTCTCAGACACACTATAAGGGCCTGCCTAATAGGCCTTTGGGGTCCTGTATCTACCTGGTGGTGCACCAGGTGGGTACATCCTGGTTTCCCAGTGAACATGTCCCCAAACTCCTGTAACAATGCTCGGATTTCTCAAACCTTGGTAGGAGATAGCTGCTGCGACATTGCTATCCCTTCCACTGAAGTGTCAGTCTGAGCCTCGCTGAGGAGATCAGTCACCAAATTTTCCTCAGACTCCTCCTGCAATCCACTGCAAATACTCAGCACAAGGGCCTCCCTATCATGGTAAGATTTCATCATGTTAACATGGTACAGATTGCACCCCTGCCTTCTGCCTAGCAGTTTCACCATGTAGTTAACATCACTTACCTTTCCTTCCACCTTGTAGGTTCTGTCCCAAGCTGCTTGTAGCTTTTTATGTCTGACAGGAATGAGAACCATTATCTACTGCCCTACAGCATACTCTCTAGCTCGAGCATTCCTGTCATCCCATACCTTTTTCTGTTGTTGGGCTTCTGCCAGGTTTGTGTTGGCCAAGCCCATGAGTTCCCTGAGCCTATTCCTGAGGTTTAGGACATATGCCACAACTGACTCCTTGTGAGGTTCATAATCACCTTCCCACTCATCACAAATTAAATCTAGAGGTCTCCTCACTCTATGCCCATACAACAACTAAACGGGTGAAAACCTGTAGATTCCTGGGGAACCTCTCTGTAAGCAAACAACAGATGGGGCAAATATTTGTCCCACAGCCTCTTAAACAAGTCTGCAAATGCTCGTAGCATGGGCATGATTGTAGAGTTTAACCTCTCAACAAGACCATTAGTCTGGGGATGGTAGGGGGTGGTCTTCATATGCTTCACCCCACAGTACTTCCACAGGCAAGCTAGCAGTTCTGAAATGAAACTGGCACCTCTGTCAGTCAGTGTTTCTTTTGGGAAAAGTACCCTGCTGAAAATCTCTAACAAAGCATTTGCCACCTTTTCTGCTTCAATGGAGGACAGAGCCACTACCTCAGGGTATCTTGTAACATAATCTACTACCACTAGGATATACTTTTTCCCTGTGGTACTTGGGGCACTCATTGGCCCCACAATATCCATAGCTACCCTCTGAAATGGCTCTACAATCACAAGCAAAGGCATCAAAGGAGTGAGTTCTCAACTTGTCTCCTGCCTTGCCTACCTTTTGGCAGTGCTCACAGGTCCTGCAGTACCCTGTTACATCTCTGGAAATTCCAGCCCAATAGAAGTTCTGCATAATACATCTCTTTGTATGTTTTATGCCCATATGACCTGCAAAGGGAATATCATGGGCTATGGCTAGAAGTGCCAGATGGTAGGCTCTAGGCACTACCAACTGCTGTATCTCTCACCTTCTCGCCCTCCCTCTGGGGTCCACTCTCTATGCAGTAACCCTTTGTCTCAGTAAACATATCCCCCCTTCCTTTGAGAATCAAGTGCCTTATTAGCTACCTGCCTCGAGCCTTGCAATGTAGGGTCTGAGAGCTGAGCCTGTCTCAACTATCTCTTTGTAACCATTCCCAGCTTCCCTTTTACAGGAAGTCTGGCATCCTCTGACAGTGGTGCCTCACTGTCAACCTGGGTACTACTATTCACCTCTACATCTGCAGATCCTCTGTCCAAGGGAACATCAGTACCCACAAGCAGCTGTGGCTCACCTTCAGTTTCACTGCTACAGAGTAGATCCCTCCCTGAAGTAACCACCTCACCAGTCCTGGCTGCAAGTATGCAGTCTGTCTGGGTCTCCCCCAGGCTACCAGACCCACATGCTTGTCTCCTAGCCTGACTGCATGTAACTGCACAAGCACATGGTACTGCCTCATCCAAATCCTTCCCTATCAGGACATCTGCAGGATGGTAGTTCAGTACCCATGTTGTCTCAAGACAACCTACTACTGGCGTTTTGTCTTTCCCAATTACTGGCTCTCTCACCTTTTGCTCCCCACCTTGCCTCAATGGACATCTGTATGCCACATGGCCCCACTGGTTGCATTCAAAACATTTAACCCTAGGTCCGGGACATGTACCTGGACTAGTGGCTTCCCCTGCTACTGGCAGATTCTGTTGGGTCAGTCTGTGCTGCCCACCATGGGTTCCTTTAGACCCATGAGCTGAACTGGAGTCCCTATATGTTAAAGGGTGTCATGCTTACTAGGTATAGGTCTCCCTTCTTCCCCAATTCATCTGAAGTAGCACATTGTCTATCAGCTAACTAGATCCTTATGTCCTCAGGCAAAGTGCTAAGGGCTTGTTCCCTGACCAAAAGGTCTGACATTCCTTCAAAAGTGGTGACCTGACATCCACTCACCCCACCTATGAAAATAAGTGCTCAGTTCAACAACATATTCACACACACTTTTATCTTCCTTGTGGCTATGCTCGGGAAACTTTTTCCTATAAGTTTCAGGTGTTAGGCTTAAAACATTCTAACAAGCAATGCTTAAATGTGTTATTAAAACAGTCATCAGACATTTTAGACAACAAAGTTACAGCTTTACCATGGAGCAAGGTGGTCAGGAACCATTCCCAGAGCCTTTGGACAGCATCATACTGTTTACATACCATCTCAAACATATGAATGAAAGTATCAAAATTATCTCCCTCTTTAGACTGCGGAAGAAATTTACTGACCTTTTGTGCTACTGTGGTTCAGTTACTCCCTTCTCCATTACCTCCATGACTTTGGCGAATAGTCAGCAACTCCCTCTCATGCTGCATTTGCTTCTCCTTTTCCTCAGCTTCAAGGTGTAGCAGTTCCTCACTGTCCTCAGCCTGTAGACATCTCAGGCTCCTAGCTGCTTCTATTTCCAAACACCTGGCCTCCAACTCAAGTCTCTTTAGCTCCAGATGGATTTTCAAGTTCTCTGCAGAAAAGTTGAGCTGTCAATTCTCTGAGGGTGGTACATCTTCACTGCCAACCTGATCATCCTCCTGGTTGCTGCTTTCTGATGCAGCTGTGATCAAAGCTGCAACCATGTCACCTTAGTCAGGTTTCCATGCACCAGTCCCCTAGCCTGGCACATCTCAGCCAGCTGGCTCCTTGTCAGCTTTCTGTACTCCTCTGCTGACATGCTGCCTGCTCTCCCTGACTAACTAAGCTAACAAAAGAAATAAAACAATTGTGATCTGAACTCTAAGTATTCACTGTGTGGCTGATTTATAGTACAAAACAACTTCAGTGATCACTGTTCACAAGCTACAGGAATTCACTCTACCCACACCACTATAAACCAATTAGTATTTGCCAACCAATTAATATGTGATGTGGATATCCCACCACTGCCAAACAATTAATATGTGATGTACGTGCTCTGGCCCAGCAATCAAGCAGCCTCAATGCTCACCACTAACACTAGTGTGGGGCATCCATATAGAGAAGGAATAATAAATACACACACAGTAAAGTACAATTTCCCTTAAGACTGCACAGAGATCACAGTCAGTCTGGGTCTGGTTTCTCCATTTCTCTTCTGGTCCCCAATTAGACTCCCCACTGGCACAGCTATAGGGTCCAGATCTCAGCGTAGTGGGCAAGCTTAAACCTCCAGCACCCTCTCTGTCCAACCAGTGCTTTATGTCCTTGCCCAAGTAGCTGACACACACACACACACACACACACACACACACACACACACACACACACACACACACACACACACACACACTTTGAGATAAGAATTTATACAACCACACAGACACACATGGGGAAGGCTGGCACAAGTTATCCAGCTGTGTCTCTTTTCTGGCCACTAATATCAGCTACTCAAATGTCCTTCTGAAAGGGTGTCCAGTTATTACTATGCAATATTATTATCCAAATGGTAAGTGCAACTGAACAGTCAAGGCTTATTTGGAGTGGCTTTGTAAAGTATCACTATATACATGCAATGTACTCTAGAGTTTAAATTAACTCTACATAAAACAGCCACTGTTGAAAAGTTTAAAAATATTTAATAATAAATAACAAAAACACAAGACAATACTTCTTACTACACAGTGCTAATCAAGAGTTCAGAGATCACAGATAAATACTTAAAATAATTCCGTAGGAAAGTTCTGACATCAAAGAAAAACAAACTAGTCTAATCTTCCTATTTCCTCACTATATCTAAGAGAAAACACAGTTCTAAATAACGTACACATAGAAAAAGGCAGTGCTGGTGATGTTGGATGTTCTGAAGACAGAATGCTCTGAGCTTTCTGATTCTCTCTCATTAAATTGATAACACAGTGCTGGTTCACATGACATCATTCTTCACACTTCTCTGGTGTTCCCAGGCTAACAGAAACTGCATTTACATTCTTTTCACCTCGTCCAAAATCAGAGCAATAAAGGAAATGTATACATTCTAATTCTAGCCATTATCTCTGGTCTTAAAACAATAAGCAGGATGCCTCCCTCTAGACATATCGGCTCCGACTTTTGACATCAAAGGCAGTCATAAAATGCCTGATTAGCTTTCTTACAGCAGAGTGCACTGTTGTTACATTTTTGCAGTTCAATATCCAATGCAGTCTTTTCACATTTAAGACAACAAGACTGTGGCTTACATTAATATTTACAAATAACAGATTTATCTACAAAATTCTATCTGGCTAAGCTAACAACCTTCACCTATCTTCACACCCCCGTCCCCGGAGAACTCAAGTGAGTTTTCAAGTGACCCTTGATAAATGTTGCTTGAGAGGGTTAGATTTATCTGAGTATACCTTACCGCATTCCCTGTCTTGAGAGCCCATCTGTGTTGGCATTGCTAATTCCATTGCGATGCTGCACTGACATATCATATGCTTGCAACCCTAGCTCTATCTTAGCAACTTGGCCTTTTGCTGGCTGGCTCTGTTCTTCCTTGTCTGGTCTGTGAGGGGAGCAGCTATGGTGCTATAACTGGGAACTAGCTTTCTTTAGTACCCTGCTGTCCCTAAGAATGCCCTCACCTGATTTTTGGTTACAGGTGCAGGCCATGCCTGAATGGCTTCCACTTTGGCAGGTTCTGGCCTGATCTTATCACTCCCCACTCTATGTCCCAGGTAAGAGATCTCTGTCCTACCTGCCTGACATTTGCTGGGCTTAATGATCAACCCTGCCCTCTGTAGTCTGCCCAGCACCTTCCTGACATGTTGAAGGTGCTCTTGCCAGGAATGGCTGTAGATGGCAATATCATCTAGGTAAGCAAGGGCAAACCCTCCTGCTCCTTCTAGTATATGATCTACCAGCCTCTGGAAATATGCTGGGGCATTTTACATCCCAAAGGTCATCTTTGTGAAGTCATACAAGTCAAAGGGAGTCACAAAGGCTGACTTCTGTTTAGCACTGGGAGTCATGGGCACCTGCCAGTAACCCTTGGTAAGATCAATGGTTGTAAGATACTTACCCCACCCAGCTGCTCTATGGCTTCATCTGTCCTAGGCATAGGGTAAGCATCTGACTCTGTGTGACTATTTAATTTCCTGTAGTCCACACAGAACCTGGTGTTGCCATCCTTCTTTGGCACCAGCACTACTGGGGAGGCCCAGGGACTGTTGGACTCTTGAATCACCCCTAGTTCCAACTTTTTCTGTATCTCCTCCTTCAGAGTCTATTTGACTCTCTCAGGTAACCTATAAGGGGCCTACCTAATAGGTCCTTGGGGTCCTGTATCGACCTGGTGCTGCACAAGGTGGGTCCACCCTGGTTTCCTGGTGAACATGTCCCCAAACTCCCATAACAATGCTTGAATTTCTCAAACCTTGGTAGTAAATAGCCACTGGGACATTGCTACCCCTTCCACTGAGGTGTCAGTCTGAGCCTCACTGAGGAGATCAGTCACCAGATCTTCCTCAGACTCCTCCTGCAATCCACTGCAATACTCAGCACAAAGGCCTCCCTATCATGGTAAGGTTTCATCATGTTAACATGGTACAGTTTGTGCCCCTGCCTTCTACCTAGCAGTTCCACCATGTAGTTAACATCACTTACCTTTCTTACCACCTTGTAGGGTCCCTCTCAAGCTGCTTGCAGCTTGTTGTGTCTGACAGGAATGAGAACCATTATCTGCTGCCCTACAGCATACTCTCTAGCTCAAACATTCCTGTCATCTCATACCTTTTTCTGTTGTTGGGCTTCTGCCAGGTTTGCCTGGGCCAAGCCCATGAGTTCCCTGAGCCTAGTCCTGAGGTTTAGGACATATGCCACAACAAACTCCTTGTGAGGTTCACACTCACCTTCCCACTCATCTTGAATTAAATCTAGAGGTCCCCTCACCCAATGTCCATACAACAACTCAAAGGGTGAAAACCTGTGGATTCCTGGGGAACCTCTCTGTAAACAAACAGCAGATGGGGCAAATATTTGTCCCACTCCCTCTTAAACTGGTCTGCAAATGCTCGTAGCATGGACTTGATTATACAGTTTAACCTCTCAACAAAACCATTAGTCTGGGGATGGTGGGGAGTGGTCTTCATGTGTTTCACCCCCACAGTACTTTCACAGACAAGCCAGCAGGTCTGACATGAAATTGGCACCTCTGTCAGTCAGTATGTTTTTAGGGAAACCTACCCTGCAGAAAATCTTTAACAAAGCATTTGCCACCTTTTCTGCCTCAATGGAGGACAGAGCCACTGCCTCAGGATATCTTGTAGCATACTCTACTACCACTAGGATATACTTTTTCCTGTGGAACTTGGGATACTACTTAAAGGCCCAGCAATATCCATAGCTACCCTTTGAAATGGCTCCTCAATCACAGGCAAAGGGATCAAAGGAGTTCTCACCTTGTCTGTTGCCATGTATACCTTTTGGCACTGCTCACAAGTCCTGCAGTACCTTGTTACATCTCTGGAAATTCCAGCCCAATATAAGTTCTGCATAATACGTCTCTTTGTACGTTTCATGCCCATATGACCTGCAAAGGGAATATCATGGGCTATGGCTAGAAGTGCCAGATGGTAGGCTCTAGGCACTACCAGCTGCTGTACTATCTCACCTTCTAGCCCTCCCTCTAGCTTCCACTCTCTATACAGTAACACTTTGTCCCAGTAAACAGATCCCCCATTCCTTTGAGAATCAGGTGTCTTACTAGCTACCTGACTCGGGCCTTGCAATGTAGGGTCTGGGAGCTGAGCCTGTCTCATCTCTCTCTTTGTAACCATTCCCACCTCCTCTTCCACAGGAAGGCTGGCATCCTCTGACAGTGGTGCCTCACTATCAGCCTGGGCACTACTACTCACCTCTATCTTTGCAGTCCCTTTGTCCAAGGGAACATCAGTACCCACAAGCAGCTGTGACTAACCTTCAGTTTCACTGCTACAGAGTAAATCCCTCCCTGAAGTAACCACCTCACCAGTCCTTGCTGCAAGTATGCAGTCTGTTTGGGTCTCCCCCAGGCTACCAGACCCACATGCTTGTCTCCTAACCTGACTGCATGTAACTACATAAGCACATGGTACTGCCTCATTCAAATTCTTTCCTATCAGAACATCTGCAGGATGGTAGTTTGGTACCCATGTTGTCTCAAGACAACCTACTATTGGCATTTTGTCTTTCCCACTTAATGGCTCTCTCACCTTTTGTTCCCCACCTTGCCTCCATGGATATCTGTATGTCACATGGCCCCACTAGTTGCAGTCAAAGCATTTAACCCTAGGTTCTGAACATGTACCTGGACTAGTAGCTTCCCCTACTACTGGCAAAACATGGGTTCCTTTAGACCCATGAGCAGTACTGGGGTCCCTTTCCTGTGCAGGGATGTCCTGCTTGCTATGTATAGGTCTCCCTTCTTCCCCAAATTCATCTGAAGTAGCACATTGTCTATCAGTTAACTAGATCATCATGTCCTCTGGAAAAGAGTTAAGGGCTTGTTCCCTCACCAAAAGGTCTGCCAGCCCTTCAAAAGTGGTGACCTGACATCCACTCACCCACCTATGAAAATAAGTGCTCAGTTCAGCAACATATTCACACACACTTTCATCTGCCTTGTGTCTATGCTCATGAAACATTTTCCTATAAGTCTCAGGTGTTAGCTTAAAACATTCTAACAAGCAATGCTTAACAACAGTGTAATTAAAATAGTCAACTTCAGACATTTTAGACAACACAGTTACAGCTTTACCATGGAGTAAGGAGGTCAGGAACCGTACCCAGAGCCTTTGGTCAACATCATACTGTTTACATACCCTCTCAAACATATGAATGAAAGTATGAAAATTATCCCCCTCTTTAAACTGCGGAAGAAATTTACTGACCTTTTGTGCTTCTGGGGTCCAGTTACTCCCTTCCCCATTACCTCCATGACTCTGGTGAAGACTCAGCATCTCTGTCTCATGCTGCTTTTGCCTCTCCTTTTCCTCAGCTTCCAGGTGTAACAGTTTCTCATTCCCCTCAGCCTGTAGACGTCTCAGGCTCTCAGCTGCTTCTATTTCCAAACACCTGGCCTCCAACTCAAGTCTCTTTAGCTCCAGATGGATTTTTAAGTTCTCTGCAGAAAGGTTGAGCTGTCCATTCTCTGAGGGTAATACATCTCCACTGTCAATCTGATCATCCTCCTGGTTTCTGTTTTCTGATGCAGCTGTGACCAAAGCTGCAAACATGTCTGCCTTAGTCAGGTTTCCATGCACCAGTCCCCTAGCCTGGAACATCTCAGCCAGCTGGCTCCTTGTCAGCTTTCCTTGCTCCTCTGCTGACATGCTGCCTGCTCTCCCTGACTAACTCAGCTAACAAAAGAAATAAAACAATTGTGATCTGAGCTCTTGAGTATTCACTGTGTGGCTGATTTAGAGTACAAAACACCTTCAGTGATCACTGTACACAAGCTACAGGAATTCACTCTACCCACACCACTATAAACTAATTAGTATTTGCCAACCAATTAATATGTGGTGTGGATATCCCACCACTGCCAAACAATTAATATGTGATGCCAGTGCACTGGCCCAGCAATCAAGGAGCCCCAATCCTCACCTCTAATACCAGTGAGGGGCATCCATATAGGGAAAGGATAATAAATACACACACAGTAAAGTACAATTTCCCTTAAGACCACAGAGAGGTCACAGTCAGTCTGGGTCTGGTTTCTCCCTTTCTATCCAGGTCCCCAATAAGACTCCCCACTGGCACAGCTATACGGTCCAGATCTTAACCTAGTGGGCAGGTTAAAACCTCCAGCACCCTCTCTGTCCAAGTGCTTCATGTTCCTGCCCAAGTAGCTGACACACACATACACACTTTGAGATAACAAACCTTCATCAAAGATACATTTGATTTTAAAAAGAGGGTGGAAATTTTGTTAATAGCAGAAAAGGATATATTAGTTACCCTTGACATCCAGTCTTTATACACAATGATACCCAATACAGAAGGACTGGAAGTAGTTAGGGTAGAGTTACACAACTCAAAAGTTTATTCAAGAAATACAGTGGATTTACTGATGGAAATGCTATATATAATTTTAAGTTACAATTATTTTGAATTTGACAAGTGCATTTACCATCAGATGAATGGCGTAGCAATGGGTGCTGCTATGGCACCCAGTTACGCCAACTTATTCATGCAAGGCTGGGAAAGAACAAATATATTGGAAAGCATTTTTTCTGATCAAATTAGATTTTACATCAGATTTATTGACGATGTTTTTCTTTTATGGAAAGGGGATTTAAACAGTTTAAATAATTTTATTACTTATTTGAATGGTATCAACACATATTTGCAGTTTACAGCAGTGTTTAGTACTATCAACATTAAATATTTGGATGTAGAAGTGGTAAAGAGTGGCGAGAAGATTTAAACTAAGGTTTTCAAAGAAGAAGTTCAAAATAACAACTATTTACATTATAGTAGTATGCATCCGAAAGGGATGAAAGATAACATTGTAAAAAGTCAACTAATACGTGTTAATAGACTCACTAAATATGACAGTGATTTTGATAAAGAGAGTAGACTTGTCTGTGAAAAATTTAGGTTTAGAGGTTATCCCTCTGATGTAACTACTAATGCGTTGAGAGAAGTCAACTGTTTAAGATATAATGAAACTACATCCAATGAAACTGCCAAAAGTAATAGAGATTTTGGTGTCCATATGCAAATTAGCAACTCAGTTGATAGCCACAATATTAAGAAGTTAATAACTAATAATTGGAAAATATTACAAAGTTCTGTTGAATTTAAGGATAAACTAGGCGATATACCTCAATTTATGTACAAAAAAGGCAAAAGTTTTAAGAATTTATTTCAGAGTAAGATGGACAAATCTATTAGCTTAGACACTAAAAGGCTAGGTATGTTGAAGTGTTTTAATTGTAAGTTATGTGATTATTTGTTAACATATGTATGTGAAGACATTATCAATGGCTTTAGGTATAGTTTTAAAAAATCTTTTAGTTGTAAAAGCAAGTATGTCGTTTATTTAATTTTATGTCAATCATGCCCTTCTTTTTATGTTGGATGAACTGTCAGAGAACTATACAAATGTGTATATGAACACGAGCATGCTGTTGAGATTGGGGATATAAAGAATGCTTTAGCGAAGCATTATGCTTATAGTAAATGTAGCAGTAAGTTTAAATTTATAGTTCTTGAAGAAATTTGTAATTATGATAGAAGGTTTGATGCAGAAAGTGAATTAAGCTGGAGAGAGTATATGTGGCAAGTGAGATTAAATGCCTGTTTTCCACCCAGCTTAAACAACAGAGATGAGTTTATAGCCTATTTAAAAAGAAAGGGCTTGAAGCATCACTGAAAGAATACATGATTATTTAATTATTTAATCAATTAATTAGAAGTTTGATAGAATGTGCTTTAAATTAGCAGTGTTTTGAGTCATTATTCAGTCTGAAGAAGTCACTATATGTGATGAAAGCGCTTACTGTTTAATGCTTTGTCATTAAAGTTCTTTTTGTCATCTTTGGGTGATCCTTGCCATCTTTTTATTTTTATATTTCCACGTTAAGTACGGTTACTGTTTGGTGTTTTATTTTACACTTTGAGATAAGAGTTTATACAACCACACAGACATTTCTGGGGAAGGCTGGCACAGATTATCCAGCTGTGCCCCTTTTTTGCCCAGTCTAAAAGGTAGCACCAGCTGACACCAACCACTAATATCAGCTACTCAATGATCCTTCTCAAAGGGTGCCCAGTTATTACTGTGCAATATTATTATCCAAATGGTAAGTGCAACTGAACAGTTAAGGCTTATTTGGAGTGGCTGTTTAATGTATCACTATGTACATGCAATGTATTCTAGATCTTAAATTAACTCTACATAAAACAGCCACAGTTGAAAGGTTTAAAATATTTATTAATAAATAAAAATGCAAGACAATACTTCTTACTACACAGTGCTATTCAAGAGTTCAGAGATCACAGATAAATACTTAAAATAATACCATAGAAAAGTTCTGACATCACAGAAAAACAAACTAGTCTAATCTTCATATTTCCTAGCTATATCTAAGAGAAAACACAGTTCTAAATAACTTACACATAGAAACAGGTAGTGGAGGTGATGTTGAATGTTCTCAAGACAAAATGCCCTGAGCTCTATGATTCTCTCTCTTTAAATTGATAACACAGTGCTGCTTCACATGACATCATTCTTCACAATACTCTGGTGTTCCCAGGCTAACAGAAACTACATTTACATTCTTTACGCCTTGTCAGAAACCAGAGCAATAAAGGACATTATATACATGCAAATTCTAACCATTAACTCTGGTTTTAAAACAATAGGCAGGATGCCTCCCTCTAGACATATCGGCTCCGAATTTTGACATCAAAGACAGCCATGCAATGCTTTACTTAGCTTTCTTACAGCAGACTGCACTGTTGTTACATTTTTGCAGTTCAATATCCAATGCAGTCTTTTCACATTTAAGAAAACAAGCCTGTGGCTTACATTAATATTTACAAATGACAGAATTATCTACAAAATTCTATCTGGCTAGGCTGGCAGCCTTCTCCTATCTTCACACTACATATAATACTACCTCTGCAGAACAGTACACATAATAATGCACACGCCCCTGTATCACAGCTCAAACCCTTAGGGCAAGACAGTAGATCTTTCATATTACTTATACATGATTACATCATGAGACAAATTGATGTCCCATTCACCAGGCTACATAAGGGGAATGTCATTGCCAGCTGTATGTGAGGTGCCCTGTTATGCCATATCACAATGTACTCCAGTCTGTCAACAGCAGGTACTGTTATGACTATGTAATAGTTTCTGTTTGTGTGTATGACCTGAGGTGTACTTCTTAAGAGTGTATGAACAGAAAAATGACTGAGCTGTCAGAGTATGTGTCTCAGGCAGGTATGCCCATGGCCTTCAGCTTCATTTTTACCTCACCTGGGATAATGGCTATATGCAAAAAGAACATGATTTATATCAATAATTGGCTTAGCATCTGCTGTCATTTGAAGGTGATCCACTATCTGTCACCCTGATATGACATGATCTACAGACCTCGATGCTTTGTCAGTGATGGTGTTCATCAGTTACCCATGAAATTTTGGCTACTGGCCAAGGTACTTGCCACTACCATAGTGCTCTTTTTAGGTGGTGTCCCAGAGGCAAAATTATGAACTAAAAAGCCCATCTACAAACAACCTCAAGGTTATGCTGCTACATGTTTGGAGTGTCACTTCAGACCCCACTCACTGGAACCAGATGTCACTTTGGTAGACGCATACATTTGTGCAATCACAGATACCTGGGTCAGGGCTGTGAAAAGCAACACAGTCATAGCAGTCTACAACTCCTTCCACATGTGCAGACCTTAAACTCATGGCATGCAAAGTAATGGGGTCAGTGTATCAATATTCATTATGGATACATACACATCCAGACTGGTTACACAATATGATTCCTGGAGACAACTCAGGTAGTATGGCCTTTTTGTAGGCACATATTCAAGTAATTGCCAGCTACAGGAGCTCCTCCATTATTCAGGACACCCACTCTGCTTATTTGTACCTACTTGAGTCTATCAAGATACATCCGGACACTATTATTTTGGGTGACATTAATTACCCACTGATTGGGTATATAAGTCATGCTCAAACTCACTTGCACAAATATTCCCAAAGTCATTAACTGCATTGCCCTAGACCAGGTGGTTGACATTCCTATAATGGGAGCCTACATACTGGATGGGGTGGTTACTGATATTGAGGGCCGATGTTGCAGCCCCATTGTGTACCCCTCCCTGTTGAGATATGACAACTAATCAATCTCAGTCAAAGTACATATTACACTTGACAGCCCCCCTTTGAGGAAGATAGAGTAATAAACTTTACCAGAGAATATTATAAACTCTTACTAGATAGTATCAATAGCTTCACTTCCGCTCTCCTTCAGAACGGAGTAGCAAGTATGCTGAGCCATACACCAATGCTTTTTACAAGCACCAGTGTAACTGCATTGAATTGGCTGTACCTGATAGGTGCAACACAAGCTCATTATGGAAGAGCAAACTTGCCTGGTGGATGACTGCCATTAACATGCTTTATAATAAGAGAGAGACATTGCTCTTTAACAGTAGGAGGGAGGGAGCCCCCTGAAATGGAAACACTACCTCATCTGCATGAACAAGCAAATAAGAGTTGTTGTGAATTCCTCCAAAACAAAGTATTGGTCTAAATTAATCTCCCCCACAAAGCACAACCACAAGGTATTCTATACTTACATATGTAACCTGAAAGGAACCCAGTTTAGTGCCAGATGTGTACTTCATGATACCACATATACTGGTGCTGTAGACATATCTCATCTTTTGGGTGACTTAGTCTGCAAAAACCTCACACCCCTGTCCCCACTACACATATACCATGACATACCTACCACCTGTCCACTACCTTGTATCTCTGAAGGGCATGACATAACTGGCCTCTCTAATGACAGAAATACAGCATGCATGGGACCTAATAACATCCCAGGCTGTGCCCTACATGGGCTCCAACATGGACTTGTAACACCCTTGGACACTCTTGCTAATCACAGTGTAACCAACAGCTTCATCACAGCTGACTGGAAAGCAGGCACAGTTATTCCATTGCACAGATGTGGTGCATCCACTGTCCCCACAAACTATATGCATATCAGTCTCATTATCCATATTTGCAAGGCTATGTGGCAGATCATTATGGACTTTATCAACTAAAATGTAGGTAACGTTCAATTACTTGCTGCTACTCAGTTTGAATTTGTCAAAGTGATATCATGCCTGTTAATCCTGGTAGATTTCTTTGAGACAGTCACCAAGGACCTAGCTGATAGAAAATCTGTGCACACAGCCTACCTGCACTAAGAGAAGGCCTTTGACATTATCCCCATGCAGGCATCATCAAAAAACACACCCAACTAGGCTTGAACCCTTATATCATTATAGGGGTTGTTAACAACCTCACTGATACAAGTTATATAGTCCAATAGGGAAAGACACCTCCAATAGCTGAGCTGTAACCAGTGGTGTTCCAGAGGCTTCTGTTCTGGGTCTCCTGTTTGGAATCCAGTTCACCAGAGTACAAGCACAATGTAAATGACTATGGTTGACAATGATGATGCTTGCTCACTGTGAATGGTCATACAATATACATAGTATGGCGACATCCTACATTATGGTGTTACATGGACAGATGTTTATTGCCAAACACATGGCCTTAAACTCAATGCAAATATATGTATTATTATTCATGTTAGTAGCAGCAATGTTCCTGCTAAGTACGCAGGGGTGAGAGACCTGGTGAGACATGCTGCCATAACTTAGATCACCATGTCTACATAGTGGTGAGTATATCATTATATCTTGCTCATGTCATGCATGAGGGCATTGTCTCCAGTACAAGTAGTTGGAACCTCCATGTACTTATCCGGACGTTATTTGAGTAGAATGCCTCTTTTGGTATGTTTCTCACCAAACAGCTGTGGAGATTGGGGAAACCACAAAGGTTCCTCACAAGAGGGATGCAAGTCTTTAGCATCTGTTCTATGGGGATTGTCTGAAATTTCCATCAATTTAGTGTGTGTCAAGCAAATTAATCAGAGGTGATTTCTGCTTTGCATATGAGTCAATCTGTGACCCTGCTTTATTGCGCATGCTGCACATGCATAAGTGACATGGATAACCAGTTTACTCCCAGTTAGGAACTTAACCTGGTATGTAACATTTAAAAAAATTGCTGGAGGGTGGGAATTTTCTACCAGAGGTTAACACACCTTTGGAACACACTTCCACTTCATGTCAAACTGAGCACCTCATTGGCCCTTTACAGATGCAATGTGTATGACTGGATGGGTGACCATAATTACACCATATGGGTTCCACCCATGTACACCTGGACAGGGGCAGTAGGTTTTGAACATGTTACTAAGGGTAAAAGGTGGCTAGGCATATGAAGGTCCTAAGACCATTAGCCTACTATATTCCAATGATGCTATGATATCATAGGCTGATGTAAAACACTAACATCCACACACACCAACATGGATGCAGTTAGGTCATTACCACTACCTATTTATGTATACAGAACATTTGAGACCACACACACAAGCAAGTGGGCTAGAGTCAGTTTAGAACCTAGTTATCTATCCTTGCACACAACTGCTCACAATATTTCTTGCATGCAACATAGCTTAAGTCTGACAGCGCCATGAATTTAAGTACACTTATGGTAGTTGACATCAGCAGGCCTTGTGGTGGGGAAGAGTTCAAAGGCCTACACCACCTGCTAGGCCCAAAACAAGCGCAAAACCCTGCCACTGATTATGGCATTGGGGAATAAGCACTTGTTTTGTGTGGAGATGCACATACACACACACACACACACACACACACACACACACACACACACAGCAAGAGGGCTTGAGTGAAATTAGAACCCCTACTTATCTAGTCTTACACACTACAAATCAGAGAACTTATTGCAAGTGCCACAGCTTAAGTCTGACTTTGATATGGCTTTAGGTACTCTTATGGTAGTCAAAATCAGTAGGCCTTGTGGAGGAGAAGACTTTGGGGGCCTGTGTCAAGTGCAAAGGCCAAAAAGTGTAAACCAATTGCAGTTTTAAATTATATTTGTTTGGAAGGGAAATGCACATGCACATACCAACAGTAAGTGGGCTGGAGGGAAATTAAACCCCCTACCCATCTAGTCTTACACACTACTGATCACAGTACTTATTGCATGCACCATGGCTCAAGTCAGACTTTGACATGGCTTTAGGTACTTTTATCAGGGATGACATCAGCAAGCCTTGTGGGGGAGAAGACTTGTGGGGCCTGTGTCAAGTGCAAAGGCCAAAAAGTGTAGGCCCATTGCAATTTTACATTTGCTTGGAAGGGAGGTGCAAACACATGTGCACATGCACACCAATTGGGCTGGAGTGGGATTTGAACTCCTACCTATCTATTGTTATGCACTGCAGATCACAGTACTTATCACATGTGTTACAGCTTAAGTGTGGTACTGCAATTAACTGCAGGTGATGTTATCATAGAGAACATAAAGACATGCTGTCCTTAACTGGTTGATAGGGCTACATAATCACACAGCTACCTACTGTCACCTGCAGCTAGCAGCCTAACAGTTAGACAACTGTTTTGTAGCCCAGCTATGTGTCAACAGCCTCTGTTTGGGCATATAAGTCTGTTTGCATGTGGATGGACAGGCCTGTGGCAAAAGAAAATTTAGCCAGGCAATGAGTGGGCACACAACATAATACATTACAGCAGTTGCACAGTTATTGATGCATGTTTGTTCAAATGAAGCAGACACAGAGGGCTGTAGTAAATGGGGGTACTCTTGCTGATGTAGCTATATACATATGACTTCACAATATATGTATGTATTCCTATGCCATGCCATACATTTCAAGGGTTCCACATGGTCTGTTAGGGAGACATGGTATGACTCACCACCATCCAGCTGTTTGCAAGTACACAAGTGAGAGTCATGGTTATGTCTGTTTCACAGTACATTATGTTCTGCTGTCACATGTGGTATCATTTACACATGATGGGTGAAGACAGCCAGAACTGTGAACTTCAGATATCCCAATAGTCCTAGGATTACAACACATGGTGGTCTACGCAGTTGAAAATGTCTGAAAGTACATTATGTAATGTTAAGCTTTTCCTTGTGTCCCTTCCTCCATCATTTACGTGTCATTGTGCAGCTTTACTATCCACGGTCTGTATATGTTGGGCAATACAGACATACACACTCACATATATACATAGATGTATCTGTTTATAAATAGAGAGATATATAAGATATATATATTTTACTAAATAAAATAGCATATGGGACGACAGATTTGCACTTGACTTAACTACGTGTGTGAGCATGCTCAGTGACATTTTGGCTTATTTTCACATTGCTTACCAACTCACAAATGGGAGACATATTGCTGACAACTGAGACTTCCTGTTGCATAAATTGACTTCATCCCACACCTAGGTGTACTCCAGGCCAGGAGTCTGAGATGACTTGGAAAAGTCCAATCTGGATCTACCTACATACCCAGTTCCTCACTTAATCTACAGTTTCAATCAATGTGTGCTTCATTTAATAGTCACCTTTCTCTTTCTATTTTCCAAATGTCATATATTTACTTTTCACTGTATTTAACAGCATTTGATGCTCCTGTGGCCCAGTACTTGTGCAGACATGTCCAAACTGTAACACATTTAAACAGTATAACCAATCTCAAACCATCTGCGTACTGACTGTATAATAACTGTGATGTGAAAGATAGGTCTTCAGACAACTGAAATGAAAGTTGGGCCTACTACAGACCCCTGTGGGACACCCTGACTGTAACCATAAATATCACTTGTACAATTGATGTATGATACTTGCCATGTCCTATATGTAAGACATGCAGCTATCCATCTTCTCTTGAGTGCATCAGTGCCTAGTTGTTTTGATGTAGTGATCAGTGTGCTGCATAGTGGTCTGTCAATTCCACGTGTATCACATCACAGCACAGTCATTCATTCACAACTGTTATTATATTGTTATACTACATCATGTTACATGCAGTACTGGATGTGTTTTCTACATACACATGCTGATACATGTTTTTATATCACAGGCTTTAAAATTCTGCTAATAAGTTATTCATTAATAATGATTTACTTATTAAATAGGTCTTAGAACTGTGTCACAGATGCACATGTAATTACTATGTGAAATAGAATCATACTAGAATAGCACAAACAGAGACAATCTGTAAAAAGATATACATATTGCTACTTCACATGCATAATAATCAGATATATCAGGATCAGAATCCTGGACACCACCACACAACTTACCTACTTTATTCCTTTGAGCCACAGAGGCTGGTAGATAAGCAAGGCATCAATCATCACATCATCATCATCATCATCATCATCATCTGCATAAATATGTACTGTGCTATTCTCAATTAAATTACACATGAAATGTACATTCAGATTGTGCATTACTGTACTGATGCTGTGTGGCATACTACCTGTGCAAAAGGTCATACATCATAACTTTAGTGTTATGTCAGTTACATGGGAACAGTACTGTTCTGCTGGCTGGGGAAGTAATGCCAGGACACACAGTTGTGTATCAGTTAATCACCATTTCCAACATGTCCTTAGAATGATGTACCAGTAATCTGTTGCAGTATGACTGCAGGAATATTCCATGCATGACGCTTACTGAGTACAAATGGTGACATGTTAGTGGAATGGTTATCAGCAGTTCCATGTGGATGTACTGTCTTTCCAAATATGCCAGGGTAGTAGCCTGCATATTGTACCCAGTTCATAGATATGATGACCTAACATACCAATCCACTATAATACTGTGTACGTTATGGACTTACCTTGCAAGTGCAGCAGTTGACAAGACTGTATTTAAGGGCTGAGTCTGTGTGATGCAAGCAGTACACAGCCAATACATGGATAGGTACAAGATGTGTGAGTTCATTGGCATCACTGTTACTATCTGTATGTGAGTAAGAGTGAGGTGTTATTCCCTAGGTCCCTAGGTTGTCAGTGAATGTGCTATGCATTGTCTTTTAGCCAAAGCCAGGGCATACTGGATGCACATATGTCTGCCAGGCTGTCTACAGGGACATCAGCAGGGAGTTCCTCCTGCGAATCCTCCCATGACTGTGGCTGTGAAGACCTAGGCACTGCTGTGGGGTTGTGTATCCCTTCACTTTGCTGATCCTGCTGCAGCTGTTTCAACAGGATCAGACTGTGTAGCATACCAAATACTGTGAATATCTGTGCACATGTGGATGGCGTATAATGCAATGCTCCACCAGATATATCGAGACACTGGAACTGTCTCTTCAGAAACTCTATGATGTTTCTAGTTTGTGCATGTGCTTCATTATGGCATTCATCTGTGGCTGTGTGTGCATTTCTGATGGGTGTCATCATCCACGGCTCCAGGGCATCGCCACCATCCCCCAGTAAATGCCCCTGTGGGATGTCCCCCTGGCAAACATCTGGTACAGCTGTAATGTTTGTCAGATATGGGAGTTGTGATAACTGCCAGGGTTGCCAGCACATACACTCATGACAATCCCCTGGGCATTGCACACAAGTTGGCAGTTGATGGACTGGTATCTCTTGCGGTTAATGTAGATTCTATCCTGCTCACTAGGTGGTGCCTTGATGTGTACATGAGTGTGATCTATGGCACCCAGTACTTCAGGGTAATGTCCTACATGGTAGAAGTGTTGCATAGTGGTGGCCCTCACCTCAGGGTCAAGGGGTAAAATATGTGCTCACTGGCATGTGGCAGCATATCATCCAAAAATTGGTGGGGTATCTTGGATGCAGATGCCTGTCAGATCCCCATCATGTCCCCAGTTGGTCTTTGAAAAGTACCTATAGCTAGTATCCTAAGGACTACATATACCTTAGTTTCCACTGGGATGGGTTCCCCTCTGTTAGCTCTGGTTCTGAGTTGAGGGCAGCAGAGCTCAGTGAGCTCTTGTAGTATGTCCCTGTTCACCCTGTAGTGCTCTACAATCTCCAGCTCATGTAGCTCCTGGTAGGTTACCCTGGGCCTGAACATTCTTCTCCTGCTTGGCCCAGGCCTATGGTCATTAGCACCAACAGCACTGACTTCAGCCTCTAGCACATGCAGATGTAGAATAGCTGCAACAGCTCCTAACATTATCTGTTAACATTTCCAAGTCTCTACTCCACTGGTTCAGAGTATTGAGGGAAAACCAGTATGTAGGGTGTATGCATACTTTATACAGTTGTGGTGTAGGTCCACCATATGGGATTGCCTAATTTGAATGCATGTCAGCTGCTTAGTAATTAATTAACGTGATTTAAAGGCCCTAGTTACTTGTGCGCCATGTAGTTTATCATACAAAAGTAAATATTTTCAATTGAATATTTCCGGTTTTAATTGATAGCTTCCTACATCATCACTGTGCCTTATGCGGGGGGTCAGTCTATGCAGCTTGCTGCGCAAACATGCGTGGCTAGCACAAAATTGCTAAAAGTTAATATGACAAACCCCCCGATGTTATCCATATTCACTGGAAATGTCAGCACCTTGTAGGAGTCTACACGAAAGGGGTCTGCAGACGCGGTTGCTCATTTTAACAATTTGACAAATTCACCTCATTTGCTTACAAATTCATGCTGACAGCCTGGAAACTACATGGATCATACCCATGTATGCCAGGCAACCTCACGAATGCACCATTATACAGACCCAATGCACGGTCCTACAGTACATTTCTGTGACATACATTTATCAATTTTTATTATTTATTTTTGCATTAAGAGCATTTGAGCACTTCGGCGGATAGTGCAAACAAGTGGAGATTTATAAAGAAAAAATCATTACTGATTATACATTTCCCAGTGCATTTCTCCAAATCCACAATATATTTCTACCCAATACTTCGTGTGATATACCCTTTTCAGGGGAGTTATGTCCATATTTGTGGACATTTTCATCCCCTACTCTCTGTGGACTCCTGTACATAAAAAAAATTCTGTGTACACTACGAACACGGATATGGAGTCTACATAGATGACTTTTGGGTTGTTGGATTGCATCCACTGCCTAATTTGCATATAATTCACCTGCTTATGCAGGAATTTACATTACATGGACTTTTTTCCTTGTTCGCGCACGTGTGCGCACTGTTGAGCGAGGCTGACTGAATCTCAGATTGATTGTGCTCATGTACACATAGCGCCATGATGCATTCATAAAAAAAATCATGCAGGGTTTATTAAATTCCCCCCATTGTTAATGGCCATGCTGCTCGGCTAGCTAAATGCCAGAATCAGGGCAACTATGTGAATATAAATTTTTAAATAAATTCTGTAAATGTATTCAGTATAATGTTAGTAATTAAGCAGGCTCAGTAGTAGCACTTAATATGCAAAACAATGGGTGCTGTGAAGGCACCTGTTGGAACAAAGAAGTATTAACAAAATGATGTATGTGACCATAGGTCTTTTCTTCATGAAACCACATGGAACTTAATTATCTAAAGGAAATGCAGAAGTGACTTGCTAATGAGTAAAATACTGGTTAAATAAACTGAAGTAAACAAACTGCTTGAAAAAAGAAAAGTGAAACAGCATAAAACTTCTGAATCACTCAGGATGTGTTTACAATTATTTAGATCTGCAGGTTTAGAGATAAATACTAGGCAATCAGTCTCTTGACCATTACCAGCCTAGACAATAAACCATTATTCAAAAGTTCCCTGCAGCTTCAAAGAGGAAAACACTAAATAGGTCAGAGGTGAAACTGAGGCTGCCCATCCAATTAACCATGTGAACTTTGAAAGTAGCAATGGTGCTACTCTGCTTGATGTATAGTGGAAGCTTGTTTCAGAGATAGGGAATATGTTGGGAATATGAACTGATGAAGTAATGTTTGTCATGACAGCAAATGGAGGACATCAGACAAAGCTGAAAATTGAAATAGAAGAGAAAACAGCAGGGCAAGTTAATAGCTTCAAATATCTGTGAGGGGAAGTTGAGGACAAAAAAAAATCTGGCTGTGGAGACCAAAACTGGACTCAGAGATGCTGCAGCAAACTGGCACAAAATGTCAAGGCAATGTGTCACAGAAGAATACCAAAAAAGTATAAAAATAAGATTTACAAAACAGTGATGCAACCAGTACTTCTGTATACTGTGGAAATCTGGACAGTGAAGGCAGAGTAGTTGAGAAAGTTAGATGTGTTTGAGATGAGGCACTTAGTGATCTAAAAAGGGCAATTTTTTAAAGCTATTTACTACCACAACATAGGTTCACTTGGAGGACATTTCAAGCTTAGCCAATTTCCCTTTTGGTGCTTGAATTAACATTTCCTGATTGGTCTTACCTATCCCATGGCCAATAATTGTACATTAGCCCTAGTGAGAATAACTATGATCATATCATAGATAATTTGAGGGGACCCATGTAAGGGATGGAACATTTAGGAACTGCCTCTATCCATTAGTGACATGAGGGACAAGCCTGGAGTACATTTTCTATTACCCATCCTTAGCTCCAAGTTGCATTTGAATATGGACAGGGATGAGATTTGTTTTACTTGAATGGTTAGTATGTTCTGGAACAGTGGTAGCCTCTGTGATATATATATATAATTTTCTCCACAACATTCAGTTTAGATACCTGGACTGAGTATTTCTGATGCCATTTGACTTGCTAATGTTCAGTAGGTCCATCAGTATTAGGTCGGAGGATGCCTAGTATGCCAGACTCAGGTCACCTCTAAGCACTCTGTAAGATACTGATTATAGTGATAAATCTTTGAGGTGGTCCATGCAAGACCTATTGTTAAGGACTTTTATCCTTTTATTAAGGTATCTCTGTGGGTATTCCAATTGTTGCATGGGTCTGGACCGTCTTCTTGTAAGCAATGAAACAAAATGTATGAATCAATAATGACAAAACTATACATTTCAGAAAATTTCAATTATAAAAGACCACTCAGACTTCTGTCATTACAATCCACCAATATCAGTAAATATGCAAACTCTCTGCAGAAATAAAGTCATGTAAATAATTCCACATTAAAGGGATTTGTAATTAATGAAGAGGTTGCTGCTAGCAAACAACTTTATATTTCAATGTTTCATCTACAAATAAAGTGCTTGTTGCCCTTGAAGAAAAAATTGCCTATGTCACTTTAAAAAAATATATAAGCTAGTAATATTGCAATAGGGAATGGATGGCAAACTGATAGGTTCATAGTTACTAGGTACCTTCTCCAAAGAAGGACATTCACAGGACTGCAGCATCCACTCCCTTTAAAGTACAACACAATACACTATCAGAGCTCCATCTGCATATTGTGGGAGTAGAACCCACAGCCTTCTGCATCAAAAGCAAGTGCACTATATGTTGTGCTACTAACAATGCAAACAAGCTTGGGATAAGAAGCACTAAACTTCTTTTCCCATGAAGCTCTCAGCTCCTTGTAAAGTCTACTTGACACTCAACTAAATCAATTTAGAAGCACAAGAAATCTGGAAAAAGCCAACATTTATATATTTTTTTTTTGGGGGTGGCAAAGGCCCAAAACCAGGGAAATATTTTAAACATTGCTTGTATAATCTTAGAAAGTTACTAAAATAAAGTGTTTTGTGTTACCATGTGTTTCCTGAAAGATAGGAAGACTAAAACTTAAAGGGCTATCATTATTTAGTGAATTCATTTCTCACTGATTTGCCAGAAAACCACAAATTATACGAGGAACAGATGAAAACTGTGAGCCAAATGTTCTGTGAAAATCTGCACAGTTGAGGGCTATGGACTAAATTCCTTGAATCGCAAGTGTTTGTATGGGTAGAGAATTCAGGCTCTTGTTTATTGTACCTAAGGTACAGGGTTTGAGCCTTAATAACACTAACCACCAGGTACCTAACTGGGGCATTTCACACACACACACACACACACACACACACACACACACACACACACACACACACACCATATCAGAAAAGATGGACCCATATCAGAAAACATGAACCCAGCATATGTGATAAAACTCTCCTTCATATGTGACACAACCAGTATGGTGGGCTGAAACACACTCTCCTTAAGAGCTGTACTGTAGGTGCATACACACACAGCATATCAGAAAACATGAACATGAACCCAGCATATGTGATAAAACTCTCCTTCATAAGTGACACGACTCTCCTTACCTGGATGTATGCTGGGCTGAAACACACTCTCCTTAAGAGCTGTACTGTAGGTGCATGGACTGTGTTTAAATCTGCAATGCATACATGCATGAGTACCCCTTAAAGAAAACGGAAGACACTGCCACCACCATGGAGGTTTTTTAATTGTTGAAGCTGCCATGGGGACAAGAGAAAATGGTCTTGTAACAGTTGGCGGGGGGGCTCCCTCCCTCTCACTCTATGGTTCCAGCACCCTTGGACACATGAAGAAATTATAATATCAGTGCAGATGTCAAAGTAACTGCAATTGCAAAGAAGGTCAAAGAAAACAGATTACTATGGCCTGAGTACATGCTCAGGAAACCAGAAGATGATTTGGTGAAGAAGATTTAGGGGAGACAGAAAGATGGTAAAAAGAAATGAGAACATCCAGCAAAGAGATGTCTGGTGTACATGAGAAAAGACCTGTAATGGTCAGGCATGACTGTGGAAGAAGGTTGGAGAATGACATTGAATCAATAGATGGAGATAGCTGATGCTACCCCATGACTCCATGTAGAAAAAAAAGGGGAAAAGGGTGCTGCTGCTGTTGATGTGAGTGATGATAAAGCAGCTTTACTCGATTCATTTGCTTCTTTTTAATTTTGAGATTATTATCAGTTGCCAGCACCGCATTAGTGAGTTCCCCTGTTATGTTTCTATCAGGGCTGAAAACAAAGCTTTATTTTTACTATATTTATTGTTGCTCAGTTTTATAATACAATGCATACAGCAATCAAAAAGAAGATTAGAGAGGGGCGTGTTATTTCATTCTCACTGTGTGATTCCCAGTACTATCTGATATTCATACTCTCGCATTATTGCTTTGGTACTACTTTAAATAACTAATATCTAATAAAAAAGTCTTCAAAATTATTTTGGCAGTAAGTTCTGTTGGCAATATCTCAACTTATGACTAAGTCTACATCTTGTATGGAACTGAATTTCTTTGCAGTTACATCTTTAACAGGATCAGTTTATTTGTGCTGCTTCTGTAAATGAACTTATAACAAAGTACTATCAGGAAATAGTTGATACATATAGACATGCACATACACGTATGTAAGTGTGTGTGCGTGTGTGTGCGTGCTTGTGTGCGTGTGTGGTGTGTGTGTGTGTGTGTGTGTGTGTGTGTGTGTGTGTGTGTGTGTGTGTGTGTGTGTGTGTGTGTGTGTGTGTGTGTGGTGCATGTGTGGTGCATATGGGTGTGTGTATATATGTATGTGGTGCATATCTGCGTGTGTGTGTGTGTGTGTGTGTGTGTGTGTGTGTGTGTGTGTGTGTGTGTGTGTGTGTGTGTGTGCGTGTGTGTGGGTGTGTGTATATATGTATGTGGTGCATATGTGTGTGTGTGTGTGTGTGTGTGTGTGTGTGTGTGTGTGTGTGTGTGTGTGTGTGTGTCTGCTTGTGCATGTGTATATTGATGAATGTCAAATAACATTTGAACTAAAATTCAGGAAGTAATTAAAGTAATGCAAAATTGTACATTAAATTAACCTAGCACTTCATTATTGAACTAAAAAATCAAGAAATGATTCCAAGAATTAAATAATTTATAATTTTCCTCCTTTGTTTGATTATGGATTATACAGAAGTGACTAAGAGCATAAATATAAGCTGACAAAGCAACTGTAGCACAAGCGTTTGCTGAAGACTGACTCCTAAAAGAAGACATTTTCTCTTTATCAAATACATTTGCCTGGGCATTTACTTGGTATGGATTTGCTACAGCTAATGAGTGGTTTTTATCCAGTTCTCCTTAAAATATGGTGTTATAGCAGTTAACAGCTGGTTGTATGCTGTGAAAAGCCATTCATAATAATGGATTTCATGGGTATCAGACACAGCCAACTGATTAATTCTTATTATACAGGACCTTCTGCAGTTCTTTGACAATAAATGCATGCTGACAGCTGCAGACCTTACTCCTGCATATTTCTCACACTCTTGTGAAGACTAGAGACCAGTTCTGCCAACTGCACATCCAGGAGTCCAATAACAGCTTTTGCAGACACAAGCTTTCTTTAGATGAAACAGTTCTTAGCTATATGACTTTAGAAATATATGGGCAGTACAGAGCTGCTTTACATTGCTTTCTATAACTCTTTTGAATAATTTCTTCCATAAAGCATCACTGGACATTTTGTTTCTTATGACTGGGCATAATTGGTAATTAGGAAAAATATTTCACTTGGATTGACTATGTAATATAAGCCATTTTCCTAGCAAAATTTACTTACAAAAACTGTGCTCCATCAGAAAAAAATTGTGCAAAAACAGGAGCGTAATTTAATCAGTTCTGTCACTTTGCTACATTCTAGTGCATCAAACATAATGAATATTTTACAACAAACATTTTTAACTATTCATTCTTTGAATGTTTTTGTCTCTTTATGAATATCCATTTGAGCTATATTATTGGTTACTTACTGCCTGCAGTGGAAAAAATGGTACTTGCAGATTATCGCAACCACATTGCAAAAGTGGTCCGACATAAACATATACCGGTTTCGGCAAATGCCTCCGTCAGTATAATCAATGTGTTTGACAGTTGATGATGGTTGTGATTATACTGAGGAAAGCATTTGTCGAAAATGTCTGAACATAATCCTATTTAACTAGAATTTTTTTTCCTTCTGCAATTCCGGTTTAAAAAAAGTGTAACAGCCATTATTAATCAACACCCATTGAGATTGTAAATCAGAGTACCCTTTAAAGTGAGGAAACCCACATTCATACTATGCCTAGAGATGAGGGTGTTTTAACATATGTGCGTCAGTCATCTGGAGTAGCATGTCAGTAAGCAATAATTGCTTACTGTGAAGGACCCGTGAATAAGAAATATAACTGAAATACATCAAAAGTATGAAGTAAGTCACTTCTGAAATAAACTAAAAGGTTTGCACTGCAAGTCAAAAAGTGGTTTCACTTCAGTTATATATTTGCTGCATTTCAGGTGTGTAACACGGGCACTTTGTTTAAACTAGAATTACTCTACTCCATAAAAAGACAACATAAAGAGGGCACAAAATAAAAATTGCATTTTCTGACATGAAAGGAGCCTGTAACTGTAGTCATAGTCATTATTTGCTAACTGCAATGTGTAACTATGGAGCATGGAAGGAGTCAGTTATACAAACAATGGGCTGGCGAGAAAGCGTGGTTGCGATAACATGTAAGTACCGAAAAAACGAATGGGGATGGTATAAGTACCTCACTTTATGTAGCAAGTGCTGCTTTGGAGGATAACTATGAGAGGTCTGAGTTGGGAGAACAAATGCACAACTAGGATAGGTGTGAATTAATCTTCATCAGAAATGCAGGAAAAGTCTATATACCCTACAAGATACTTTCTAGCAGTCAGAGTGTTTACACATGCACACCATGGTGCTATGACAGATGTATATGAGCACTTAGTATTCATTTTATCACCCTCTCTTGACACAGGGTAGGGGTGAATTCTGTCTTTGCATTATGTTTCCAAAATTTCTCAGTTTTAATTTTGCTGTCAGGCCTTCTAGTGAAACATCTGGATTTATTTAATTGAGTATTGATTGGTTAAATTTTCTTGCAATCCATGGAATAATCAAAAGTTTTCTTTAACACCAGAGTTCAAAAGCATCAATTTTATAGTGCATAGCCTTAACTACAGTCCAACTCATATAACCATGTATTACTACTGGAAAAAAAACATAGCTTTAACTTTACAGACTTTTATTCACAATGTGATGTACTTGCTCCTTAAAATCTTATCCATATTTGCCATAGATTTCCTTACAAAATTATTATTTTTAATTTTAATGCTGTAATCATCATTTGCAGAAATATTTGAGATCAGGAAAAGAAAGTTTTCACTCCCTTCACTTTTTGCCCTTCTATTTGGAAATAATTAATAGGGCTAGATTATGTAATTTTAGTTTTTATTCTGCTTTCACCTTTATCAACAGACTCTTCATGTTTCACTTTCAACCATCTGCATTCTATCAACTGCATATCTGTTTGTTTCTTGGGATACGTGCCAGCTATTTTTCATTCATTGTATCTCACACTTTCCCCTCATATTTTTTATTTCTCCCTTTTCCCCATACTTTAAACTGCTTAATTACTTTTGTGAAAACGTTATTTAATTTCATTGTTTGTTTCTCCATGTTTGATATTATACTCCCTAGCTGCTTTTGTTCCAATGTTATGCTATTTAATTGCTTACTTCTTCTTATTTGATATTATGCTTCTGCTTTCTTGTTCAAAGCTACTCAATTCTTTAAGCTTTTTATTAATCTTGCCAAGCATGGTCACCACTTGTGTCTCTAATTAAAACTATTCACTCATGCATCAAGCACATTTCCAGATAAACATGTGGTCATCTTCTAAAAATTACTGGAAATAGTCCAGTCCCAGGCAAACATCCTTCATATTATTGCAATACTAAATCCCATATCTCAGTCACATTGTGTGCTCTGTCTTCTTTTCTTAATATTTTTGGTGTATAAACTCCTTTGTAAATAACTTCCATCTGCTTATCATTTAACTTTCTTAGTTTGTCTAGCCCTGTACACCTCTCCCATACATCATTCTATTCTGTTTCTCTTCCCAGCTACATTTCCCATAATTTCCCAGTATTTTGTTAGACCTTTGTCTGTACTTACTTCTTTCCAATTTTCATATATTACCCTGCTCTTTAGATTGTTATATTCATCAATTTCCTGATTGAGAAAATCACACACACACACACACACACACACACACACACACACACACACACACACACACACACACACATATAGATATATATATAGTCTACTTCACCCTGTCGAAGGCCGACAATATCGAAGCTGATATTGTTGGCACCAAAATGTCGAAAGCGAAAGTCATCGCGCGTGTAAACGGAAATCTCCGTAAGGGGAGATTTCCATTTACTGCAATGTAGTGCGATCTCTGAGTTGCTATATTTAAGTAGCGGGGGGTGTGGGTTTTTTTTTTTTTTTTTGTGTTTGTTCGATGTTCGGGGGTTTTGACATTTTCATATCAATTATTACACTATCGACAGTGTGAGTTTTCAACGGCGTAATATAAATGCATAAAATACATTTTGTGTGTGTGTCTGTGTGTGTGTGTGTGTGTGTGTGTGTGTGTGTGTGTGTGTGTGTGTGTGTGTGTGTGTGTGTGTGTGTGTGTGTATGTGTGTGTGTCTGTGCGTGCATACAAAGCAAATGTACTGTACTGACATCTAAGGATGAAAAATATATAGCTAAATAAATATTTCAAAGAATCAATATAAATGTTGATACAATCTAGGATAAAAAAGTCCCTGTAATGTAATAATCTATTTTCTTCTGTTTAAGACAATTTTTGATTTTATTCAATTTTATATCTGGTGCTATATGATAAATACAAAAGAAAAAAAATTAGTCTTAGTATGTTTGATTACATGCTTATACAGGCCACTGGAAATTTTATGGCAACAAATGTCACTTAAATTTAAGTTTGGAAATTCTGGTTTTGAATTGCTTCCCATATAGAAAGAATGATATGTGCATAGGTCGATATACAGTATATGTAACCCATTCAGTTCTACATGTTATAACACGTCGTATCTCAAATGACTTTATGCTGTTAGTATAAATTCATTGTTTTATATATATATATATATATATATATATATATATATATATATATATATATATATATATATATATACACACACACACACACACACACACACACACACACACACACATATTTGCAAAAAGAACAATTGCCACATCAGCCTTCTAAATGAATATATGTAGGTTTAGAAATCTTCTTTAAAATTTTAAATATTGCCTTGCTTGTAATTTAATGCACAGGTAGCAAGTAAAAAAAAAAAGATCTCATCATCGTTAATCTGAATACAACTAATATTCCAAATCAGTAGTCTCTCCTTTGATAATCACATCACCACAGAAGTCAGGAAATCCTTCTATATGGCACACCTCATCACAAAAGGGTTCTCATCTAGGAAAAAAGAGGTCATTGTTCCCCTCTACTTGACATTCATTAGACCCATTATAGAGTACAATGTCCCTCACAAGACATCTGCAGCAGCTGGAAAGGCCACAGAAGTACCTCACAACAAGGATTACTGGCCTCAAACAGATGTCCTACACTGACCGCCTCAAAAAACTCCAGCTTTACTCCATAGCATATCGCCTACTCTGAGGTGATCTCTGCCTAACATACAAAGATATGTCAAACCCAGAGCTGTTGGACATGCTACACCTAAAGAAATCCCAATCCCTCCAAGCTACATGCTCTAGGGACCTAAACCTTGTCACCACAATAAACAGGACACACTGGAGGGATAGGTTCCTGTCCCAGAATCTTCCTATACTCTGGAACAAGCTACCCATATATGTCAAGCAAAGTTCTTCATTAGCACTCTTCAAGAAAATTTTTGATAAGTGGATGGGAAATAGGAAATACACCCCGGGGATCACTTCTGTGGTGCTGCTCGACAGGGCACAGGAAAATAACTTTCTTGGGTGGCATACGCCAGGGAACCTTGTTGGCTAGGCTTACTTAGGCCCTTGGGCCGATAGCCAAGTACCTACCTATGAACCTATGAAGCTAAATATACTTTACTATAGTAAATTTTGTTTTTGGAATATTTTTTATTATATAATAAGGATGACGAATGGAAGCTAAAAGCAATGAATTCTCATTATATGGCTTGTGATAGAATGTAGTATCCAAGCTGCTATAAACACATTTCATAATGGTTACATCCAAAAAAAATAATAATTATTTGAGGGTAATTTTAAGTTCAGTATGTTCTGTTTGTGAGTTGTAGGGGAATCTGTCTAGAGATAATTGGGTCTCTGTGAAATACAGTTTCCAGCAAGTCTAAATACATGACAGACACCAAAATTTTGCAAAGAGAGAGTGCTGACATCACATTGGAGCAAATTGTTCAAGTTGCTCGAGTAATTCAAGATCCAGTAATTTATTGTTAAGTCTTCTGGCACTGAGCAGAGCAACCATGATGTAGTTTTGATTGGAATTTATTGCAAATCTTTTCATTATGGTGGAATGCCCAGAAAGTGTTTTTTTTTTTCTTTTTGTGTAACAAATACTAATAGGGCAACAAGGACTTAATATCTTAGAATAGCATCTGCCACTTCTCTTAAAATTAATAGCATCTCATTAATTTTGTTTATTCTTACTCCATAAATATTATCCATAAACAGATAACGGTATACCCAGATAATTTAATATCAATGATAATCTCTTGTGTAAAAATGATATTTTAGCCACTGTTACATAATGTTATAGGCCTTCAGTTCTCAATGTTTTCTGTATCACCTTTTTCGTATAAACCAAATCAGTCATCATCACCTTACCCTACCAAATCCCCTTCCTTAACCATTCATGTAAAACCTTCAGGAAATACCTCTTCATTGTATATCACTCTTTCCTTAGAATGCATACCTATGCATAGCCTAGTCCCTCTATCTCTAATACTGAATTGTCATTAAATTTAAATAATATTTTACCCATTTCTTTATTTCTTATTCTCCTTTATGCCTCCTGTGATGTTCTGCTATATCCCACCTGACTGCCACCAATTAATGTGACATCCAGCCAACACCTCACCGGACTGCCACCAATTAAATGACATCCCTTATTTTCCTGGGTTAGTAACTAAGGAACTTCAGTCCTCATACTGACTCAGATATGATTCTGTCACTTAAACGGAAGTAATTTTTCCGATTTTTCCCCTAAGAGCATAAAAGGAACATGCTCGTTTTTCTGGGACTGGACTATATACCTCTGCCCACCCAAATGTATTTTCTTATTACACACTTCAGAGCAAAGTGTCAGAGTTTAAGACCTCTGATACACTCACAATCAAAGTAAATTTAAATATCACACATCCAAACACTTCTGAGAAAGTCTGACACAGATTTCCAGCTGTGTCTCTTTCCCAAAATAAATACAGAAATGCTGCCACCAATCAGAGGGTCTTCATGCCCTTCAAAAGGGGTGTTCAGTTATGAAAATTAATTATCAAAATATAGCCAGGCCTTGGGGTGACCTGGGGAGAATCAAACAGGTAGAAACACTTTCTAATCCAGCCACAATGTAAAATAATGAAAAACATTTAATAATAAGTAAAACTTATTACAAAATTGAAAATCAATAACTCTCAGTAAAAACTGGAATTCAATCACTAGAAATATCAATCAAATTGCAGGATAGGAATCCATTACTCAAGAAAAACTCTAATCTTAATAACTAAACTTTCCTGATCTAACTAAAGAAATACTGTCCCCGATCTACTCTAAGATACAATAGCAAGGCCAAGGCAATCTTATCATTTTCTTGGTGAGTTCTCTTTTGTTGGTGTCTATTGAATGCTCAGTACTTGACCAACTGCACAGCTGTCCACTCTCAACTCTCTTCAGCAGTCTCAACCGTCTCAACTGTCTAATTTCAAAATATAGCAGTCATCTGTAAAAGATTATTTTTCTGTTAATCAGCTGATTAAATCATCGAGCAACAAAGAACATTTGAATGACATCGCTCTCTGTTCATCTGATTCTCCACAGTTTGTACTTTCAAATGTCCTTCTCAAACATGTGCAGTTAGAATTGTATCAAAGCAGTAACAGGTTCTTTAAATATTCTGTTTAAGCAGAGGAATACTCAACATTTTAAATCTTATTTACATTTTCACAATCAGGCATACTGGCATACCATACAAGTTAGTCTAAGAATATGCAAAATCTCTTGCCAGACATGCTAACACAAATGACAGTTTTCACTTTCTTCACATCCCCCCCCCCTTATGACTCAAGCACAGTTTTTCAAGTAACCCTTGGAATATTAACCATTTTTCTCTTGGACAATCCATCTGCATCAGCATTATTAACCTCATTGTGATGCTGTATGTTTCTATCATATGCTTGCAATGCTAGACTCCACCTCAGTAACGTGACATTCTGCTTATTGACCCTATTAAGCCATGTTAGAGGATTGTGATCTGTGAGTACAGTGAATTTTCTCCCATAAAGATATGGCTGCAGCTTTTGCAATGCCTACACTATGGCCAAATACTTTTTCTCCACAGCTGCATAACCCTCTTCTCTAGGTTGTAGTCTACGGCTCAGATAAAACACTGAGTGCTGTTCTCCTTATCTGGAAACTTTGCTGAGCACAGCCCTCACACCAAATTCAAAGCATCTACCTGTAAAATAAATTCTTTATTGTAATCTTGGCTGGTTAACACAGGGGGCCTTCTCAAAAGCTAGTTTAGTTTTTGGAATGTCTTTTCACAATCTGTGGTCCACACTACCTTGTCCACTTTATTCTTCCTAGTTAGGTCAGTAAGGGGTGCAGCTATGGTACTGTAATTGGGCACAAAATTCCTATAGTACCCCGCTGTCCCTACAAATGCTCTCACTTGTTTCCTAGTAACAGGAACTGGCCATGCTTGGATAACTTCCACCTTGACCTAATTTTACCACTTCCCACTCTGTGTCCTAAGTAAGTGACCTCTGTCATACCCACATGACACTTATTGGGTTTAATGATTAATCCTGCCCTACTTAATCTATCCAAGACCTCCCTCACATGTTGGAGATGTTCCTGCTAGGAGTGTCTGTAAATAGCGATGTCATCAAAGTATGCTAGAGCATATTTCCCTGCTCCTACCAGGATATGGTCTACCAGCCTCTGGAAAGTTGCTGGGGCATTTTACATTCCAAAAGGCATCCTAGCAAATTCATACAATCTGTAAGGGGTTACAAAGGCTGACCTTCTCTAGCAGCAGAAGTCAAGAGTACCTGCCAGTACCCCTTAGTCAAATCAATAGCAGTCAGAAACCTAGCTCTACCCAGGTCTTCTACAGCTTTGTCTGTCCTCAGCATGGGGTATGCATCTGACTCTGTGCAACTATTTAATTTCTGGTAGTCTACACAGAATCTCACACTACCATCCTTCTTTGGCACTAGCACTACTGAGGAGCCCAAGGACTGTTAGACTCTTGAATTAACCCTAGTTTTAGCATTTTCCATATTTCTTCTTTCAGAGTCTGCTTCACTCTCTCAGGTACTCTAAAGGAACCTGCCTAATAGGTTTTTGGAGTCCTGTGTCCACATTGTGCTACACCAAGTCAATACACCCAGGTTTCCCTGTGAACATATCCCCAAATTCCTGCAATAAGGTTTTTACCTCCTGAACTTTTTTAGAAGTTAACTGCAGTGATATGGTGATTTCTTCTATAGAGATGTCAATCCTAGCATCACCCAAAAGATCAGTTACCACATCCTTTCAGACTCCTCCTGCCATCCACTATGAATGCTCAATACTAGAGCCTTCCTGTCATGATAAGGTTTCATCATAGTCGCATGGTGCATTTTGTGCCCTTGTCTCCTACCTACCAAATTTACCATGTAGTTCACATCACTGATTTCCCTCACCACCTCAAAGGATTCCTCCCAAGCTACTTGTAACTTGGTATGTCCAACAGGAACAAATACCATTGCCTTCTGTCCTTCAGCATACTCTCGAGCCCGAGCATTCCTGTCATACCACACCTTCTTTTGTTACTGAGCCACTGCTAGGTTCTCTTGAGCTAAACCCATGAGCTCCTTAAGTCTTGTCAAAAAGTTGAGAACATAAGCTACAGCAGACTATTTGTGAGATTCACTCAAACTTTCCCACTCATCTCGAATTAAATCTAAAGGCCCCCTGACCTATGCCCGTATAACAACTCAAAGGATAAATAACCTGTAGATTCCTGCGATACATGACTGTATGCAAATAACAGATGGGGCAAATACTTGACCCACTCCCATTTGAACTGGTCTTCCCATAGCCCGTAGCATAGTCTGCAATATAGAGTTCAACCTCTCCACAAGACCATTATTCTGGGGATGGTAGGGGGTGGTCTTTAGATGTTTCATCCCACAATGCTTCAACAGACAAGTAAGCAGGTTGGCACCTCAGTCAATCAGTATTTTCTATGGAAAACTTACTCTGCTGAAGATTTCTATTAAAGCATTTGCCACCTTCTCTGTCTCAATAGACAACAGAACCACCACCTCAAGATATCTGGTGGCACAGTCTACTACCACCAAACTGTACTTCTTTCCTGTAGAACTTGGAGTACTCAGGGTTCCCACAATATCCAATGCACTCTCTGAAATGGCTCTGCGATAACAGGCAAAGGCAATAATGGAGTCTGAGCCTTGTCCCCTGGTTTACCAAGCTTTTGGCACTGTTCACAAGTTCTACAATATCCTACCACATCCCCCTCAATCCCAGTCCAATATAAATGTTGCATAGTACGTCTCTTAGTGCATCTTATGCCCATATGTCCTGAGAAAGGAATGTCATGCACTATAGCTAAGAGTGGCAGATGGTATGCAATAGGCAATACCAACTGCCTTATCACTTAACCTTCTAGCACACCACCAAGAGTCCATTCTCTATACAACAAACCTTTGTTCCAGCATATAGATTCCCCTTTTCCTTGAGTCTTAGGTGCCTCCTTAGCCATCTCCATCAAGCTTTGTAATGTAGAATCCATAAATTGAGCCTGTCTCAAATCTACCTTCCCCAGCTCTCCTTCTGCAGGAAGCCTAGTCACTTCTGACAGCTGTGCCTTGCTGTCCCTCTAGGTACCACCATTCACCTCCATCCTTGCAGTCACCATGTCCAAGGGAACATCAATACCTGCACCAACCAGCAGCTGTGGCTCACATTCAGACTTACTGCTATCAGATAGCGCCTTCTGTGAAACACCCACCAAACCAATCCCAGCTTCGGGTATGAGAGCTTTCTAGGTCTCTCCAAGACTACTGGGCCTACATGCCTTTCTCCACACCTAACTGCATTTCACTGCATGTACACAAGGTACTGCATCATCAAAGCCATTCCCTATCAGGACTTCTGCCGGAATATCCTTGAACACACCTACTTGCTTACTTCCTCTTCCATCCTCCCAGTCAAGATGAACCCTAGCCAAAGGGATTTGGAACAGGGACCCTCTCAATGCTCTGACTGGATTGAACTGCCCAAGCAAGTACTGCACTCCTCTTACCACTGCAGGCCTCACAATGGTTATATCAGAAGCTGTGTCTCCCTTAGCAGTTACCTGTTTACCATCTACTAAGATCAGATATAAATTTTGGTGATAATTTGGCACCCCAGTTGTTTCTAAACAACTTACCAATAGCAGTTTATCATCACCACTTGCTGGCTCTCTCAGCTTCTGTTTCTCACCTTGTCTCAATGGACATTTGACTGTTATGTGTCCCCAGTAAAGAAATCTCCGTAAAAAACTTCTCCAAAGCCAACTTCATGCTACTCAAGTCAGAAGTGACAAACCTCATGACACCCATGCAGACGGGAGCTGAAAGTTTAACTGCTGAATCCTGCACTAAGTCACTTTATGAGCACATCCACTCATGCATGAATCGTGCCATCCCAAATAGAACCAATATGATCTCCTCCAAAAAAAGGAAGCTAATCTGGTGGTCCCCTGCCATAAACAAACTATACAACAGAAGGAAGAAACTGTTGCAGTAAAGAGGAAAATCCCAGGATGCAAAAAAACTCCCTTACCAGCCTCAGTAAGAAGCTGAGATCCCTCATAAAATCCTCCAAATCTAGTTACAAAAATAAAATTGTCAAAGATTCCAAAAACAACCACAATGCATTCTATAGTTAATGTCAGGAATCTAAATGGCAATGCTCAGATCTGCTCTGAGCTACAACAGAACTGCATTATACTGATCCCAAAGGATATTGCCAATATCCTGGCAGATCGACTTAGTGCCAACTTCACCCCCCTCTCACCCCCTAAAGGGCCCATCTCAATACCAAAAGATTGCCAAATTCTGGTAATTATGGCCACACAGGTAGAAACCACACTCTCCAAAGCTAAGAATGCAGCATCCATGGGACCAGATGACATCCTGGGCTGTGTACTACATGAACTACAAAATGAACTGGCACCTCACCTAAGTGTCATGTTTAATCATAGTCTCACCTCAGGCTTCATGCCCACTGAGTGGAGCACAGCTACTGTTATCCCACTCCAGAAGAAGGGATCCAGCTTAGATCCCAGAAACTACCATCCCATCAGTCTGACGAGCCTGATCTGCAAGGGCATGAAATGCATTATCATGGAACTTATAAACAAAGACATTGGCAACCTTCAAACACTGGACACCACACAGTTTGGGTTCGTGAAGGGCCGATCTTGTCTCCTGAACCTGATTATCTTCTTTGAATCATTCTCCAGAGCTGTGGACGAGGGTAAGGAGGTCCACACAGCCTCTCTGGACCTCGCCAAGGCCTTCAACACCATCCCCCACTCTGTAATCATTGATAAACTTACTAAGCTGGGCATAAATCCCTACATCACTAGATGGGTTGCCAATTGGCTTACTGACAGAGCCCAGACTGCAAATGTAGCCGACTCCAAATCCAGCTCCAGACAAGTGACAAGTGGAGTACCTCAGGGTCAGTCCTGGGACCGATCTTGTTTGGCATCTACTTCTCTGATGTACAGGCCAACACTAAGGGACTCTGGCTAACAAAGTTTGCAGATGACTGCAAACTGAGAGCCATTACTGAATCCCCACATGATGTGGTTATTCTACAAAAGGGTCTTACAGAAACAGATTCTTGATGCCAGAGCCATGGGCTCAAGCTTAATGCCAAGAAATGTATAGTTATCCCCTTTGGGAAAAACCATGTACCCATGAATTACCACATAGGTGGCAGTACACTAAACACCGAAAGTGTGATGAAAGACCTAGGGGCACAGGTGGACAGTGGTCTCACCTTTGATAACCACATCACCACAACAGTCAGGAAATCCTTCTGTGTGGCACACCTTATCACTAAGGGTTTTTCATCCAGAAGAAAGGAGATCATTGTCCCACTGTACTCATCCCTCATTAGACCCATTATAGAGTACAATGCCCTATTTGGTATGTACCTCACAAGACATCTGCAACAGCTGGAAAGGCTGCAGAAATACCTCACTAAAAGAAACACAGGACTAAAGTAGATGCCCTATGGTGACCGTCTAAAAAACTCCAGCTATATTCTGTGGCATATCGTTTACTCAGAGGTGATCTCTGTTTAACATACAAGGCCATGTCAAACCCTGAGCTGTTGGACATGCTTCACTTAAAGAAATACCAATCCCTCAGAGCCACACACTCCAGGGATCTAAACCTTGTCATCACAATGAACAAAACATGCTTGAGGGATAGGTTCCTGACCCAGAGGCTCACCATACTCTGGAATAGACTGCCCATACATGTCAAGCAGAGCGCCTCCTTGACCCTCTTCAAAAGAAACCTTGACGATTGGATGGGAGATAGGAAATTCACCCTGGGGATCACATCAGTCACCCTGCTAGTCAGGGGTCCAGGGAAGTAAATATTCGGGGAAGAAATATCCAGGGAATTGTTATGGCTAGGCTAGTATGGGCCCTAGGGCCAATAGCCTAGTACCAACCTATGAACCTATGAATCTAATCCCTAACCATGCACTTGGATTAGTAGATTCTTCCGTAACTGGTGTACACTATTGGAGTGGTTTAGACTGTCCCTTATGGGTTCCCTTATGTCCATGTACAGCACTGGGTATCCCTGTCTTATGCAGTAGTGCTCGTTGTCTTCTTGTTAAGTAGAGATACCCTTTTCTCCCCAACTCCTCTGCAGAGTTATACTCACGGTCTGCTAGCCAGACCCTCATGTCATCAAGCAAAGTACTGAGGGTTTTTCTGTCACCAAAAGGTCTGCCAGTCCCTCAGACGTTGTGACCTGACACCCACTCACCCATCTGTGAAAGTAAGTACTTAAGTCAGAAGTATAATCATGCACATTTTTGTTTGCCTTGCATCTGTGTTCACAAAACTTTTTTTCTATAAGCTTCAGGTGTAAGTTTGAAGTAGTCAAGCAAGGAGCATTTCACTTTTTCATAATTCAAACAATATGCATCATTTAACTTTGCAACAGCCTGAACAGCTTTACCATAGAGTAAGGGAGTTAGGAGCTGAACACAGAGCTCATGGTCAACATCATATTGTCTACATACCCTCTCAAAAATATGAATAAAACTATCAAAGTCACCCCCATCCTTGTACTGAGGAAAAGGTTTACTGACCTTTTCAGCTTCTGGGGTACAATTATTCCCTTCTCTATTACCTCCATGACCCTCTTGAAGGGTTTGAAGCTCCATTTCATGCCAGCACTGTCTTTCATTGTCCTCAGATTCCGAATGCCTCAGTATCTCATCAGTCTCTAGTTGGTTGATCTCCAGTTCATATTGATGCTGTTTCTCCCTTTCCTCAGCTTCCAGTTCCAGTTTCCTTAACTCTAGATTGATTCTCAGGTCCTCTGAAGAAAATGTGAAGTCTTGCTTGGCAGGCTGCCCATCATCAACACAAAGCTGGATGTCCTCTGAATGGCTGGTCTGAGCTGTGGCTGCAAACAAGGCTGAAATATTTGCTTCCTTGGTCAGGCGGCATGCGCCATTCCTCTGGCTTCACATTACTTAGCCAACTGGATTTTTGTCAGCTTGTTAAGATCTTCTGCTGACATCCTTGCCTGCTATCCCTGACTAACTAAAAACTAAATAAAACTGTGGTGGATTGAAACTCTGAATGTTTACCTTGTGGCTGTCAAGAGTGCACATCTTAATGACAACTACCCACAGGTTACTGGAATCCAATTAAAAACCCCACACCACTGGCACCAGTTAATATGATGCCTGGCTATATCCCACCAGACTGCCACCAATGAATGTGACATCCAGCCAATACCTCACCGGACTGACACTACTTGAATGATGTCCCTTACTATCTGCAGTACTGACTCCAGTATGAGACTGTCAATTAAACAGAAGTAATTTTTCACAATTTTCCCTTAACAGCATGAAAGTAAAATACTCTATTTTTTGCACTGGACTATATACCTCTGTCCACCCAGATGTATTTTCTTATAACACACTTCAGAGCAAAATTTCCCAGTTTAAGACCTCTGATACACACACACTCAAAGTAAATTTAAATCTCACACATCCAAATACTTATGAGAAAGCCTGACACAGATTTCCAGCTGTGTCTCTTTCCCAAAATAAATACAGAAATGCTGCCACCAATCAGAGGGTCTTCATGCCTTTCAAAAGGGGTGTCCAGTTATGAAAAATAATCATCAAAATAAATGCTAGCTATGACCAAAGCAGCCAAGCCTCTGGGTGATCTGGGGAGTATCAAACAGATAGAAGCACTTTCTAATCTCTAAATAAAATCCCTGGTTTCCAGCCACAGTGTAAAATAATGAAAAACACTTAATAATAAGTATAAATGATTACAAAATTGAAAATCAATACCTTTCAATAAACACTGGAATTCAATCAGCAGAAATGTAAATCACACTGCAGCATAGGAATCCATTATTCAAGTAAAACTCTATCTTAATAACTAAGCTTTCCTGATCTACCTAAAGAAATACTGTCTCAATCTACTCTAAGATATAATAGCAAGGCCATAGCAAGCTTACAGTTTGTATGGTGAGTTCTCTTTTCTTGGTGTCTATTGACTGCTCAGTACTTGACCAACTGCACAGCTGCACAGTCTCAACTGTCTTCAGCAGTCTCAACTGTCTCATTTCAAAATATAACAGTCAGTTGTAAAAAAGATTATTTTTCTGTCAATCAGCTGTTTAAATCATCTCCTAGCAACAAGGAACATTCCAATGACATCACTCTGTGCTTATTCTCCATAGTTTGTACCTTAAAATGTCCTTCTCAAACATGTGCAATAAGGACTGTGTCAAAGCAGTGACACATTCTTTAAACATTCTGTTTAAATAGAGAAATACTTAACATTTTAAATCTTATTTATATTTTCATGATCAGGCATGCTGGCATACAATACAAGTTGATCTAAGAATATGCACAAATCTCTTTCCAGACATGCTAACACAGATGGCAGTGTTTTTGGTTTCTTCACTCCTCCTTACATTGCTTTTCTGTTATTTTTCTTAAATTCAGTTCATTTGACTTTTTACACATATTTTGTATATACTTCACCACTCTCATAATATTTAATTTTTGTCCTTTATAACACCCATTCATCGCCTTTTTTTTACTTTCTTAACTAAAATGGAATTGTATCTTCTTTATTTAATTTCAAAAATGTTGCTGTTTAAAAACATTTTCTTATCTTTTCTCCTCTTGTATGCTCATATTCTCTTCCTTTTCTGAAATACTTCACATCCTGATTCTCTATTGCTCTTTCATACCATTCCCTTATGAAAGGATAAACCTTCTTTGCTTGCCTAAGTTTCCACTTCTGTAGCTCTGAATAATTCATTTTATGCTTTTACTTAAAGGTAATTCATCATGTTTACATGATTTTTATTACCTGATTTCCAAATGCTCACTGCACTATAATTTAAAAGCATCTAACCTTTTCACAGGCTGTCCTTTCTCAGATATTAAACTTTTTAAGGTGTTCACCATACTGTATAATATGTCTTTTCTTATCTATATAGTCCAAGGTAACACTATGATCTGAAAAATTCACCCTTAACCTCTATCTTACATTTCTTCCAACAATTCTAAAAACACAAAATATTCAGTCTCTGTTTGTCTCCCTCTAACACAAGTAACCATTCTGTCATTCCCACCTTTGACTTTACCTATTGCATTGCATCTCTAATTATTTTAATGTCCTGCCCTTCTTTCATGTTTGTTTCCATACATTAGAATTCATATCACTAATAATAACAGTAGGCATATTATAAATTGTTTAACCTCTTCAAATAATTCATCTGTTCATTTATATTCTCATTTTCATAAATAAAATGACTATTTCTGTTTCCCACCACCATCCTCACAAATTAATAACCAAAGCTATGCATGGTTTAACAGTTATTGTATCCTTCATTTTAGCACTGGTGCTCTTAATTAATTCAGTTATTCCATAAAATTCATCTAATCCAATCATCAATATCATCATTGAATGCTGAATAACAAGTTTTGCATGAATTTTCTAAAGGATATAATGTCTAAAATTCAAATGTTTGTCATTATTTAATGATTTTAGTCCTCATTGATTTGCCAGAAAAACAATAATTTATTAGGAATAGATAAAAAATATGATGCAAAACTGTGAACATTCATTAAAATTCCATACATTTGAGAGTTATGCTGATACAATTTTATAGTACACGTTTGCCATCACAGAATGCAGTGTAGGTCATAACTCTCAGATATAAGCAGAAACCTTCACCCAGACTGCCTATAACTCATAATGACAAGACATAATATGACTAGTAAACAATCATCTATCTAAGTTACTACTGTAACATTAAATATCTGCTTTACTATTT
>NC_056735.1:1802946334-1802986334 GCF_019279795.1 Protopterus annectens
TATCTGTCTTTTTGTGTGTGTGTCTATTAATGTGTGCCCATGCTTCTGTGTATCATAGGTTTTCTCACAGAAACTCTAGATCACAATGTTGTTTGTTTACATATTCTTACATTCTGATGATGATTGTTATCTTTTGCAACAGGATATGCAGTGAATGTTTCACTGTGGCTACATGTCATCCTGCAAAATGTTGTTTTTTTTAAGTAAAGTCAACCTTTTCCTAATACGAGTTTCATTTTTTTAATTATAGATGGTTTTGCTGATATGACTTCCATGTGCCATCTTTATACTTTTTTCTAAGAAATGATGTAACACCAAAGGGAGAGGTTCTGGTGTCTGAATTCCTGTAATATGATGAAGCTAACTAAATGTTCCTCCTCTGTATTGTCCTTCACAGACATTTTACAGATGATTTGCTATATGTGGCCATGTATTTCTATAACACAGTATGAGATGGCCAATGAGAATAACAGACAAGCTAAGGACATGAAATAGGAAATAGTTGAACCAGACCAGTCAGCAGAGAGTGTCCTGGACACATGAGCCATAGCAAGCAGACAGCACATAATAGAGCAGTACAAGTCTGAATTTGTATGATATTCGGTAGGTGTCTGGATCTTCTGCAGCATGCTTCATGCAGAATGCAAACTAGAATGCATTTACATCGATGTGATGTACCATATGCATTCTACAATATCATCCATTGACCTTAAGGTATACTGAAGTATACAAACTGTATACTATAGCATTGTCATAACTGGAATAGTGCACACAGTCGGCTGAGCAATCACTATGGACAGAGTAACTAAGATGCCTGAGTGTACCACCAAAAAATGTGCCAATGCATGTCTTATGGTGATATATAGCATCACAATATATTTTATAGTTTGCTTTTCCAACCTGACATTTGGAGAGCCTTCTAGGAATACTTCCAGTGTTTATGTTTCAATTGTTTTGGTGGTGTCCTGGAAATGTACTGGAACTGGATCTGTCTTCATGTTATGATTTAGCAGCATGAATACAAGTTGTGATCACAAGGCCAAAGAAAATATAGTCTGTTACATCCAATCTGGTATAGTGGCTGGAGACCTAAAGTTGAGGAATCCAGGGGGGGGTTGATGTCACAGTGCATTTGGAATTTTATGGGTACTCCATATCTGGGATACCTACTTTGTAAGAGGCCTCACAGAGCAGACATAACTCATATATCATCAAAAAGATACATCATTATTAATTCATAACTGAACTATGTTTAGATAAGGCTGACATGCACTCACTGAATGTCGCATAATGTACTCACAAGGTTTTATATACAGGTTCTTGTGCAGCACTGTAGTATAACCAGTGCACTGGGAATTGCAGTTTTGTGACTCGTGATGGGCAGTGCATTATGTGTACATGCTGCATTTATACATAGCAGTGGGATAGTTCTTTTTCCTGATGCTCTATGTGACACTGCATGGGTGACAGTGCTATGCAATGTACCACTACCACATGCCTTCAGATATGTAGATTATATTGTGCAGTTCATCTGTGCACTATAAAAGTTCTTCAGTATTCATACTAGGGATAATCCTTTTCATATGTCAAAAGTGGGACTCTTTTATGGAATTATGTAATTTGCAGGACAAACCATACCTTCAACCAGTGCAAAAGACTGTACTTCACTTTGTTGTCACAATAAAAGCTCATTTTTATAGAAACTAAGTTGTTTCTATTGATTCTTGTCATACTAAGGTGATTAAGGCACAAAATAACTTCATATCCTCAGATTAGTGTAAGAGAGTATCTGTATTTGTCAGAAACACCATTATCCATAATTTGCCTATAGCCCTAGTTCTGATCTTCTATAAATATAAACTACCTTTAACAAATCTAGTTATTCCTTCATTGTTGGCTCTAGATCCCTCAGTGTCCCGTACAGATCTTACAAATTACCTTAACATCATTGAAAGGTTTTATACTAAACCAAATACCTTATTGCTAGGGGAATTCAATTACCTAAGCATGGACTGGCACAATTACACATCTAAAATGAATATGCTCTTTTTTCCAAGACTTTGTTAATACCAAAGTACTGGAGCAAATCAATACACACTAGATGCTCTAATATCATTGACCTGGTCCTTACCAACTTACCCAAGTAGTGGAGCAAATCAATACACACTAAATGCTCTAATGCCCTTGACCTGGTCCTTACCAGCTTAGCACCTGCTGCTTCACCATGTTACATCTCCCCATCCCTGTTTCAGTCTGTCCACAAATATGTCATCTTCAACATCAGGGCTAGTGGTATTACGTCATAACAAAGTGAGAACATCTTTAGGTATTTCTCCAGGATAAATCTACTTCAGCTTGTAGATTACCTAGCCAAATTCTCCTCCATAAATGGACTTTGCAGAGAGGGCTACTGCATTCATCTCCAACATTTACCAGCACCTAAATAAATACATAGGAAAGCCTGTATCCTTCTGCCCTAAATATAATGACAAATTCAGGAATGCACTTCTCTGGTGGAACTTCTATTTCAATAAACTGTATAATAAGGAGAATAATGAAAAATTGTAAGCAACCCCCCACCTCAAAACTACAGTAAAACTTATCAACAAGGGACTCATTAGTACTATTAGAAAATGTACAGCAGAGAAAGAGCTTAATCACTATTTGAGACATAACTTATGGTCTTCTTATTTCTTTGCAAACCTAGCTGGTCTGCAAAGCTATGGCTGGTCTGCAAAGCTATGGAGCGTATCATCATGGAAATCATAAACAAAGACATTGGCAACCTCCAGACACTGGATCCTACCCAATTTGGCTTTGTTAAGGGCAGATCCTGCCTCTTGAACCTGGTTGACTTCTTTGAAACAGTTGCCAAAGCCATAGATGAAGGGAAGGTAGTCCACACAGCCTACCTGTACCTCACAAAAGCCTTCGACACAATACCCCACTCGGGCATCATAAATAAGCTCACCAGCTTAAATATCAACCCCTATGTCACAAGATGGGTTGCAAACTGGTTCTGGGATAGAACCCACATGGTCAGAATAGCAGGTGCCATGTCAGACTCTAAACCAGTTACAAGTGGCATCACACAAGGCTCACTCCTGGGACCTCTCTTGTTCGGTATATATTTTTCTGAGGTACAGGCTAACACGGGTGGACTATGGCTGACCAAGTTTGCAGATGACTGCAAACTGGGTGCCGTAATTGACTCTCCAGCTGACACAAGTATCCTCCAAAAGGGTCTCACTGAGATGGATAACTGGTGCCAGAGCCATGGCCTAAAGCTAAATGCCAAAAAGTGCATAGTCATCCCCTTTGGGAAAAACAAAGTGCCCACAAATTACCACATAGCTGGTAATCCATTAAGTACAGAATAAGTAATTAGAGTCTTGAGGACCCAAGTAGATAGCAATCTCTCCTTTGACAATCAAGTTGCCAGAGTGGTTAGAAAGACCTTCTATATAGCCCACCTTATCACGAAAGCGTTCACATCTAGATCAAGAGAGGTAATTGTGCCCCTCTACTCATCACTTATCAGGCCCATAATTGAGTATAATGCCCCATTTGGGATGTACCTTACCCGACACCTGCAGCAACTGGAAAGACCCCAAAAGTATCTCACCAAGAGGAACAAGGGTCTCAAACAGATGTCCTATGCAGTTTGACTAAAGAAACTCCAGCTCTACTCAGTTGCGTACTGCCTACTCAGAGGCGATCTGTGTCTGACGTATGAAGCCATGTCCAACCCAGAATTAATGGACATGCTTCACCTCAGGAAATCCAAATCCCTTAGAGCTACACGCTCCAGGGACTTGAACCTCAGCACAGAAATAAATAGGACATGCTGGAGGGACAGATTCATATCCCAGAGGCTCCCTTCACTCTGGAACAAAATCCCAATCCATGTCAGGCAGAGCCCCTCACTGACCCTCTTCAAGAGAAATCTTGACGAGTGGATGGGAGATTGTAAGTTTACCCCTGGGATCTCTTCTGTGTCCCTGCTTGACAGAGGTACAGTAAACTAACCTGAAAAGGGTGGCGAAAGCCAAACACACTCTGACTAGGCTTATAAATGTCCTAGGGCAGATAGCCTAGTATTAACCTATGAACCTATGAACCTATGTCTCTAAAGATTCCAAAGATCACTGCAAATATATTTTCAGTTCATTTGTATCAAGAAATTAAGGAATAATGTCCAGCAATGTAGCAGGCTCACCAATAATTATATCATGCATTCCTATCCCAAAGATGCAGCCCATATATTTCTAGACAAATTTAGTGTTAACTGTACTCCTACCCACAATGTTATCCCCATTACCCCTTAAAATGTACTTTCCCCTAATGTCTCAGAATCCCTGACAAAGCTAAAAATTATACTTCCATTGGACCAGACAGGATACCAGACTGCATTTCCATCAGTGCCAGTATGAGTTACCTGAACCTCTACTTAAACTCGTCAACCTCTGACTATCCTCAGAGTGTGTGCCTCATCCCTGGAGATCAGACAATGTGAGTTCAATGCAAAATGATGACTGACCTAGTGACCTGGGTAATTATTGGCCCATCAGCCTTACTGACCTTATATGCAAAGCTGTGGAATGTGTTTTAGTAGAATTCTTTAATCTGGTCATTGGCAACTTAGCAGATATAGACCCCAATCAGTTTGCTTTTTTGAAATGGAGGTCCTGTCTCTTGTGAAGGTTGTCACATGGTCTACTGAATGTCCTAGCTAGGCTGCAGTTCTAGTGTAAAGGGACTTGTCAAAAGTGGGGCTTGTACACACAACCCTGAGATTAATTCTCATGCTCTACCAAACAGACATCAGTGCATGCTGCTTATTTTGGCATGGCCAGGTCTTTTGATACTATCTCTTACAATGATATTACTGAAACATTAGACAAATGTAATGTGTTGTACATTGGTTTGCAAACTGTGTGTGCAAAAGATCTCAAAGTGTGAAATTTGTCGGTAGATAAAATTGGCTTGAGGGCTACCATGTGGTTCAGTTCTGGGACCTCATCTTTTTGGCACTTACTTCCATCCAAGCCAATATCTTAGAAGTATAGTTAACCAAGCTTCTGATAAAGCTGGGTGCTATTGTCTAGTCATCCACTGATACTAACTAGCACCAGCATGGAATATGCACATACTTGATGCACTAAAAATGGTTTGAAGCTAAGTGCAAAAAAGTGCAGTATTGTAACATTCAGCAAAAAAGTTTCCCCTGCCTCATATATTATAAATGATATTTTTCAGACAGATGCAGTCATAACAGAAATGGGTACTTATGTGGACAGCTCTCTCTCTCTCTCATTCAGCCATTATGTTTCTATCACAGTCAGGAAATCCTTTTATAAGGCCCAGTTAATTTCCAAGGGAATATCCTCAGAATCTAAGAAAGTCATCAATACAAATCCAAGCATATCATTCAACAGTTAAGGCTCAAAAGACTTTTTACTAATCAAATGAAAAACCTTAAATCCTTAAATTATCTTGACAGATTAACATGACTTTTCATATACACAGTAGCTTTCAAATTTATCCAGGGTGACCTGTGTCTCACTATTTAAGACATAACTTATGGTCTTCTTATTTCTTTGCAAAACTAGTATGTCTGCAAACACACACTCTAGGGATCTAAATCTGTAACAAAAAATAAGCAAGACTCATAATGGGGAAAGGTTCTTAATTCAACTTATACCCAGGCTATGAAGTCAATTAAGTTACTATTACATGTCAAACAAATTACTTCTTTGGCTACGATCATGAATAGTATTGATGACCTGACATTTGGAGAGCCTTCTAGGAATACTTCCAGTGTTTATGTTTCAATTGTTTTGGTGGTGCACTGCTTAATTTGGAACTGGATCTGGCAACTATTAGCAGTATGAATACAAGTTGTGATCACAAGGCCAAAGAAAATATAGTCTGTTACATCCAATCTGGTATAGTGGCTGGAGACCTAAAGTTGAGGAATCTCATGGTTTCTATAATCACTTGTAGAGTTTTATTCCTGTTATCTGGGATACCTACTTTGTAAGAGGCCTCACAGAGCAGATGTAACTGTCCGAATAAGAATTGTCCTGAGTAAAGAGGGACATCATTATTAATTCATAACTGAACTATGTTTACATAAGGCTGACATGCACTCACTGAATGTCGCATAATGTACTCACAAGGTTTTATATACAGGTTCTTGTGCAGCACGGTATCTCCACCATGTAGTACAGAAGTCACTGCAGTATCCCAGTCTCTCTCCTGTTCAACTCTGTAAGCCACCCTACCTAACTCTCTGCCCCAACATCTCTCTTACAAAACCTTTTCATACTTCCACCTCTTCTTCCACTCTCAGCCAGATTAATCCTTATTGATGTATAGACTTTAACAGTAGAATGACTAAGCTTAGAAACCCATTCTCACCCACCTTTTACTACACAATATCCACTAGCCCTTGTCATGTAAAATGTATCTGAATGATTTCTTTATACTGCTGCAGTGTACCTTAAAAACTGCTGATATGTACTAATTACCATTCATGTCTACCTGTTTTTTGTATATATCTACTTACATTTGTATATACTGTATGTATCAATGTATCTTTTGTGTATTTGTTTTAACTATGGAGCTTTTCTCCCCGGGTCTCCACTGAAAAAGGGCTCTGTCCCAGCTGGATCAACCCAGTCAACAAATGTCAAATAAATAAATAAATAAATGACCATCCTATGACATGACGCAATGGGAAATTTACGAACTATGTGATTTCACATCAATATTACCTCAGATAACATACATAAAGATATGCTTGCAATATTGTCTACAGACATAATGCCAGTATTCTTAGTGTCTGGCATGCGTTCTAAACAGTCCCAAATATAGGTTAAGAAACTTCTACCTTCTCATAGTTGTCAGATATAGCAGAGTAATACATTCTTGGGCAGCTTCCTCCCATGCCATTAAAGAAACTACATGAATCCATACAGCTGTACTATATTTAAAACTCCCTGTGGGCTGCAGAACTTACAGAATAGAAACACAAATATATTACATGGTATTACATGGTATCAGAAGTTATGGCTGGGACCAGCTCAAGGATTCTTAATAGATCCACATGCAAAATTGCATAAGGATTAATTAAAACACTGGTGCTAACCATACCAGTATGTTTACAGATAGCAAAAGTATACATTTCAGATATTTTAGAACCACTCGTAAATCATCAGGTAAATATAAAATAACAAAAACTATTGAAAATAAGGAAAAGAAACAAAATTAACAACAATATATAACTGGCACTACACATGCACCTCACTTCATATACCACTATACAAAGCAAGACACTGAAGCAAGAAACAATGAAACCCAGACTATTATACATTAAAACAGCTGTAACTTTATAATGATAGCTCTTTCCATTTAACATACCAACATCCTTAGTTTTCCAGGATAGTCTGGCAGAAAATTGGAAGGTACAGCTTCAAACATTGGATCTTTTCTGTGCTGCAGAGGTATAGTAAAGAAAATCAAAGACTCAGACATGGTCACATTTCTTCAGTTAGCTGGAGACAAAAAAAAACACTTTTAAGTTTTATTAAAAAGGAAAAATTTGACATGACTGTCATAAAATATGACTTAAACAGTATTGGGATCACAAGAAAAACATGCCATATATTCATCGTTTTTTTACCATAAACTAGGGGCCACAAGAAACAACAGAGGCATATGCAGCTAATATAATCAGCGATAGCATTACCTGTATCATAAAATACAAATGACTGGGAAACAAACTTGTCTAAAGCAGATTTAATATTATATAAAATTCTAGATGCAAATACAGTAAATTAAATTAGAATTACACAAATGAGAGAATTTGCCAAGATTCATAGGTTCAAAGGAGGTTACTAGGCTAGCGGTCCTAGAGCCTTTACAATCCTAGACATGTTAGTCCCAAGTATCCCCATTTGTTCTTTTTTGGGTAGTTCGCAAAATGAATTTAAGGAAAGAGCAGGTCTGTGATCAACACCAGTTACCCCTGTCCATGGGAGACATAGGTGCCACCTCAGAGGCAAATTTGTAGTCTTCTATCCAATTATCTAGGTTGCATTTGAATATATTCTGTGAGGAGCTCTGTTTCGCATGAATAGGGAGTCTATTCCAGAGAAGCAGCAGTCTCTGGAAGACATATCTGTCTCTCCAGCATGATCTATTAATGTCACAAGCTAGGTTGAGATCCCTAGAGTGAGTGACTCATGACCCATTTGACTTGCATATGTGCAGCATTTCCATTAGGGCAGCATTGGAGATTGCCCTATAGGCCTGGCACAAGTCAACTCTCAGCAGCCTGTAAGATACAGAGTAAAGTGACAGGGCTTTCAGCCTGTCCACAGAGGTCCTGGTTTGGAGTCCCTGTATTTTCTTAGTGAGAAACCTCTGAGGTCTCTCCAGTTGCTGTAGGTGTCGGGTGAGGTACATGCAAAAGGGTGCTTTATACTCTATTAGTGGTCTGATGAGGGTTGAGTACAGTGAAGTTATTGCTTATGAGGGTCACTAAGTAGAAGGCTTTCCTTGCCACTGTGGAAACTTGGTGGTCAAAGATCAGATTGCTATCAACCTGTGTTCCCAAGTCTTGCACCACTGGGTTCGAATTATGGGTGGTGCTGTTAGTATTGTAATTTGTAGGGAATTATGTTTTGCCAAAGGTAATAATAATGCATTTTTTTGCATTTAGTTTTTGACCATGGATTTGGCATCAATCATTTGTTTGTGTTAGCCCTTCTTGTGATATGTTGACATCACTGGGGGACTCGATGATTGCTTCCAGTTTCCAATTATTAGCGAACTTGGGGAGCCAAATGCCATCTACTTTGGCCTGGACTTCTAAGAAATAGATTCCAATCAGTAAGTGGTGACGGTTGACTGGTGGAGGTGGGGTCATCAATTTTGACAGAGTGCGTTCTGCTGGTGAGCCAATTGGCTACCCATCTAGTAATGTTCATAGGTTTATAGGTTCATAGGTAAGTACTAGGCTATCTGCCCAGGGGCATTTATAAGCCTAGCCACAGAGTGATGGCTTTCGCCTCCCCATTAGATTAGTAACCTGGGCCTCTGTCTAACAGGGCTCCTGAAGTGATCCCAGGGTAGAACTTATGATTACCCATCCACTCATCAAGATTTCTCTTGAAGAGGGTCAGAGAGGAGCACTGTCGAATATGGATTGGGATTCTATTCCAGAGTGAGGGGAGTCACTGGGACAGGAAGGGTTAATCCCTATCTTGCAAACTTTCTCAATGATGCTAGTGTGGGGAATTGTGCTGGAAGCCTTGCCAAGGTTGAAATAGGCTCTGTGCACTGTTTTACCTTCATCCATGGCTTTGGTGACATTCTCAAAGAAGTCTACTAGGTTTAATAAGCATGATCTACCCTTAACAAAGCCAAATTGAGTTGGGTTCAGTGTTTGTATTGCATATGTCCTTGTTGATAAGGTCCATGATACTTCTTTCCATGGTCTTGCAGATGAGGCTGGTTAGACTCATGGGTCCTTAGTTCCAAGGGTCAGTTGTTGCCCCCCCTCCTTGTGCAGGAGGATTACTGTTGCTGTTCTCCATTTTGCAGGAACATAATCAATCCTCAGACTAGGATTAAACAGAATGCCATGTGGGCCCATTAGGTCTTGTTTTGGATTATTTAGTAAACAACCTGGGATATTATCTGGTCCCACTGAGGCCATGTTTTTGGCCTTGGTAAGGGCAGAGATGACCTGTTCTCAAGAGATACTAGGCAGAGGACTGGTGTGAGGTATACTATGGGATATGGTAGGCGAGGATGGGGGGTAAAGTTTGCACTGAATCTGTCAGGTAGCAGGTTGGCAATATCTTCCAGTGTAGTATGAGTGATCCCATATACAACCAGTTCAGCACATAGCTGGGCATTCCCTTTTAGAGATTGGACATAGTTACAGAATGCCTTATGATTATCCTTGGCTAGGGATGTAATTTTAGTTTTGTTATTTGTTTTAGAAGACTTTACAAGATTTCTGATTTTCCTGTTAAGGTTTATGAGAGAACTCTTCCTCTGAAGAGTGATATCCCTCTTGCTTTTGGACAACAGTTTCTTCCTCTTGTTATATAATCTGTTTATACTTGAAGTCCACCATGTTGGCTTGTTTTTATGGGAAGACCTGGTTTTGATCTGGTCAGTTACAGCAGAGTTTATTCAGTCACTTAAGTGTTTGTACAGGGCATTTGCATATACTTCTGCACAGTGATCATTGGTGAGTGTGATTGTGGGTGTTATGAAGCTTTTTATACCATCACTTAGTATGCTGTAGTTAGCTTTGGTGATTTTTTTTATAATTTTTGTTCCTGTGAGGGTGTCAGTTCCAATAGTTACTTCAAATGAGACTGATTTGTTGTCTGACTTAACCAGGGAGGGCATCATGCATGGGGAAGTACAGTGACCTCCCCATGTTGGTTAGTACTATGATCAGAACATTAGAGCATTAGAGCCTCTAGTGGGGATGCAGACTATCTGTTCCAGAGACTTTGTGTTAACAAAGTCTGTGAAGCCTCTAGGTGAGCGTGTTTTTGCTCATGTTATGTCCCCCAATCTATGCAAGAATAGTTGAAATATCCCATGAATATTGTGTTGGGCTTTATGGCGAGGGATTCCAGTAAATCGAGGTAGCCAGTGTACTTATCCTAGCTCATTATGGGGGATCTATAGCTAGCAATGATGTGGTATGGCACTTTCTCAATAGGTAATTGAACACGGATGCCCAAGGAATCAACGAGGAAATGGATGTGTGCAAAATGAAATGAGAAGAAAAAAAAATATTGTTAAATTTAAATGATGATTGCCACTTATAGTAATGTGAGATAGTACAGAAACTGCATGGAAGTGAGAAGATGCAACAGGAAGTTAAGAAACTAATGTTCAGAGAAGAAGAAGAGAGAAACTTTTGAATAAAACCCATATCATTCAAGATATGATTGCACACATCAAGACAAATCTCATCCAGAGATGAATAAAACATGCAGGCAATGTGGTGTATTGAAGCATTTCTTAAAATAATGTGCAAAGCGAAAACTGTAATATAAGAGAAAATGTTTATTCAGTATTGTATTTTTAAATTAATTCTATTTCAACATGGATTCTTGGTAGATTTAGTCTGTTTTTGATGATCTGTTTCCTGGCAACATGGCTAGTACCAGCATAGAAAGTTCCAAGGTGAAATTTGTCCTAGAACCTGTGCCTAATATGGAAAGCACAAATAAAGGGTCAGCAAATTCCTAGCTAGCAGAAATAATGCAAAGGTGTTCAGTTTTAAATGGCCAGTGACTATAGTTAAACAGATGCAAAATATTCAGTTTAGAGGTTAAAGTAATATGAAAAAATGAAGTTTCTTGTGTTCTGGGAGATAAGCCCTTGATTGCTTTGTCTCCAATGTGCATTTGTTGTCTGCAATAAAAAAGAATATTCTTCTATGCTGAGCTGTGTTGCCTGAAATTATGTTCTACTTTTTAAAAGTTTGGTGCTGTGAAGTCTCAGCTCTTTTGAGATGTTTATCAATTGCTGCAGCAGGTATCACATCTGGGCACATTCTCAACAGTTTTTTTTTGTCTGGTGAGTTTCTGGTGTGCTAATACACAGCTATATTTTTTTCACTTTCAGCAGAGTATGGGGTCTCTGCAGGTAAGCTTTTACTAATAATCTCTGTAATAGATGCAATTGTATGAAAGAGGATTAAACTGCATGTGAGCAGGAAATTGGATGAGAGTGGTGGCTAATTATTTAAATAACAAAGATAAAGTTTTCTTGACTGAATGAGAATGTTGTTTAATCATAAAATAAGGACAAAGTAAACTTGACATGTACAAGTACAGTGTTTAATCAAAAAGGTAAAAAAAATTAAGGAATAGAAAAGTTTCCTTACCAGTATGAGAGTGTGTTTTTAATCATAGTCACATATTTAATTTCTTTGGTATGTGTGTGGGTAATATTATTCTATTAAAAATACAATGGGTACAAATGTGGCTATATTACGAGACATAGTTTTGGACTCAAGCCAGGCACATCTTTAATAAATATGGATGCTACAGCTGTAATTATTTAGTAAAATGGGCAGAGCTCATTAAAAATGACAGTGCACTGCAGTTTCCAGAGGGAGGAACCTTTGACAAGAGCATTTTAGAAAATCGTAACAAAGAAATTAAATGGAAAGGAAATAAAGTGCCTGCCTTTTGTTGGTTACCTTTTAAAGACTGGCAAAATAATCTAAAACTAAGAAAAAGCAATCTCTTAGAAGTTTAAAATATAATTCAACCTGATTGAAAACACAGCTGCAGGCAGCTAATAGAGTGATATATACATTAAAAAAATACACAGAAGAAAAAAAAACAAAACAAAACTGTGTCTCTATCCTTTACAACACTTAGAAAAATTAAAAGATAACCAAACTGATTCTTCTGACAATGACTAGACTGATTCCTTCATCTCCCCTCCACTATATAGTCATTCTGCTTCTTAGGAAGCCAGCAGCTTTCATTCTTCAAGAGGTCAGGTGGCGGTACAAATTGCTAATCCAACCACTACTTCTCCTGATACATCCCAAGTTACGTCCAGCACTTTGGCCCATCCCTGCAAATCAGTTTTATAGTACTAGATTTCAGCAACAATGACAACAACCAGCTATTTCACATTACGATTAAATGTAAATTAGAATAGCCAATAAGGGTAAGTAGTTATACCATAAACACAAACATGCAGCTAAAATGAAAAATGCAAGTGAGTTAAAAAGATTTAGCAACAAAAGTCCCCCCCCCAAAGACAAACACTCTAAAAATAATCAAAAAGTTAGTGTTCCCAATAATAATTGATGGAGAAGAATTTTGATGGAATCCAGTATCTAAACAGAATACAAATGGAGTGTCAGATTGTGATTCATCTACAGACACAGAAACCTTTACTAACATAAAAGCCAGTATTCAGATGCACCCTTTGAGGGAGGTACCTAATCCTGCAACTGCTTGGGTAGCAAGCTCGAGGACTGCAATAGATTTTCAGACTACCATAGATGCTCTCCCTCTGATTCGAAGACATTAAGACAAATAATGTCAAACTATTAGAAAGAAATGTAAAGGTACAAATCCTACTATCAAAGATTTAAGATAAGTTTTGAAAGTATCAACACCGCCTGATATTTTTAGAAAAATATGGGTCAAATTAGCCAAAGGCAATAACATTCCAAAACATACAGATGGCAGTTTTCTAATGAGTACAGACAATTTATTAAAAGCCATCATTGCAGCATGCCCCCAAAACCTAAATGACCAAAAAATAAGGCAGTAGTACATCAAAGGAAAATAAATTGATGCATATTTGCAATGCATGATCAATGCGTTCAAAGTCTTTTCTGGACATCAGGAACCTACAGAAAGGGGTAGCAGCTAACGGATTGACAACAGCTTTTGTAGAAGACTTACTATCACCAATTCAAGAACAGATAAAAAATATTTGCTTAAATTGGCCTAGTTTAGGTATTCCTGAAATTGTTAGCCAAGTACAACATGTGTCAGACAACACAGTTTGACAGGAAAAGGAACACCAAAAGAAATTAGTAGATGTCCATCTCCAACAAATCAATACAGATTCACAAGGCTGGGGGAGGAAAAGGAGGAATCATTGAAAAAGAGGTAGATTTAGATTCTTTCACCTCAAGTCCTAGAACAATATGAACAAAATATTTACCTTCCTACATCACCACAAGTGCAACAGCATAAAGAGTGCTTAGTCCCTGCATTAATTGCGAGCACACTGGACACTGACATGATGTGTGCCCCCTTTCCTTGCAGATAAATACATCATTCCAAAAGCCAAATTTGTCAAATGTCCAAGTACTACAGCAAGCAGAACTGGAGTACTGCTAGGCAGCCATCAGGATGGCAACAAGACCATTAGGACAGTAATGAACAGGAAACACAGCTTTTTCCTTTGGTACCAGTTGACCAAGAAGGTCCCTTCATTAATATTACAGTGTGTGTGTACCTCTTGTCTTCCCTTTTTCACTGACACAAGACCAACTAGATCTATGATTACTTCATCAAATGCTGAAAATATCCCACTATCCCAAAAACAATTGGAGGTGTGGGAGTGTCCTGCATCCCTCTGGATTACCCACAAACAAAGCCTATTCCAGTGATGGCGAACCTTTTAGGCTTGGAGTGTCAACAATTTGGAAAATGCCTGTCTTGACTCTGCTGGCGTGTCAACCCCCCCGTGAACAAAACAGAAACAATTCTTTACATATTAATTTATTTAAAGAAATACAGTCCAATCATATATGCTGCTTTGTATTATAAAAATAAAAGAAAAATCAAAAATCAGTGACTTACAATACAGAAAATGATATGCGCACTGATAATTGTGCTTAAAACAGTACACCAAAAGATGACCCTACTTTTAATAGTAATTTTGAAATGAACTGTAAAAAATATGGAACACACTGCATTTGTTTGATTAACACCAATTAATGACTTTTTTTGTTGCTGAGTTTTAATAGGTAAGTGCAGGGTCACATGTTTCTTGTATTTTTGTGCATTCAATTTTTTTGTTAACTCTGGTGTTGGTGAATGCTGGTGTGTCACCCAAAACCCTGTGGCTTGTCACCTTTGACATGAGTGTCATAGGTTCGCCATCACTGATCTATTCCAATTTAGATCAGTCCACTAAAAGAACTACATGTTGGAAACACATGCCTCATTAAATGTTTTAAGTAGAGATTTATTATGTAAGTTATAATGTTCTGTTTAGTATACTCTAGATGGAGTTTTCCTTGATATTCTAAATCAACCCTCTCCTTCGGATTTGTAGTCAGCTGATGTTTGAGGAGATAAAGACACTCTTCACACTACTGACATCAGAACAGACCTCTGATATTGCTGATTTGGAGGGACTAGATACATCTCTATACAATTTTAGACTACCCATGTTAATGAGATAGGGCTCATAAAAAATGCTGAACCTGTAAAAGTAGTTTTAAAACCTTAGGAGTGTCAGACTGTGGCAGTTCAATATCTGTTGTCAACTGAAGCAGAGAAAGGACTCAGACCTGTCATTTCTGTGGGTCTATGTTTAATCATTGAAAGTTATGTTCATCAAACCTCCGATGATCGAACACAAACCACCGAACGTTCATTCATCAAACGTTCACTTCAGTGAATGTGTGACATGGGGAAAGTAACTAGTTAGCCAACATTTCTCCATTGCACACATCACACAATTTTGAACCCACACCCCCTAACTATATATACCAACTCCGAGACTGCACTACAATGAAGAAAAAGAAAAAAATTCTGATGTTGGCCAACTACTTCCTTTCCCTTTTCTCCACTGTAGTGAGATCTTGCAGTTGGTATATGTAGTTAGGTGGTGTGGGAGGTGCCCAGCCCCCCTCCTGGGTGGGTTTGAAATAGTGTGGTGTGCATTCAGAGTACTCTTTCACGTGTGTGCACGTGGAAGTATATTTGCATATAACTTCTGTATACACAGTGCCCATGGTATGCAGCTAACTAAATGGCAGACTGGAACCTACAGAGTTTTCACCTGCAGGACAGTAGTCTGTGTGTCCCACCTGTGGAGGAATGTATTGTATGTCATGGAAATGGAAGAAAAGCTACCTCTGTAGGAATAGGATATGGAGCTTTCCTGCTGTTAACCATGTGAGCTATCATGCCATCAATACTACCTCTGAGCATCAAGCAACCAAGAAGCCAAGAAGCACATATACCAACAGACCCATAAAATGACTAAACTGCATAATGAGCAGATAGCTATTAGCTAAGAAGTAACAAGTGTGATCACAGTCACCACAATTAAGCTAAGATTTTTAAATAAATGTGTGTGTGTGTGTGTGTGTGTGTGTGTGTGTGTGTGTGTGTGTGTGTGTGTGTGTGTGTGTGTGTGTGTGCACGCGCCGATTAGGTTGTGGCTCTGACAAATAATCATTTGCATAAGGTAAAATATAAAACAGGTAAATTCAGCCCTGTTCTTGCAACAGTGGTTTATCCTCCCTTGGTATTGAAGACAATTCTCCAGTATTGTCTCCAGAGCTATGGAAGAAGAATAACACCGACATGTTCAAACTGACAGGACTATAATTATAAAAAATATTTAAAATATACGTACAATACATCTCAAGGGTTCTCACTCTGATGCCATCTTCTCATTGATAAAGAAGGTCTGGATGGTGCCTCTTCAGATTACTGTACTGGTGCCTGCACTAATCGCCAGTTTGGGGGATGCCAGTGGCCACAGTAACTGGCCCAGTGAGACAGTGACATTCTTCCACTGTGCACAGTATATGTGGCCTCTCTCAGAGGGGAACAAACTGCTCACAGTCCCATGGTGTAGTGTCATAAGCTGCAATGACTTCTATGCAAATGGTTCCAGTGGTCTCTATGGAGGAAATGAAGAAAGAGCACCACCGGAGAACCACTGCAACTACCCTTGCCCTCTGAATCTATAGCCATTTATCAGGTATCATGGCAGAGAATAATGCCTGGCATCTCATAATCATGTGCTTTTCCCATTCAGACAATTTCCACACAACTCAGCAGCACATTCACTGGCAAGTCTGAGATGAGCCATGTGACATGCACAATACAGGGTAAGAGATGTGTAATACGGTAACCAAAGTTTATTTGTATGGCACATTCTGCAACTGTAATAGCAACTTTGATCTTTGGTGACCCCATGTCTAGTAGAATGAAGCTGCAAATTGCTCTGAATGTTCTCATAATATTCTCATTCCCAAGCATGCTTCTTGTGAATTGCAGGTATTCAGGCATGACACCATAAAAAACTTTCCTCAAGGGTCCGCTCATGGGTATTACATGTAGAATGGCAGTTTCAAAGATGTTCATGAGCTGAGCCCTCATTTCATAATAAAAATGCTCAAAGACCCAAATCAGCATTATATTAATGCTGGCAGCTAGAGAGAGCTGTATTGTACTACAGAAACAAGCTCCAGGAGTAGAACAACCTTTTCCTGTTGTCCAAAAGCACTAAGATGGAAAGTTGAATTTCAGCTTGCTTAATGTATGTGCAGCATTCTTTTAACTAGTAGTTTTGTAAAATATATATATTATTATTTTTCAATGGAAATGCATTCTTTGGGATAGTATGTAGTGGCTGGCTGATATATGTTTGAAAAAGGGGAAATAAAAGTCAGGAAGGCACAGAAAGTGGTATATACAGAAGCTATCACATTTACTGGAAGGCATATTCATCAACAAGTATAGCTCTTAAAGGAGACAGGCAAGCATTCTGTTGGGGTGGCACAGGCCAAAGTGATAGCTGATGTTTCAAACACATATTTCTGGATACAATAGTAACATAGTACAGCCACACTCACAGTATACTAGTATAGTGCCAGCAAAAATGGTAATGTGCATGTGGCATGTCTGTGTGTGTGTGTGTGTGTGTGTGTGTGTGTGTGTGTGTGTGTGTGTGTGTGTGTGTGTGTGTGTGTGTGTGTGTGCATGTGTGTGTGTGTGTGTGTGTGTGTGTGTGTGTGTGTGTGTGTGTGTGTGTGTGTGTGTGTGTGTGTGTATGGAATTTGAGCACAACAGGAATTCTTCAGTGATGTATCTATAGAAGGTCATGTGTCAGAGTGTACATGAGACAGTACTGTGATGTGAAGGGGAAATACAATATCACATTGGTTATCTGTATATCGTAAGCTTCTGTGTATGCTATGGTTTGGAGGGAGGTGAATGTCTGCACTGGTAATTGTGGGTGATTATCAAGTTTATTCCTATGTATATGATTAAAACTCCTACTGGAGTGGACAGACAGGAAGGTATATTGTACACAGAGAAAGCAGACAGGTTGTTTATTCTAGCAAAGTCATATGGTGTGTTTTTATGCAATCAGCAATACACCTGTGAAGAAGAAGAGTAGGAAGAGCAGCTTCTGCTGAGGGGCAGAGTAGAAAGAACAAGTGCACACAGAATGAGCTATTACTGCTAACCCTTCGTCTGTATGGCCGATAGGTCTTCAGATAATAGGCTGTCAACTGGCCTTACTGTCAATGTGCTTCACAGGATCTTGTGGTGGATGTAAATGCTGTTGGTGGCCAGGACCACAACTACAAGTAGGTCAGGTGTAGAACAACTGATATTACTCACAGTGCTAAAAAACAGTCTCTCATGGGAACATAGGGTGACAGGAGTGGACTGTTAGTCGAGCTACCTTTGAAGAAGACAGAGAAGTTTCTGGCCTCCCTGAAAGGGGTACATACTGATCACAGTCTCATGGTGTGGTGTCATACCTTGGACTCATACTGCAATAAGTACCAAGTGTTCCCATTGCAGACACCACAGGCAGGTATGGCTAGTCTAATCCCTATGATTATTTTCAATTTCTCCTTTTATCACTGCACATCTCAATAATATTGTGTGGTTCAGATACTATAAGAATATCAGGGGTATGACCTCCTCAGCCACCTGGATGAGGAAGGCATTATCCAGTATTGCTGGCAAGCACTGTAGTATTAAATCTGCATTGGGGGTACAGTAGAAATGATGAGTTACACTTATACTGTGCTTTGTACTTTGCTATGTTCATAGGTGATACTCTGTCCAGAACCACCACCAGCATGGAACTTCCACCATCTGTCTATTGATGTTAGCAGTGATCATCTGACATGGTCTGGGAGTGCAATGTCTGTGATGGACACAGAAAGTGTGCAGCCTGGATCCCCTACTCAGACCATGAACACAGCCTTTGTGTCTATGGACTCCCAACAGTTGCAACACCATGCAGGGAGGACAGGTCACTGTAGACAACTTTAAGACAGTGTGACACCCTTTATGGGTCAGTCATCAATGTCTGCTACAAGCCCCATATGGCAGGGGACTGAATACATGAGAGTGCATACTAGTGCATGTCAAAAGCACAGGTAGCCCTTTCCCTTAAACTAGCTTGGTGGATGGCTTTGATCCAATGTCTGTTGCGGGCACAGCATAGTACCATCATAGCCTTTGCAAGGTTGATCCCGATGTAGGGTGTGTGGGATGATCTCCAGGAGTGCTTGTCCCAAGTGGGTGACATTTCATATAGACTCAGTCGCATCTTGGCATGCCACATATAAGACTTTATTCACACAACTGATCCATCACCATCTCCAAGATAGCAGCCATTATGGATGTGAAGAGCCAAGGTCATGGTCAAACAGTAGCAGCACTTCCACTGCGATATAAGGTGTGGAAGTGCCTGCTAGCATGAGACAGAATTCCTGATGTCATGCCAGTTGTAGCAGTGGCATTTCATGTAACAGATGATGGTCACAATCACACAGAACACCTCCATCTAGACAGGGCCATAGGTAGTACTCATACAACACCTGGTAGGAGTAGCTCTTCTGTCTGGGGGGCATGCACTGGATATCTAACCATCTAGCATGCCTGCCATAGACCTGTCCACTAGACCGAGAAGTAATACTGCAACTAGTACTGAGGTTATGTCCCAGCATAAACACACACACCAACACACATATGCACACAAACACCACTATAGCTCTCATTGCCTCACACACTCAAGCCACTAAAGTCAGTGCTATAACATAATTGTGTTTCACACAATAGTCCTCAGTAATCATAGGTTCATAGGAGGTTACTAGGCTAATGGCCCTAGAGCCCTCACCCTCACAAGCCTAGCCATATTTATACCAAGTTGCCCAATTGTTGGTGGTTAGGTAAGTGAAGTTCACAGAGGTAAGGGTCTATGGTGATTAATACTGACTTCCTCTGTTCAGGAGGGACATGGCCACCACCCAAGGAGTGAATTTGCTGTCACTGATCCATTGATCTAGGTTGTGTTTGAAGAGGGTCAGGAATGGATTCTGTTTAACTTGAAATGGAAAATTGATCAAGGAAGTGGCAGTCTCTGGGAGATATATCTGTCTCCAACATGACCTTTTCATGTTGGAAGCTAGGTTAAGATCCCTGAAGTGAATGACCCTTCTGCAGCTTGATTTATGAATATGAAGCATTTCCACCAGGGCCGTGTCAGGGACTACCCTGTAAGCTAGGCACAGGTTACCCCTTATCAACCTGTAAGAGACAGAATACAGTGAAAGGGATTGTAAGACTTACATTGTATACTCTGTAATTTCTTGGCAAGAAACCTCTGTGGTCTCTCCATTTGTTGCAGGTGTCTGTTGTGGTACATGCAAAAGGGAGCATTGTACTCAATTATTGGTCTGATAAGGGCCAAATATAGCAGAATTATAACATCCTTAGATCTAGATGTGATTCCTTTACTTATATGATGTGCTACAAAGAAGGATTTCCTTACTACTGTTGATACATGGTGATCGAATTTCAGATTGCTATCAACCTGAGTACTCAGATGATGTACTACTTGGTCTACACTTAGGGTATTGCTGTCTATAATATAATTAGCAGGGATGTCAGCTTTCCTAAGGGGAATAATAATGCATTTTTTGCATTTAGCTTTAATCTTTGACTTTGGCATCAATCATTTCTCCATGTTAACCTTGTCTGCAGTATATTAGCATTATTATGGGGACTCAGTGATTGCACCCAGTTTGCAATTATCAGCAAACATAGGATGTCCAAGTTTGTCTGGACTTCTGAGAAATAAATTCTGAACAGTAAGGCACCCAACACAGAACCCTGTTGTACTCCACTGGTGACTGGTCTTTTGCTAGAGGTCAAGTCACTCACTTTGACAGTATGTGTACTGTCGGTGAGCCAGTTGGCTACCCATATGGTAATGTAGGGGTTAATTCCCAATTGAGAGAGTTTCTCTATAATACCTGAGTTGGGTATTGTGTCAAATGTCTTGGCTAGATCAAAATAGGTGTTATGCACTCTCTTTCCCATGTCCAGGACATTGGTGACTTTCTTGAAGAAGTTAACCATGGTTTACAGCCATGATCTACCTTTAAGAAATCCAAACTGGGTTGGGTTCAGAGTTTGGAGATTGTCTATGTTCTTGTTAATAAGGTCCATAATGATTCTTTCTGTGGCCTTGCAGATGAGGTTAGTCAAGCTTATGGGCCTATAATTCCCAGGGTCAGTTGATGATCTCCCTTTGTGCAGAGGAATTACTGTTGCTGTCCTCTATTCTGCTGGAACACACCCAGTTTTCAGGTTGTGATAAAATAGAGATCCAAGTGGGTTTGTTAGGTCATGTTTTAAGTTGTTTAAAAAGCAACCTGGGATGTTGTCTGATCCCATTGCTGCTGCGTTTTTGGACTTGCAGAGTGCTGAGATGACCTGCTCTCTTGACATAATAGCCTGTAGAATGGTGGCAGGTATACTTTGAGAGATGACTGGAGGAAACGGGGGGAGGTGAAGTTTTCCTCTAAATCTGTCAGCTAGCAGATTGGCTATTATCTCCAGCTGACTGTGGGTGGTGCCATTCACAACCACTTCATCACACAGCTGTGTATTGCTTTTTAGATTCTGGATGTAACTAAAGAATGCCTTGTGCTTATCCTTCACTAGGGAAGTTATTCTCCCTTACCCCACATTGTACATACACTGCAAAAAGAAAATTTAATTTCATACAATAATCAGACATTTCCCCATGGAAGATATTGCACACTTGTGCTACCTCCACTACCTGTCCAAATTATGATTACTCTGTCCTACTCTCTGTACTGTATTACCTGGATTGCCTATATCTAAAGTAAGGACTTTCCAGCACCTGTGCACATGTAAACATAGTCTGGTGTATGCAACCTGCTCCTTCCAGAAATGCAGGAAATCCACATGAGACAAGAAAATTACTGTGTTCATTCACCTTTATTATTGTGAACTTCATCAAAAAATAACTAATATACACTTTACTTTAAATAACCCACCCAGCTGGTTAAGCCTCTGTTAAGTATATACTTGGATGAAAGGTTAAAAGTTTTTTTGCAACTCATTCCATCTTTTGTTAGAGATTCTTAAGATTTTTTGAAATGATTGAGGGACAATGTAAGGGATCATTTTGAATATGATTTCTTCACAACAGTGGATGTAGTAGTTTTGTATTCTTGTATTCCCAATGAGCCAGGAATATATATGGTAATTTTTTTATCTCAAAAGACTTAGCTTAAGTCTTAGTGAAATTAACTGTTTATGTGAATTACTAGAATTGGTGTTGGAGAATATTTTTTTTTTATTCAACTATATTTTTACAAGCAAGTTAAAAGGTGGCAATCGGTGCACCTTTGGCCCCAACATATGCCAACCTAGTGTTAGGTGAATAGGAACGTGCTTAATTAAGATGTAATGTGTACTTCCAGAATGAGGGTTTTTTTATACAAGGTTTATAAATGATTTCTGAAGACACTACTGATTTTCTTGAAATTCATTTAAAACATAAAGGAGGATAACATTGATTATTTGGACAGAGGGAGGAATAGCCTCAGAAATTTACAAGAAGCTCACCTTTTGTAACAGATATCTGTATTTTAGTAGTTTACATCCATTTCTTATGAAAAAGTATAGTTAAATGTCAGTTTGCAAAAATAGCTTGGATAATTACTGGCAACAAAATAGTTTGGGAAGAATGTGATGTGGTTGACTCATTCTTTCTCAAGAAAGGTTACATCCAAAATCCTGACTGACCTGGAAAAAAGAGATTACAGATTTTAGAGCCTCCAAAATGTTCTGCTATTTTGGGATCAAAGCTGCCCCTAAGTGTGGTCAGTGAAGATGAAAATAGTGAGGGTTTGTATAATAATAATTTTAATAATAGTTGGGGTGACACAGCTTTTATTTGAAGTTATTCTGTTTATACAAGAAATATCATGATTTTGGTAACAGACGATTAGTGATTTTGGAAAATAATTAGCTATATAGGATGTTGGGTGGTATAACCTAATTTACTTTCCGAGGACGTAGGACTCTGAAGTCTTTGTTAGAGGTTCTGAATATCTCGGTTGAGTCTAAAAGGAAAGAAGGTGGGCCCATCTCCATGTGGCAGATGTGCACAGTGTAGATACATCATTAGTACCTTTTTTTTTAATGGCTGAAAACAACAATAACGTGACTGAGGTTAAGGGACATTCTACTTGTACTTCGAGAGGAATTGTTTATTTAGTGCAATATGTTTCCTGTTTGGCTTATTGCATTGGCAACACCATTAGAAGGGTAGCAGAGCATATTTATGAAATAACTATGCAATTAAAAACAGGGATTTTCTTAACACTCTGACTAAGCACTGTACTATTTGTGTCTCCTTCAGAAAGTTTTTGCTTTTAGTAACTGAATGGTCTATCACAGATGTTAGAGGTGTGATTTTTATATTTTTTTAGATGCATAAGAATCGAGCTGGCAATTGAATCCGGCAGCTGTTTCCACCTGATTTAAATGCAAGTATTTCTTTAAAGAGTGTTTTAAGTCACAGGGTGTTAAAATAAGTGTTGTATTTGTTCACTATGACCATGTGACCAGTCGGGTGGGTTATTTAATGGAAAGTGTCTGTGTATTAGTTATTTTCTGATGATGTTTTCAGTTACAAAGATGGATGAAAGTGGAAAATTTCTGGGTATCTCACGTATTTACTACAGCTCTGGTTGTACTTCTGTCTTGCTGTACACCTGATTTGCGGTTTGTAGTACAAGGTGACTCATCTTTGCCAGAGTAACCGCAAACTGCAACCACCTCTACATAGCATGTTTATTCCATGCTGATGGCTCTAAGTGTGACTCCTCTTCTGGCCCAGCCTCCACTGTTTGGTGTCCTGGGAGATGTTCCTCCTTCAATAATCCTATCTGCTCTAACAATGTTCCTGCTGTACTGCTCCAAAAACCGTTCCTGCTGCAATTGTCTCCTAAGTATCATATTGTGTAGCATTGCACATAATGAAAATATTTTAGCACATGTGGCAGGGTTATAGTGCAGGGCACCACCAGCTATATCAAGAGAACAAAAGCACATCATCAACAGGCCAAATACACAGATTCCACAATGTCCCTGGTTCATGACAGGATATAGTTTTATCCCTGATTTACCTCATTTATAAACTTTGAAGGCATGTCATCAGCTGGATGGATGCCCCTCACAGACGGCACTACTCAGAAGCAGTTGGTACAGGTCACATTTGTGCCATATGTGTGAGCCATGGATGCTGCTATTGTGGCCTGCATATACATTGCAGATGCTATACTGTGCATTGCAGATTACAGACAATTGATGGAGCTATACTCTTTATCGTTCACATATCTTCATCCCAAGTCACCAGATGGGGCCTTGATTTCTATGTGGGTGCAGTTTATGGTCCTCAGTAGCTCAAAAAATTGGTTATATCATTGAAATAATGAATGGTGTTGACTCCCTGCTTTATGGCACATGGAAACTGCATATCATACCTTACATGCTGCAGCATGGCAGCATGAAACTGATGGAATATTTTTGAGGCAGATGTCTGAGATACCTTCATTGGTTCCCCAGCTGGTCACTAAAATGTCCCTGTAGCTAGTATATGTCAAGTCACACATCAAGAGAAATTTTGATGAGTGGATGGGTAATAGAAAGTTTACCCCTGGGATCACTCCAGTGGCTGTCTTAATAGAGGCACTGGGAACTAACGTTGGGCAGCATGATGCCAGGGCACTTCTATGGGCTAGGCTTGTAAAGGTTCCAAGGCCATTAGCCTAGTACACACCTATGAACCTATGAACCTATGAACATACCTTGGTATCCACTGAGATAGGTAATCCAATAATCCTATAGGACTGCAGATGAGCCAACACTGTCAGCTAACTCTTGCATGGTATCCTGATTCACAAGATACTGGTCTACAATGCCATTTTTTTGCAGTCCATGAAAAGCTAACTGTCACCAAATAATACGGCACCTCAAGGGGAGATGATACACACCACCATGGCAATAACTGTGTGTTAAATGCACACATTAACTCATTTTGTTGCAACCCCTAGCATTTTCCTGCATGAACATGAGGATTCAACTGCAGTTACTACCACTAGTGCTAGACCAACACGTCACTCTGTTTGCGTTTCTGAATCACTCTGGCATCTTGGTTTACCTCATTTGCATATACAGAAGCCTTCATTTGAATATTTTTTCTTCTTTGCATCTGCTTATGTATCCATTAGTACATAGCAGCTCTGCTGTTCAGTCTACACTGCTTCTGTTGAGTGCATCTTTGAATTCCACATACCCTGTGTATGGTTGTTCATCACCCATGATTGCTCACTACAATGCATTTACTATTTCTGAATGTCAGGGAATATGTTGTATTTTCTCAGAAAATGCCATATACCATATTAGTGTATTTCCATTTTGTAATGAAATACGCAAATAATGTTTGTGAAAATATAGCGATGTAATGATCTCATTCTGGAATCTTTATGGTAGCAAAGTTATGCTTATTGACTGCAACTGAGTATAAGCCTACACATAAAATGGGCATCTTAAAGAAAGGTTACCCTAGGTAGTAGGACTACAATGAATGTATAAAGATAATAAAAACAAGATCTTTGAATTGAATAGTTTTGTTTAGAACTGCCATTGTGAAATGTATTTGAAGCTAATAAATCTATACTGGTGGGATTGCCATAGTAAAACTACAATATAGGCCTTTGAATACTAAATTTAAGGAATGTTATTTACAGAAAATAATACTATGCTATACTATGTTGGTGAGAGTGCCATTGTAAAACAATATTACATGATTTTGAGTTCTATATTTAAGTGATTCTATAGCTACAGCACAACATTGTTTTGACAATCCCCCAGATTCTCAAAAGCTTGATTGCATGATTAGTGTAAGAGGAAAATTTGTCAAAATGGCGGCCGGTCGATCCATGTACGTGCTCGTTTGACGTGCGTGAGTGCTCTAGCACTAGTGCCACACGTTCCCAGACCCCATTTGCAAATCTCCCCATTTGCAGGTGAAAATCATGCCAATGAGGTAAATCTGCCATCCAGGAAGCAGGAATCAGGGTGTGCAGGACTAGCGTAATATGCAGAAATGTACTCAGTTAGTAACCGAGTACGGTACTACAAAATCCAAACCGAAGCTATGACAACTCCAAATAAAGGCTGCATATCATTGAGGAAGCATGCCAATGGCCAAGTAGAAGGCCATTGGCATTGCAAACAATGCAAAATGTACAAAATGCAACTATTATGATATGTCCACCGATCACGGCCGTTGAAGCATAGGGCAGCAGCACGCAAATAGGATCGGTGGGGAAATAATAAAATAAACCAAAAAGAAGCAGTCTAACTAAAATCAGTATCCCACCTTGCAAGTCAATGGCAGGCAAAAGACAACCTGGCCATTGAGTAGCAGCTGCTAAGTGGGGAGGCACAGTGTGAGACATGTAACTATGCAATAGCAGGCAATCCTATGCAAATGAGGGGAAGGATAGTGAATCCCAGTTTTCCCCAGCATGTGAGGCAGGTCTCAACAGTGTAAGAGTATGAATAGCAGAGTGCAAGACTAGGAGGTAGGTGACATCATGGGTGGGTGTGTCAGACATACTTTAAGCGGATTGGAGCCCTGTGGCTCGGGTGTGCTCCTAGCTTAGCACAGTTAAGCTAGGGGGTGTGTCTAAAGCTGTCTACCACTCTTTACAAAGTCTAAGTGGGTGTGTGTGGCGCACACCAGGTTTTACAGGAAGAAAAAATAAGTTAAACCAAGAAATAGCAGCAGTGTGCACATATGAGCACTCTGTTTGCACTGCGCACACTTGGGCTTAAACAGGAAGGCAATGGGAAGGGAAAACAGCAGTAGGAAGGTATTCAAGGAGAACTAGCTTAGCTGGCAGGTGAAATGTATCAGAATCAGCCAATTACACAGGCAGCAGAGCAGCCCAGCCCAGAACACTACTATAAATCAAGCAAACACCTTCCCCTCGGGTTTTTCCCACACTCTACACCACCAGTGTATACAAGTGGGAAAAGTTTAACAAACAAATCTACAAAATGAGAAAGGCTGCAGCAGGCAACATAGAACAACATGTGCAAGAGGCTGAGGGTGGTGAGGATGTGAATGCTGCCGAACAACCCACAGTGAGGAGATGGAGAAGAGAGTACATACCCAGGGTAACCTACCAGAGTCTACATGAGCTGGAGATAGTGGAATGCTATAGGGTGGACAGAGACCTCCTACAGCAAATTGTTGAGCTGTGCCTGCCACACCTGACACACCAAACTGACCGAGGGAAACCCATCCCAGTAGACACCAAGGTATGTGTAGGCCTAGGTATACTAGCCACAGGTACCTCCCAAAGTACAATTGGGGATATCATGGGGATCTCACAGGCATCAGCATCCAGAGTATTTCATCAGTTCCTAGATGTCATGTCAGCACATGCCAGTGAGCATGTATATTTCCTCAACACCTGTGAGGTGTTGACCAGCAATATGCGTTTATTCCACCAAATAGCAGAATACCCCGGGGTAGTGGGTGCTATAGACTGCACTCACATATGCATCAAAGCACCACCCGGTGAGCAGGGTAGGGCCTACATCAACCACAGTGGCATCCCCTCCATCAACTGCCAGGTTGTCTGTGATGCCCAGGACATTATAATGAATGTGTGTGCTGGCTGCCCTGGAAGCTATGACGATTCCCACATATGGCATCTGACACAGCTGTACCAGAGATTTACCAATGTGGACATCCCCTATGGTCACCTAGTGGGGGATGCTGGGTACCCACTGGAGCCGTGGCTGATGACACCCATCAGAAATGCACACACACTTGAACAACAACGGCATAATGAGGCACACGCACAGGCCATACATATAATAGAGCATGTGTTTGGGATGCTCAGGTAATGGTTCTGGTGTCTCAATACATCCGATGGAGCCTTGCAGTATTCACCAGCTACATGTACCCAAATTGTTATGGTATGTGCTATGCTACACAATATGATCCTGCGGAAACAGCTGCAGCTGAAACAGCATGGGGCAGGGCCACACAGCCCCCCACCAATGCCAAGGACTGCACAGGCACAGAGGAACCCAGAGAAGGAACAGCCTGAGCCTGTCCCAGTAGGCAGAAGGAGGTGTGCCCAGTATGCCCTGGCCTTGGCAAAGAGGCAACTCATAGCACATGCACTGACACAGTAGGGACCCAGGGAATGACACCTCTGTCTGACTTGCACATACAGTAAAAGGGATGCCAAATATGACACTACTGTGTTCAACCATGTATAGGGAGTGTACTATGTGCATCTGACATAGGCAGCCCTCCAGCACCATCCGGAAGTCTGGCACACCCTCAAGGTAAGTCATTCAACCTACCAATTGCCAAATGGAGTAGAATGTGTTGTTACCTGTAGCTATGGTATGGATGTGAGCATGCAAGGGAATTGGGTGTCTGAATGTTATAGCAGCAGACAGTAGACACCCATAGTGGCACCATGACACCTGCAATACATACTGGAGACACCATAGTAGTCAGTACTACACAGGGTGACAACACCCACTGCAGGAAATGTGCTGTGTGACATGTGTATTCATATGACCCACACATGCCAGTCAGGATGGTTCACATACCCAACAACAGTCTCAGCCAGCAGGACAGGTGTAGACAAACCCAAACAGAGGCTGTGGCATGGCCCCAGAAGGATGGCTATGGTTAACCCCCCAGGCCTAGACAGACAGACCACAGCACAGCAGGCAGTGGGATGTTAGTTCCGAAGGGTAGGAAGGCAGACAATAATATGTAGGGCAACCAAAGCCATGATCTGTAGTACACTGGTATGCCTCTAGGCAGCATGATAGTTAGCAATACAGAATGAAATGGAGTACCTGACATACCAGTGCAGTCATAGAGAATGTGTACATGTTTCATGTGTGCCCCCCCATCCTACATAGTAATGTAATAATTGTCAGGTGTGCCCCCCACTCCTGTGTAGAAATGTAGAAATAGTCAGGTGTGCCCCCCATCCTAAATAGTAATGTCATAATTGTCAGGTGTGGCCCCCCACTCCTGTGTAGAAAGGTAGGAATAGTCAGGTGTGCCCCCCCATCCAGCATAGTAATGTAATAACAGTCAGGTGTAGCCCCAACACTCCTGTGTAGAAATGTAGAAATAGTCAGGTGTGCCCCCCCATCCTACATAGTAATGTAATAACAGTCAGGTGTGGCCCCCACTCCTGTGCAGAAATGTAGAAAGAGTCAGGTGTGCCCCCCCCCCGCTATGCAGAAATGTAGTAACAGTCAAAGCCAGATGATCAATGGATACCCAGCAGAGACAGCATGCTACCTGTTGGTGTACAACACAAAGGTCAACACTGCAGCACACACTACCTGGACACAATCCACAGATTCAATACAGACGACCATACTGGGCATGCTCACACACTTAGAGAAATGAAGGCAATGTCAGTCTACAACATACTGAAAGGTCATACTGGTCATGCTCACACACTGAAGCACATGAAGGCTATGACTGCAAACACCAGTGGACCAGATATATCTGACAGTAGCAATTGTTAGAGCAGACACTCATCAGTATGCACCACTCATGCCTTGCACAGACAGTGGATAGGAATACAGACATATATGTCAGAACAACACACTATAATAAGCCAAAGGTAGATGTACATAGATGTGTAGAAGAGGGTCATTGTGACAGGGAGCGATCCAAGCCTGTCCCACCCAGCATACAACCAAAGGGCCCCAAACACATGAGGTGCAGATGTCACTCACTGCAGATACCAGCCAACAGTATCTGTCAGCATTACAGACTATGTGGTGCACGTGCCAGCTGTGCAAAATGGCTGTACAAGGAAGTAATCATCTAGCAGCTGTATACATGTACATGTACCTGTAACATATAACTCCATGTGTGCCCGCATGTGGCGTGTCAACCTGTACATGAATGGGTTATGGCCCATGCACACACCACCCTCCCAATAGCCCTACTATGACAAGCCTGCTGAGGTAATCCAATGTACCTTTGGGAGAGTTGTAGCCCAGTAATCTCTGTGGTGCATCCCATAACTGTGTACTGCTGTATTGTGATAAATTAGTTAGGTAGGAGTTCTAACCCCAGACTTGGCAACTGTGTGTGTGTGTGCGTTTGTGTGTGCCTTTCTGTCTCTGACTGTGTAGAGAAAAAGGGTAATTGTGAGGTGGAGTTCAAGGAAGAGTTAAGACAGGCACTGGGTGGCAGTGAAGAGTTATCAAATAGCTGGGTAACTACAGCAGAGCTAGTAAGGGAGGAGGCTAGAAAGGTGCTTGGTATGACATCTGACAAACTGTGTAAAAAACTTAACTACTTCAAAACCAAACACGCAAGGATCCAAGCAGCAGAAATAGAACTTGACTAGATGACCAACAGCTATAAAAACAGATTTTATTACTATACTTGTAAGCGCTTTCGAAGGGGTCTCTGCCCCAACTTCTTCAGACAAGTAATCATTGAGAAACCACACCTTTTATACAAAGTCAACTAATAATAATTCAATTATCTTACCTAATTAGGTTCCTTAAGGGCATATAGCTACATAAATACAGGCTAAAACATTTTTTGTATACATAATATATGTACTGCCATTGCATCAATTACTATATGCATTAAACCATTTAAACATATTACATGGTTATTAATATGGAAGTATATGTTTTAGTATTGTTATGATGTGATTATCTGTGAATTTAATATGGTTTTAATATGTTTAAATGTTTAAATGGTTTAATGCACGGTTATTAATATGGAAGTATATGTTTTAGTATTGCTATGATGTGATTATCTGTGAATTTAATATGGGTTTAATATGTTTAATGTTTAAATGGTTTAATGCATATAGTAATTGATGCAATGGCAGTACATATATTATGTATACAAAAAAATGTTTTAGCCTGCATTTATGTAGCTATATGCCCTTAATGAACCTAATTAGGTAGGATAATTGAATTATTATTAGTTGACTTTGTATAAAAGGTGTGGTTTCTCAATGATTACTTGGTATGACATCTGGACAGAGGAAGGACGACAAGGAGACATGGTGGTGGAATGAAGAAGTTCAGGAGAGTATACTAGAAAGAGGCTGGCAAAGAAGAAGTGGGATTGTCAGAGAGATGAAGAAAGTAGACAGGAGTATAAGGAGATGAGGTGCATGGCAAAGAGAGAGGTGGTGAAGGCTAAGGATAAGGCATATGAAGAGTTGTATGAAAGGTTGGACATTAAGGAGGGAGAAAAGGACTTGTACCGATTGGCTAGACAGAGGGACTGAGCTAGGAAAGATGTGCAGCAGGTAAAGGTGATAAAGGATAATGAGGGAAACATACTTACAAGTGAGGACAGTGTGTTGAGCAGATGGAAAGAGTATTTTGAGGGGTTGATGAATGAAGAGAATGAGAGGGAGAGAAGGTTGGATGATGTGGGGATAGTGAATCATTAAGTGCAATGGATTAGTAAGGAAGAAGTAAGGATAGCTATGAAGAGGATGAAGAATGGAAAGGCTGTTGGTCCAGATGACATACCTGTAGAAGGTATGGAGGTGTTTAGGTGAAATGGCAGTGGAGTTTTTAACCAGATTGTTTAATGAAATTTTGGAAAGTGCGAGGATGCCTGAGGAATGGAGAAAAAGTGTTTTGGTACAGATTTTTAAGAATAAGGGTGATGTGCAGAGCTGTAGTAACTACAGAGGGATTAAATTGATCAGTCACAGCATTAAGTTATGGGAAAGAGTAGTGGAAGCTAGGTTAGGAAGGGACATGATGATTAGTGATCAGCAGTATGGTTTCATGCCGGAAAAGAGCACTACAGATGCAATGTTTGCTCTGAGAGTGTTGATGAAGAAGTACAGAGAAGATCAGAAGGAGTTGCATTGTGTTTTTGTAGACTTAGAGAAAGCATATGAAAGGGTGCCTAGAGAGGAGTTGTGGTACTGTATGAGAAATTCGGGAGTGTCAGAGAAGTATGTAAGAGTGGTACAGGATATGTACGAGGGTAGTGTGACAGTGGTGAGGTCTGTGGTGGGAGTGACGTATGCGTTTAAGGTGGAGGTGGGATTACATCAAGGACCAGATCTGAGCCCTTTCTTATTTGCAATGGTGATGGACAGGTTGACAGACAAGATCAGACAGGAGTCCCCATGGACTATGATGTTTGAAGATGACATTGTGATCTGTAGTGAGAGTAGGGAACAGATGGAGGAGACCCTGGAGAGATGGAGATATGTTCTAGAGAGAAGAGGAATGAAGGTCAGTAGGACTAAGACAGAATATATGTGTGCGAATGAGAGGGAGGATAGAGGAATAGTGAGGATCCAAGGAGTAGAGATGGCAAAGGTGGATGAGTTTAAATACTTGGGATCAATAGTTCAGAGTAATGGTGAGTGTGGAGGAGAGGTGAAGAAGAGAGTGCAGGCAGGATGGAGTGGGTGGAGAAGAGTGTCAGGAGTGATTTGTGACAGACAAGTACCAGTAAGAGTGAAAGGGAAGGTTTACAAGAGGGTAGTGAGACCAGCTATATTATATGGGTTGGAGACAGTGGCATTGAGAAAAAGGCAGGAGTTAGAGCTGGATGTGGCAGAGCTAAAGATGTTAAGATTTGCACTGGGTGTGATGAGGGTAGACAGGATTAGGAATAAGTATATTAGGGGGTCAGCCCAGGTTGGAAGGTTTGGAGACAAAGCCAGAGAGGCAAGATTACATTGGTTTGGACATGTGCTGAAGAGGGATGCTGAGTATATTGGAAAAAAGATGCTAAGGATGAAGCTATCAGTTAACAGGAAAAAAGGAAGGCCTAAGATAAGGTTTACGGATGTGGTGAGAGAGGACATGCAGGTGGTTTCTGTGACAGAACAAGATGCCGAGGACAGGAAGAAATGGAAAAAGATGATCTGCTGTGGCAACCCCTAATGGGAACAGCCGAAAGAAGATGATGACACTCCTCACAATTTATATACTCAACTTTGACAGGGCTACTGATGCCACCCACCTGGAACTACACATCTGTGACGATTGTTGCCTAGTAATCTCCATAGCACGTCCTGTAACTGTATACTGCTGTAGTGTGATAAAGTCGTTAGGTAGGTGTTCTAACCCCAGACTTGGCAACTGTGTGCGTGCCTGTCTGTCTCTGACTGTGTAGAGAGCAATGCTTTTTAGGGTACTCACACTACTCACAAGTCATATACTCAACTTTGGCAAGGCTGCTGATGTCACCCACCTAAACTACACCTCTGGGAAGATTGTTGCCAAGTAATCTCTGTAGCGTGTCCTGTAACTGCGTACTGCTGTAGTGTGATAAAGTAGTTAGGTAGGTGTTCTAACTCCATGCTTGGCAACTGTTTGTATGCGTGTATGTCTGTCTCTGACTGTGTAGAGACCAATGCTTTTTAAGGTACTCACACTACTCACAAGTCATATACTCAACATTGGCAAGGCTGCTGATGTCACCAATCTAGAACTACACCTCTGGGAAGGTTATAGCTCAGTAATCTCTGTAGCACGTTTGGTAACTGCGTACTGCTTGACTGTGAATTAGAACTGTGGTAGGGTTCCATCTCCACCCATGGCAGTTCTGGATGTTTTGCATGTGTTTCAATGTCTGTGTATGGAGCAATGCATCATAGGCTAGTCACTCGCAGTACATTTCAAATGCTCTACTTTGGTAATCCTGCTGATGTCATTCATTGTGAAATGCACCTTTGGGGAAGGAGTACTCCAGTAATTACCATGGTGTGTCCCATAACAGCTCCATGCTGTAGTGTGATATAGACCTCTGTCATGGCTTCTATACCCACACATGTCGGTCGTGGATGCTTTGTGTGTGTGTCTCACTGTGTAGGGAGCAATGCATTTTAGGCTAGTCACTCACAGTACTTTCAAGTGGCCTACTTTGGCAATCCTGCTGATGTCATTCAGTGTGAAATATACCTTTGGGGAAGGAGTACTCCAGTAATGTGCATGGCGTGTACTATGACTGCATAGTGCTGTAGTGTAATACACTAATTAGGTAGGGGTTCTACTCCCAGACATGACAGGTGTGTCTGTATAACTTGTATCCTGGGTGGAGGTGGATGTGAGTGTGTGACACCTGGGCCCAATGTGTGACGGGTTTTGCAAAATTCTTATCTGGTGGCCTTGGTACATATCACAATGTCCACTGTACAGGGATAACAGCTGTGAAATAGCTGAGAGGCTGCGGTGCATATCCATACTCATACATGTGACATCAAGGCCAGGCAATCACAGTTAGCAACCCCAGTATTACCCAGAGCACACTCTCACCCATGTCTCATACACATGCACATATGCCTAGGCAACAGCCAATATGTGGCTAGTACACTGCATAGTGTCCACTGATAGTAACTATGGAGTGATATCAGTGGCCTACAGAGGGCATGTCACCCTCCACATTTGTCCAATATGCACATACAGGCAGACAGTGCACCTCCCCATGTTACCCAATGGACACCTGCACCACCTGTGGTGCCTTCACATGTGACCCACAACAGACATACCATGCCTGACAACATGCCCTGTATAGACAGATGCCACTGACACCAGGGAATGCTGTTAGCATGCTATCAATGTAGGTGCAGGGAAAACCTGCTGCCTATTACCAGTCCCTACCATGGGTGGGCAAGACTGGCACATCTGATGATAATCTGTGTTCACAACATGGACCAGACACCCCAGGTGCAGTTCCGCATTTCACTGTACATGCAAGTGGGAGGTGTGCACATCCTAGACACCGTCCATGTCATGGACTAAGGAACACATACATGGCAAGCAAAGCAGGACTAAGGAACACATACATGGCAAGCAATGCAGAGCATTGGCCACACACATTAGTCACCCACATGACTGGATGGGGGATACAATACCCACCTGTGTGGACAAATGCAGAAACTACAGCCCTGAGCCACAATGCAGACCATTGTCATGTGGCCTGATGCCAAGGTATACCCTTCACCTACCCTTGTATAGCCTGCTGGCACAGTTGACCACCACACACCCGTGTAGACATGCACCCATGCAAGTCAGTACTGGCACCCTGTGTGTTGTATGGTGCATATATCCACATCCACACTCACTACAATCCCCATGGGCATACTGAAGCATGCTGTCTGATGTCTGAGACCACCTCATAATCTTTGCCCATACAACCTCCGTATGACCCGTGTGGTGCATGTGCTACCTGCACAGTGATGTGTTGTGGCAATCCCATTACTGATGAGTTGTACTCCTGGCCCTGCCAAGTGTGTCAATGTGTGTGCGTTGCTGTGAGAGTGTGGCTGTATTGACACTGGCACCTGTTCATGCGGACAGACATGTGTACGCCACCTACCATATAGCTACTGTATCTCTGTTGCAGATGTCACTCACCATCACATATATGTTCTGAGTGCTCACAACAGGTAACTCATGTGGCACATCCAATAACTGAATTGAACTGTGATAGCACTATATAGTTGTCAGGGTTTTGACACCCTGTGCTGGTAGGTGTGTGACACAAACATGCTTCAGTTTTACACTCCCACCCCTCCCTGACATGTATTTGCCTCTGTCTGCCTCACTCACTCCCTCTCTGGTGGATGTGGAGACCCACACCTGCTTTGCTTAGGTAGCAGCATGTGTATTTTAAGTGATGCTCATGATCAGCTGATGGCCTCTGCATGAATTGCAGCCCTCCCCTAGCTGATTGCATGTAGAACAGCTGTGGTAACATCCCTTTGCACTATGACATTGCATGGAAACACAATCCAATATCTAAGAACATCATGGTGGTGTTAGCCCTTTTCATTCACTGTGAGCAGGAACTAGTACTGTTGTTTGGCAAACAGCATCTCAGATGGATTGGGGATTTACCTCTAACAACATACACTGTGAAAAGAGGGCACCAAACAGGAGGGTAAAGTGCCGGACTTGACTGCAGACTGTAAGTGCTGCTATACTGCATTAGGAGTAATGTTTGTTTCACAGTGTTTGTCTGGATATGGCTGTCATACATGTCTCAATACCTGCCATGTCAGTTCCATGTTTATGAGGAATCCCCATCTGCAGGGTCATCTGCAGACTGGGCAGTGTTGTGCCTTTGGTTTCATATGTTACCCATGGAGCATCTATCTGTGGACTGCAGAAGGTAGTGTGAGGACTGCAGTCTGTAGATGGTAAAGGCTGTGACAGTTATTGACTTCACATCCCTCATAGGACATATGTTGCAACAAACCCCTTTACAACAGTAAATGTATGAGGTTATCACAGCAACATGTCAATATTGGCCCTGTGTATATGCTCCCAGCCACACCTCTGTCAACCTTTGTACATATGTTGTGCAGGAAGTGGTGCATATGTGCTGTACACCATAATTAGAGTCATCATATCTGATAACAAGCCAGTGATATATCAGACTGCTACACATGTTAAGTACAGTAGTAGTTATATTTTATGCCATAACCCGGACATTCTGTGGATGTTTGTACAGTACTGAGGTCTGTGTACATATGGTGAATGTTGACAGTGTGTGTACTGTTAATATGTACTGTAGCCTGTATACAGACTGTGGTAGATGTCATTGTTCTAGTTCCCCTCCTATCTGATGTTACATGCTGCCCCACTGTATGATACAGTATTGGCGTACATGTGTGTAGGGCCATACACACACATGTCCCATACCACAGAAAGCCATCGGACCAAACTGTGTAGCAGCCCAGTATATGTAGGGTCAGTCTGTGAGTGGCACATATGAGGATGGTGTAGAACAGGTAGGCCATATACTGTAATATTATGCTAGCTTAACATATGTGGCTATAGCTGTGTCCACACTGGTTGTGGATATGCACCTACACACAGGTGTATCTTACCCTGTGCTATGACATGCCTGCTGAGCCTGCGATATATGCAGGTATATGTGCATTCGCCCATAGGAGATGTAGGCCAGTGTTCAACCAGTCTGCTTGTAGCCTGCACAGTGCATTGTTACATGCCTAGCAGCTTAGTGTACTCATCCAGTGAGATGTCATGTGCAGATACTTGCCAGATGTACTGTTGCCAGGTCTCCCTTACAAGTCATGTATGTCAGACAGAGCAGTGGAATACTGTACAGATGTATGTCAATATCTAGTTGGTAGTATGTGGCCATGGCACACCTCTACCAGTGGTCATTATGTGTCAGGCCAGACAGGAGTGTGTGAATGCATAACTTATGGTGGCAAATGTATACCAGTCGTTATGTGTTATACCCATCTACATGGCATTCTACATCCATATTGTCAGGCATGGTACACATGTGCACTAAGGGCTGATGTGTATACCTCTGGACTGTACAGGGTGTGTCAGAATTACCACATATATTGGCCAGTACCTCTTCTGCAGTCCACAGGGGCATTACATGCTAGCAGTGGTACTTTACAATGATGTCCTTAGGATGTCTGTCAGTAGCCAATGGCACCCATGTTATAAGCAGATGTGACCTCCCACACACACCATGTCTGTGAAGACAATCCCAATAACAGTAGCAATAGTGTACTAATATGCCTGCTATTCATACGTGACATCCCCTTGCACTATGACGTTGGGACTATAGGGGCTGTGGTTTGGCTACACTCCATGTCCAGGAAAATGGTGGAAATATATGTACATATACTTATCCAGATAGCCATATAGATATGATTACACATGAGTAGTACTTCAAATTACCACTGTCATGGCAACCACCCACTATAACTCCCTACATCATGCGGGTGTGGTCCCTTTACATTACCTGTGTGATGGACATCTTTCCTGTGTGTGGGCATCAGTGTTACAGACAGCAGGTAGCAATACCTTTTACAGGAGAACCAGCACACTCAGGGCAGCTACATATTGGTAGGAGGTTCAGGAACAACAGACTGTGAGTAGAGTTGTGTTATGCTTTGTATAGTACTGGTGTTGCAGGGTGTGTGTGTACATACTAGTTTACCTTAGAATGCAGTCTGTCTGCATAGCTCACATCTGTGGGTCAATCCTCTTGCTGGACAGAGGTATGCCTACCATGTTTTGTCTGTCCACCACACAGGTCCTGTGTCAGATATTATACTGGAAGTGTATGTGTAGAGTGCTATCGGTACATGGCTGCATCCATTTCTGTTTCTAAACTCAATTCCCTGACTATGGGTATGTTGCAGACTAACCTGTAACACCAGCAACTTGCTTAGTATATAGCAACAGTTTTCCACATATGTGCCTGTGTTCCAGCCTCTGTCCTCCACCTACATACCAAACTTTGCACATATGTCATGCTGTCAGGGGTTGTTCTGTAGTGGGCTGTGAGTATATCACATTGCCATTGCTGCCATCAGTCCACTGCTGTTGCATCCCCCACACATACAGTGGGGCTGAGGCCATATATGTGTGGGCATCACCTACACAATAGAAGTGTGCCCTCATGCACTGCAGAGGCCAGTGTATGTAACAGTGGTATGTGGCCCTGTATTATTGAGTCTAGGAGGGGAGCACCATACATGATCTAGGCTGTTACAAACAGTGGGGGTATCAGGGGTGAGCTGCCGTAAGGTATCTGGATGTACAGTACCGTATACTTCATCTATATTTGCATTACTTACACGAATTGGAGTAATGCAAGCCTACTGCCTTCTGCCATACAGACTGTTCTGTTTGTCTGTGTGCTCATGACGGTGTCAGTTATGCCTTGTTATGTAACAGTTACAACCCATTTGATCACATAACGTCTTTACCGCCTACTGAGTTTGTACAGAGTATAGATAGAGGCTGCTGAACTATACACCTGCATTACATACTGTTGATTGTTTGATAACCTGTGGCCCAGTCTGTCTTCAGTATTGTACAATTTGAAGGGCTTGGCCTTGACAGCAACAGTTGTGAACCTTTACAGACCACTGTATTAGTGTAACTGTTTCACGGTTGCAGTACTCTGTTCATATGGTTGTCAGTGTCTGAACAGCTATATGACAAGGCATATAGAACTGTAATAGTACACAATTAAAGGTTTTCCATTTCTGCAAACCTGTGTGTGGTGTCTTTCCTATGACCTCTCTATGGCTATATGTTGCAGGGAATGACTGACATCCATACTGTATGACTATCCATACAGTGTCCAATTGTTCAGGTGTTAACTGTAGGCTTAGTGGCTGTTCCATATTATCTGCACCTTCTACATATGTATCTTACTGTACATATATCTGCGTGTGTATGTGTAGTCACATGTATATCTTTATATATCCACATATATATATATAAATATATATATATATATATATATATATATATATATATATATATATATATATATATATATATATATATATATATATATACATATATGTATATCTGTTTCTGCATATCTGTGTCTGTGTATCTGTATCCTGGGGATGTTGATGGCTTACACATATTATATTTCCTATGGGGAGGCAGACTGTACTGCATGATATGTTAACAATACCAGCCTGACATCATACAGGTGGGATGGCTTACTGTTAACATCTTGTGGCCATGTCATGTCGGGTCCTGGTTATGGGATCTTCAAAACTTGGTAATGTACTGCAGGGCAGATATGTTTGGCTGTGGGGAGGGGATGCCTATTCAATCAAGACGTATAGTGTGTGGGGCCTCACAACCCCATTAACGGTGCATGCGGACATATGTGTGTTTGTTAATCTGCCATTGCTATCTACAGATGTATGGCCATATATACCTATATAGATATACATATCTGCTAACATATATATAACTATGTCCGTATATACCGGCATAGATATATATCTGCGTACACATATGTTACGTCCTGTGTATATGGCGACATATAGATGTAGACACATATATGTGTCGATGTAGGCATTTGCATGTATATCTGTGCATATATATTGATATCTATGTATATAGTTGTAGGTGTATATATATATATATATATATATATATATATATATATATATATATATATATATATGCATCTACATATATAGATATGTTGTATCTGCATAGATATTAATATATCTACACACACATACATCTAGATG
>NC_056735.1:1802991334-1803071334 GCF_019279795.1 Protopterus annectens
TATATATATATATATGACTACATCTATAGATATGTTGTATCCGTTTAGATAGTAATTTATTTGCACACACACGTCCAGCTAGCTGTAGGTATACATTCTCTGTGCTGTTGCATGACTGGACTGGATGATATGTTTCCGACAACATCTACTTCATTTGTATCTGTCATGGCTTATTTCAATGACAGACGTACAGTACAATGAGCTTGGTAGTGTATTGCAGGGTGGACGTGTTTGGTTGGGTGGGGGGTATGCAAATTTGTAAGTGACGTATATTGTTTGGGGTCTCTCAGGTGTACAGGGTCCTTCATTTGAGTCCTGCTGGAGCTGTTTATTTTGTTGCTGGGCAGAACATGGCCCATTGGGTACAGAGTGATTATGGCACATTAAAGCAGTTGTATGCGGGTGTGCACGGGTTTGTGCTGAGCTAAACACTGCTAACCTCCGGTTACAGTTTCTAACACTCAGTTAGCTTCTACTTTGCTTATTCTGTGTAGGTAATGCTTAGCCCCCCATGCTAATGCACTTAAACATGCTTACTAGTGCTTATTTATGCTTACTACTGCTTATTTGTGCTTAAAACCTGCCTACTAATGCCTTATTCCATCTGACACTGATACGTCACATGTGCATATCTTGCGGTACTCCAGTTCATGTATTCCAGCTATTTTGTGGGTCTTGCAACAAATATACTGTTTATAATGCACTTTGCCATGTAAAATAGACTGTGCTACAGTGGGACCCGAACCAGGAATGCTTGCTCATTGGTCGGATGCTCTACCTACTAAACTATTGCTGTTCTGCTTCATTTGCTTATTTCTACCATACTTTAATACCCATGTTTCCTTCCCCCCGGCCCCCGAGCTCCACGTACACAGCATCCATCCATTCTCCAATTGCTATCCCAGCCATACCACACCTCCACACATTTCCCTCTCTGCACATGTCAGTACTCCTCCATTATACTGTCTTGACCCAAGCTTCAGCAGGCTCGTCATCCATTTAGTCCACATACATTCGAGCCTTCCCTTGATTCTCCTACGATACTGGTGTAAACACCTATGTGACCCACAAGGTTTGGTTCATCCCGCCAGGGACAGACCTGTTGTTTTGTCCCAGGTAGACTTTGCTGGTCTACACTGTTTCTCCTACTGGTAGCATCCTGACAGGGGTTCGAGAAGCAGTGGTATGCTCACACACTGGGCCAGCCTCATCTCCCAGTTCTGCAGTACCAACACCCCAGGTGTGACATTCTGTGCATGAAGCACACCCACACGCCCCCACAGCATGCACTGTTTTTAATTCCTCTCTTCAGTATTGTGCAAGACTACTCCTCTCACAGTATGTGTGGACAGGCACTGTTCATTGATGCACATAGACTGCTCATAATACTGTGCTTGAGCAATGTGCACATGTTTGCTGGTATTGATCTACATACTTACATACATTTCCTATACTGTTGAATGACTGTGCTGGATGGTATGTTTGTGACAACAGCGGCTGAATGTGTATCTGTCATGCCTTAGTGGCAACTCACTTAGACTATAGTGTGCAGGGTGGGGGGGGGGGTTGGATCCCAGGAGTGCAGATTACTTTGTTAATGAGCAGGACGAGAGCTGTTGGCTACAGAGGGCCTAAGGCACTGTAGAGGAAGTGTAGGCGGGTATGCACTGGTGTGCGCAAGGCTCAGATCTGCTGACTTCCGGTTACAGTGTCTTACACTGGGTTGGCATCCACATTGATTAACCAGTGTGAGCATTGCTTACTGCCACCCAAACAAGTGTAATCCCGCTTGCTGCAGCATACCCCCATGCTACTTCATGTAGTTAGTTCACATTTGTTGTCCGGGACAATCCGACTAGATGCTTCTCCATTGTCAGCGGTGGCCTGAGGACTGAAGCTCCACAGTAATCCCCAGTTACACATTACACATAGTACTGAGATGTACACATTCATAGAGAGTAACAGACTTAACATAGCTACGTACCACATACTTCATGCTTAGTTCACATTAACATATCGATATTATACATGCTTAGGTCAGGTTTACATGTCAGGTATGACTGTTAACATAGATTAGTTTAAGGCAAACTGAGATTCCAGTTTAACAGTTCTGGATAGGTTACACTCAGGTATTCAGGTTAGGTTTAGTTTTGCCATATCTGTGTGTTAGAGTGGAAGTGAATAGTGAAAGAGTAGGTAGGTTGGTAGAGGGGGGGGGCATTGTAACTGTATAGTAGGCCATTGGAATGATTGGTGGTGAAGCAATAGGGAAGGTATGCAGAGTGTTGGGATTAGTATGCGGACAGAACAGGCAGTGTCAATTTCAGTAGTTGGTGTAGGGGTATAGAGTGTTAGTTGGGGAGGTGAGGGGAATTCACCAGGTGGTGAGCACGTGCTGCTCCAAGTGTGCTTGAGGTGTTCCTTCATGTGTTATTTACATATGTTGTGTGGGACAGCTGAGGTAATACACATGGGTAAGGGGGTTCCAGATTCTGCCAGTATATAGTTGGGGAAGAGGGTGTCACCAACCTGTGACTGTGAACAGTAATAGTAATGATACAGGGGTCGATAGGTAAGTGGTGTTAATGGGGTACACAGAGGGGCAGATAGTAGGGAAAATGTCCAGGGATGAGCAGGTAGGCTGATGGGAAGGTCCACAGGTGGGCATTTCTTCTACAGCGACAGCTGTGTATATATATCCTGCATTTGGGGGTAGTTCTGGACACTCACACCCCTGGGTGGGGGTGAGGACAGCAATAATACCTTGTAATGCCAATTAGTTTGTCTTACATGCCTACAGTGGGGAGTTGCGACCATGTGTTCTTTGGTGCCATTTAGTGGGTTTGCAACAACACATCTGGTTATTCCACTCTTTGCCATGTAAACTAGACATTGCTGCTGTGGGACTCGTACCGGGCATGGCTGCTCATTAGGTGTCAGGTCTGCCCAATGCACACTATTGCTTACATCCTTGGGGAGGTCCACATAGAACTGCTCCAGCCAAAACCTGCACGCCTAGGCCCATAATTACATACCCATAGTTCCCCACCCACACCTCCTCTTCAGCACTCTTCCATACTCTGGGTGCAGGTCGGGTCTGGACACACCAGTAGACTGCCCACTCCCCACTTCTCGGGGCCCATACCATATGTTGTCTCGCCCCATGGATCATCAGGCTTCCCCAACCTTGTGGTCCGGGTACATGCATGCCCTGCCGTACATTATCTGTGTAATGGCTGGAAGGCTGAATAGCCATATACATTTTGGCTTGTCCCGCAAAGGACATGCTTGTCTTTGTTTCAAGATTAGACTTGGTGGGTTTCTCCCACTGGTTGTATCCTGCCTGTAGTCCGGGAAGCAGTGGTATGTTTACATTTCTTGTGTGTTTGTATGTTTCACCTGTTTAGCTGGGGGGAGGGGGGTTGATGCTACGTGTTACATGTTTGTTTATTGGGCCCCTCACCCACATTGGCACAGCCTGTGAACATATGTAATCCTTAACAACTGCATCATATCCTAGCTATATATCTGTGTATATTTACACAGACATAATATATATATATATATATATATATAAAATATATATATCTATATATATATATATATATCTATATATATATATATATATATATATATATATATATATATATATATATATATATATATATATATATATATATACAGATATATATATATATATATATATATATATATATATATATATATATATATATATATATATATATAAATGACATGTGGATGTATGGGTGGCTACATATGTATATATCTATATGTGGGTATTTATATATGTCTGTCTATGTATGTATACATTTGTACTACAGAGAGGGAGAGGTATATCTCCATGTAGTTTTGGGTATAGATACACACACACACATACCTCTACATTTTTAGCTACATATTCTGTCATGTTGCCTGTTATTGCTGGGCACTGTTTCATGTGCATACCAGCCAACCTTGTGTGCCACGTATGCTTTGTGATACCTACAACTACATCCGTTAGTGTACACAGAGTCACACATGAAATCTATTGCTAGTACCAGGTAATCATTCATCCCATGCAGAACAGCCTGAACATTGGATATGCAACTTTCGTCTACACCCAGAGTTACATAGGTACCCCTGGCTATGTGCATGGACTACGGCGTGTGCCACACCTAGGATACTTGGGCTGAGACAACATAAGGGATGGGTCTTGAGGGGGTGAGTGTGGAGGGGGGGCAATGTGTAGTGGTGTGGTAGCTATAGGCCAGTAACCAGGGTTGAGATGGTGGCTGCATGTGTGCTGTGGGTGGGGGGAAGCAGAACTGTGGGTTATGCATGTATGGGTTGGGGAAAGCCTGGATTGGATGGGCCTATACTGCTCGGCCCGCCTAGTGGGTGGGGGAGAGGGGGATGTGATGTCAACATGTGAAACATAACAGAGGGCTAATTTAATACTCTAGTTTAATGGCAGATGTACAATACAATGAGCTTGGTAGTGTATTGCAGGGCGAATGTGTTTGGCTGGGCGGGGGGTATGCAAATTAGTATGTGACATATATTGTTTGGGGCCTCTCAGGCCCATTAACGGTTCATGTGGACATATATGTTTCTGTTCATCTACCATTGGTATCTACAGATGTCTGGCCATATATACTTCTGTGGGTATATATATTTACTTACATATTTCTATGTCTGTATATACCTATGGAGACATATATCTGCGTACATATATGTCACTTGATGTTGACATATATATGAGTAGTTGTCAGCATTTGCATGTATATATGTTCATATATTTGTGTGTATGTATATATATATATATATATATATATATATATATATATATATATATATATATATATATATATATATATATGGATATTTATATATATTTATATATGTATATGTATGTGACTACATCTATAGATATGTTGTATCCAATTAGATAGTGATATATTTGCAGACACACACGCCCATCTAGCTGTAGGTATACATTATCTGTACTGTTGCATGACTGGGCTGAGATTATGTTTCTGACAGCATACAATTTCTGCATATCTGTCATGGCTTAAATCATTTTGTGTATGGTGTGCATGGTTCTGGGTTCCAGCCTTGCAGAAGCTGTTTGTTTTGTTGCTGGGCAGAATACCGGCTGTTGGATATGGTGTGCTTAAGGCACTTTCAAGCGGTTGTAAGTGGGTTTGCACAGAGGTAAGCACTGCTGACTTCCGGTCACAGCGTCTTACACACAGTTAGATTCTCCTTTGTTTAATATGTATCGGCAGTGCTTAACCCCATGCAAACGCACTTGCACACGCTTACTAGTGCTTACATATGCTTGCTATAGCTTATCTGTGCTTACGCCTGCTTACTGCTGGCTTATTCATTATGATACTGACTCTTCACATGTGCATTTCCTGCAGTACTCCTCTTCATAAAAATTATGCTATTTAGTGGGTTTTGCATTACAAATATTGCTTACACCATGCTTTGCCATGTAAAATAGACTGTGTTGCACTGGGACTCGAACTGGGAATGCCTGCTCGGTAGGCGAACGCTCTGCCCACTGCACTATTGCTGACATGCTTCATTTGCATATATCATCCTTGTTATCCTCTTCAGACTTTTGGGCTGCTTTCATCGTGGGTGAGCAATGGGCACACCCACACACCTACGGTTAGCTGTATTCGGAGCTTTAGACAACAATATGGGGGTTTCTTCTTTTCATCTTTATGTCTTGTTGCTGTTGTATGCATGGGGTACTGTTGGTGGGGATATGTGGACACCTATGAGCGGCCTCACTCATTTATTTCCACTTTCTGCAGTTCTACTTTGCAGGGGCATGTTTATTCTGAGTGCTCTGCTCTCAGACATGCCCTCTGCACTAGTACATGCTCCGTGTATGCCTAGTAGGTCGGGCAGTGGTCCTTCATTAATATGTATGGTGCACTGCCGTCCTGCTCCTAAGCAGCCACTTCCGTGCAAGACTACACTAGGCCTGCATGGAAGATTAGTGATATATATATAAATGACATGTGGATGTATGGGTGGCTACATATGTATATATCTATATGTGGGTATTTATATATGTCTGTCTATGTATGTATACATTTGTACTACAGAGAGGGAGAGGTATATCTCCATGTAGTTTTGGGTATAGATACACACACACACATACCTCTACATTTTTAGCTACATATTCTGTCATGTTGCCTGTTATTGCTGGGCACTGTTTCATGTGCATACCAGCCAACCTTGTGTGCCACGTATGCTTTGTGATACCTACAACTACATCCGTTAGTGTACACAGAGTCACACATGAAATCTATTGCTAGTACCAGGTAATCATTCATCCCATGCAGAACAGCCTGAACATTGGGTATACAACTTTCGTCTACACCCAGAGTTACATAGGTACTCCTGGCTATGTGCTTGGACTACGGTGTGTGCCACACCTAGGATACTTGGGCTGAGACAACATAAGGGATGGGTCTTGAGGGGGTGAGTGTGGAGGGGGGGCAATGTGTAGTGGTGTGGTAGCTATAGGCCAGTAACCAGGGTTGAGATGGTGGCTGCATGTGTGCTGTGGGTGGGGGGAAGCAGAACTGTGGGTTATGCATGTATGGGTTGGGGAAAGCCTGGATTGGATGGGCCTATACTGCTCGGCCTGCCTAGTGGGTGGGGGAGAGGGGGGATGTGATGTCAACATGTGAAACATAACAGAGGGCTAATTTAATACTCTAGTTCAATGGCAGATGTACAATACAATGAGCTTGGTAGTGTATTGCAGGGCTGACGTGTTTGGCTGGGTGGGGGGTATGCAAATTAGTATGTGACATATATTGTTTGGAGCCTCTCAGGCCCATTAATGGTTCATGTGGACATATATGTTTCTGTTCATCTACCATTGGTATCTACAGATGTCTGGCCATATATACCTCTGTGGGTATATATATTTACTTACATATTTCTATGTCTGTATATACCTATGGAGACATATATCTGCGTACATATATGTCACTTGATGTTGACATATATATGAGTAGTTGTCAGCATTTGCATGTATATATGTTCATATATTTGTGTGTATGTATATATATATATATATATATATATATATATATGGATATTTATATATATTTATATATGTATGTGTATGTGACTACATCTATAGATATGTTGTATCCAATTAGATAGTGATATATTTGCAGACACACTAGCCCATCTAGCTGTAGGTATACATTATCTGTACTGTTGCATGACTGGGCTGGGGTTATGTTTCTGACAGCATACGATTTCTGCATATCTGTCATGGCTTAAATCATTTTGTGTATGGTGTGCATGGTTCTGGGTTCCAGCCTTGCAGAAGCTGTTTGTTTTGTTGCTGGGCAGAACACCGGCTGTTGGATATGGTGTGCTTAAGGCACTTTCAAGCAGTTGTAAGTGGGTTTGCACAGAGGTAAGCACTGCTGACTTCCGGTCACAGTGTCTTACACACAGTTAGCTTCTCCTTTGTTTAATCTGTGTTGGCAGTGCTTAACCCCATGCTAACGCACTTGCACATGCTTACTAGTGCTTACATATGCATGCTATAGCTTATCTGTGCTTACGCCTGCTTACTGCTGGCTTATTCATTATGATACTGACTCTTCACATGTGCATTTCCTGCAGTACTCCTGTTCATAAAAATCATGCTATTTAGTGGGTTTTGCATTACAAATATTGCTTACACCATGCTTTGCCATGTAAAATAGACTGTGTTGCACTGGGACTCGAACTGGGAATGCCTGCTCAGTAGGCGAACGCTCTGCCCACTGCACTATTGCTGACATGCTTCATTTGCATATATCATCCTTGTTATCCTCTTCAGCGTTTTGGGCTGCTTTCACCGTGGCTGAGCAATGGGCACACCCGCACACCTACAGTTAGCTGTATTCGGAGCTTTAGACAACAATATGGGGGTTTCTTCTTTTCATCTTTATGTCTTGTTGCTGTTGTATGCATGGGGTACTGTTGGTGGGGATATGTGGACACCTATGAGTGGCCTTGCTCATTTATTTCCACTTTCTGCAGTTCTACTTTGCAGGGGCATGTTTATTCTGAGTGCTCTGCTCTCAGACATGCCCTCTGCACTCGTACATGCTCCGTGTATGCCTAGTAGGTCGGGCAGTGCTCCTTCATTAATATGCATGGTGCACTGCCATCCTGCTCCTAAGCAGCCACTTCCGTGCAAGACTACACTAGGCCTGCATGGAAGATTAGTGAATCCAGGGGAATGTGTTTCCTGTAATCACTTTACTTTCTATGGCATTCTACTGTGTTTTTTTAGAAAATGATTGGTCATGCCAGTTATTGAAGAAAATTGCTGGGTACCTTGCCCCTTATTTTACCCTTAGATGCAAAAATTTAGAACGTGTGCTGATGGGTAACTTTAATTTCTTGCTTGGTTTGTTTGAGAATAGCTAGTATAATAGGTCCTGGCATGAAAGTCTGTGGAATAATCCAAGAGTGAAAGTGAATTATGTATCATGTAGGTCATGAAGCCTAGTTTGTTTAGAATTTCATGATGGTGTGGCAAAGGGCAAGTTCTCATCAAATTCCCCAATTCTGTTGAAGGCCATTTCTATTTTGCAGATCTCCCATGACCACGATGCCATGTTTGTGTGACTGTGTAAATGGTCTTAGGAGAGACATCTGCCTTTACTTTCTATAGTAATCCAAAACTTCTATTTAATGTATTTGATAGCAGTGTCCAAGTGCTCTTTTTTACTACATGCTTTCTTAGTCCACACTTGCCAAACATCAGCCCCCTGATAACTCATGAGGTCTCTTTATTCCCCAGTATTTCACCTCTTCCGAAACTCCCAATGGAAGAGAGAGAGATGACTATAGGGAATAGGGAGGGCATCTACCAGCCAGTCATGGGGAGTGCCATTGGCTACATATCCTCATCCATGTCATTGAGGGTGGGGTGAGCCCTTGTTTCAGCACCATCATGGACTTCAGCCTCCCAGATCAGCACCATCCAAATTTCCAGACTGGACTTTAAATGTCCACAGGACAAGGAACTACAGAACATATCAACTATTGAGAGAGCATCATCACAGATAGAGGCTTTAAGGACATTTCTATTAAGCCCTAAGTGGCTGACGTGCAGATTCTCAACATTGGGAGCTTCTAATGGACCCTTCTCTTATGTGCATGCTACCATCCACAAACTCAACAAGAGCTACAGTCACCAACATGGTAGTACCAGGTCCATGTCCACACCCTCATGCTACCTTCCAGCACCTGCTTGCCTTTGCTTACTAGTAGTAAGTGCAGCAGACTGGAAGCAACAGTCCGTCTCCAATAGGATGGGTGAGCCAGCAACATTTGCTTACTACATTCCCTCCTCATCCAGTTCCTGCAGCACCTGACCTGGGCTTTAAACTGGGATTTATCCTTGTGTGCCATGTAGCTAGTCTAATATATACATGATCTTAAAGGTTTAGACTTTGGTCTCCTACTGCTTCTACAGTACATATTTGCCACTTTGCAGATGTTCAACCTTGTCTGATGACACTCTCAGCAGTCAGTGGTCCTTTTGCCAGTAAGTCACTTGTGTGTTTTTCAAAGTAGGTGATGACTTTTTTTTTTTTAAGAATTATGCAGTTTTGTTTCAACCATTTAATGGCCATGATAAAGTTTTTCTGGAAGCCTTTTAAGGGGGTGCAAATATTGTTTGAACTGTTTGGGGGCATCATATTCTCTGCATAGTGTATCAGCTGAAGTCCTCTGAAGTTGATATGCACTCCTTGTAAAAGCAAGGATAGAAGGGATTTTAGCAATGAACATTATGGGACTCCTATGTCAGATATATAATATTCTGATATTGTGTTTTGATACACATTCATTTGTTTTCATTGTGAGACGTAGTTGCGGAATCAGTGCAGAGTTTGATCATATCCAACTTTTCTTAGTTGGCTAATATGAAATTTCTTGCCTATCATGTCAAAGGCTTTTCAGAAATCAGTAAAAAAATGGCCACTGTATGCTACACGCTATAAAAGCTGGAGGGTGTATGCTTCCCTAGTTTCCGCAAGTATATTTTGTTCATCTAAAACACTGGATGCTGTTGGTACACCCTTTTCTTCAGTGCATTTGCAAATCAGATTAAATATATTTAATGTTTAATATCTTTCAGCTCTGTTCTCAGCTCATCCTATCAATAGTAGAGAGATTTTGACATGTTGGCAAAGGTCTAATGTAGCACCTTCTGACAGGCTTTCTGTTAATAACTGCCAAAACTGATAAAGCTATAAATACAACAACCCCCATCTAAGTAAGGGCTGAAGTAAGGTTATACAAAGAAACACCATCAAGTATTTCAACTTACTAGTGTTTGGATGCACACAGACAGATGTGTTTCAAGACTAAGTGGAGCATCTAAGTTATCATAGGCAAAAGTGTTGGTATAGTTGAGATATGTGTAAACAGCTTCAGTGATATGCACACCTTGGAGATGAAACACAATATAAGTGCTGCCTCAGGAATGTTTTTTCCTTGATGTAAAAGAAATGGTATGAAATAAATGACAGTGTGGCTGTGCATTCAGTAGCACTGCTTAGAATAACATACCTAGATATACACCTTATAGCCAGGTATGCTATTCTTTGTACTAAACATACCTGGATGTAGACCTTATAGTAAGTAAGAATCAGTAATTTTAGAATGGCATATTGTTGTAAGGGTCTATATTATTTCTTCGACAGCTTAGGTTGTCGAATGCTTAATGATCGACACCTAAGCGTCGAAGTTTCAAAATCATGAACGGCCATATATGTAAATTATTTCCTTGGGAAAGAATTCACTAGGCCATCCGGAAATAAAATTAACTTTTCAACCTTAATATAGTGGCACACCCCCATACCCCCTAACTAAATATACCAACTCCAAGATCGCTCTACATTGGGGAAACGGCAAATCCCTAATAATGGCCAAGCAAATTCTTTCCCCGAGAAAAGAATTTGCTTATATGGCCGTTTGCGATTTTGAAACTTTGACGCTTAGGTGTCAGTCATTGAGCATTCGACAACCTAAGCTGTCAAAGAAATAATATAGACCCTTGTTGTAAGCATTATGAAAAAAATAGATCCTGTATGCTTAAATTCATAGGCTCATAGGTAGTTACTAGGGGTAGAACATACAGGGGGCTAGTATAATTTATGATTTGTCCCACAATACTGTCAGGTTAATTGACCTAATAATATTCCATTCAGTAAGCAAATGGAGGCTGAAATAATCAAACCACAGATTACAGGAAAAATTGGTTGACATGATTCTTGCTAAGGTATTGTGAATAATTAAGAAAGTACTGGGCTGTGGAAGTGTACATTTAAGAATACATTGCTGTGCTAATTAGCTATGTCATATGTGGCTACAATATGCTCTATAAGACAACACATCGCTATGTGGACTGCTGTGAGAAATTCTAACTCTGCAATTGGTAGTTATGGCTCACATTTCAGCCAAGCTAAGTGACGTTAATATTGAACTGAATAACATGAAAAACCACCTAGCCATCAGGGAGAAATATAGGAAGGCACTGCAAAAAGACAGAGAGATTTAATATCTGTGGATGCCATTAAAGTGTGCTTGCAGGTTTGGATGGGATGTTTGCCTCTGTAGGACTTCAGAGAATAAAAATATTTCTTTGTTCAAGTCATCTTTGTCTATAGCTGTCCTTATCACCCCTTTAACTTTCTTACCTTTTGTCAATATGCAGAACTGTTATGTTTTTGCTTCCTTTATTTATGCATCTGATATTAAAATTACTTATTTATTATGGCCCAGAACAGACACTGCAATGTTCTTTATAACTGTTTTGCTCTTTAACTGCAGTATAGTCCTATACTGAGGTCTTGACCTTCTTATGTATCCAGTCAGTAAATTCATTAATTCATTTTCTGTTGCCAACTTTATCCTACTTATGACTGCAAGAGAGTCAGAACCTCTTCTAACAAGCCAGCCAAGTAAGGTATATAAGTAGTCCTTGGTGGAAACCACTTCATCTCTGATAAGACACCAGGTTATCTATAGTTCTTGGTAAAGTTTAATTTAATTTTGTAAAGAACATCATCTGTAAAATGCAGCTGCTAATCACAAACTTTTCAAGCAAAATAACACCACAAGAAAGTCAGACGTCTGATGTGTATGGCAGAAAAATATGAATACTACGTACAAATGTTTCACATTCGTGCCAAGGTTTAATGATCTTGTACAGATAAAAAAGAATTAAAAAAATCCTCTGCACACTTTGTTTTATTGAGCTGTAACTTTTTATCTTTGCATATAAGGACAAGTAATATAACTGTTGTAAATTATATTCAGTTCTACTTTAATCAGTAACACCAACTTTTTAATGTCAATGTTTTTTGCATTCATTCTGAGCTTAAAATAATACATCATATAATAAGCTGAGTATGGAACATTCAGCAGTATAGTTATCAGGTTTTACTTATCAGAATACGTAATCAGAAGTTGATACTTAAACTAATTAACTAGCTCTATGAGAAGAGGAGATAAAAGACAACCATATATTTTGTGCATATCCACCCATTCTTATTAAATTTGGTGAAAAGACTTGATAGCTTATAATGCTAAAAGCCTGTTCTTTTTTATTATTAGCTTTTTAAAAATAAAATGTAAGGCTGAAGAAGGAATGGCAATATACTACCATAAAACAAAAGTAAGATACAGAGTGGAAATCTTATTAATAGCTCCCAACCATGACACAATGGCAATTTCAGTGGTTTACTTAAGTGGTCAGTATCAGAAAGCTGGAGTTTTGCTGAGGTTGTCAAATGTTCAGAAGATAATTCACTTAGTTTTAATTTAAATTGTTCTGAATATTAAAGGCCACACGATGGACATTCTGATCAAATACCGAATGTGCATTTGAAATTATAAACATCAGATTGCTTTTAGAATGTTATTAAAATACTCACATAGAAATCTCTGTTATCTGTAGAAAAGATAACACCCAAGTACTTTATCTTGTTCTCCGATTTAACTTGTCCTACCAATGGTAAAAGAGAAAAAGGTTTTGGTGTTTTCAAAGGAAACAAGTTGTTTTTTTAAGGTTTATTTTGTAGTTGGATACTTCAACAAAATCTTCCACTGCTTTTGCTACAAATTGGTTGACTCCATTCCAAACTTCATGGGAAAACTTTAAAGGTTTAGCCATGAAACATATTTTAGCACATAAACTTTTAATTAAGGATAATAAAAGGAATATTAATAACCCAAAGGTGTGGGAACAAATTTTCAACATTATATTAGCTTAATGTACCAAACTCAGTTCAACCCCAGGACATGCATACTTAGTTTGAAAGTTGGTAAGAACAATTCATTTTAATGATAGTAGATCTTTTGACTTTTGTTATCACATGCTCCTTTCTTTTCTTCATTGATGTTGTTTAACGGATGGAAGCATTTATGTAAATAGTGTACATAGTTTGTAGTATGGGTGTTACTAGTTTAATTTGGGTATTATTTGTATCTCTTTTTCTTTGCTGTATAAAAACATTTGATAAAATAATAAAGATTTATTATTGAAAAAAAAAATGTTATTAAAATACTACCCATGAAAATAAAGTGACTTAGACTGTTAATTTTGTAACAAGTCAAAGTCAGATTCATTATTAAGTAGTTGGTAGATGCAACTTTTGTGGGTGGCCACGGTGGTGCAGCAGTTAGCGTTGCTGCCTCACAGCAAGAGGATCTCTGGTTCAATCCTCGGCTGGGGTGCCTTCTGTGTGGAGTCTGCATGTCCTCCCTGTGGTCATGTGGGTTTTCTCCGGATGCTCTGGTTTCCTCCCAAAGACATGATGTAGGTGGATTGGATACTCTAAATTGGCCCTAAGTGTGAGTGCGTGTGTGTGTGTGTGTGTGTGTGTGTGTGTGTGTGTGTCCCTTCCGTGGAAGGTTGGGTGCTGGGCTGGCAACTCGACACCATAAAAACTTCACTGCCAATTATGAGCAGACAGGTGATCTGCTGTGGGGACTCCTAATTGGGAAAGGCCGGAAGAAGTAGATGCAACTCTTGTGCCATAAACCATTATACTAGACTGAGAAGCAATGCATCATGGATGTTTAGAGGCGAATGTACTTGAGAGGAAGTGATTGCTGTATTCTTTAGTTTACTGCATGAAAAAAGGTCATCGCTGTACAATGCAGCAAATGCTCATGAGAATGGAGTTATGCTACAGCAATCTGTTTAGCTACAGGTATATTTTTACTTGTTTTCCTAGTAACCCCAGATGTCCCTTTTCAAGGGTTGACAGGAATACTTTCTGATTAAATGACTCAGTCATACTCCAGTAATATTCAAGTAAATCTGAGTAAAGGCAGCTCCCGCAATGTTTTTTTAAGGCACCAAAATCTACAATGATTATTGTTGAGCAGCAGTTTCTGTTTCTAGAAGTAATTATATATCAAGTTTAAAATATATTGCAGCTAATAAAATGGAGTCTTCACCACTTTCATCCTGTTAAATACTGTCAATATTTGCTTTATACAGCACCATAATCAACACATTCTTCAGTGGTTATCTAAAATTTCCAAGCAGCCCATTTTTGTTCCTGAAATTTTTACAGTTTGCAGCACTTCATATGACTCTTGTCTCTACAATGAGGTATAATCAAGGAGTGAGATCTGTACTACTTTCAGTTGCTTCTGTGTAGGGGAAAGTGACAATATGATCCTTTACATTAACGTAACAGGAAGCAGCCTTCCCTGTCATCAGGGCATGATTATGATTACTGCTGTTTAACTGCACTTTTAAAGGCCTAGAAGTATCACTGACCATACTGAAAAGGCAGAATAAGTCAAATTATGCCTTAAAATGATGTGAAAGTATCCTACCAGACACACACACACACACACACACACACATATATATATAGTGTGTGTGTGTATGTGTGTTTACTTATGTATATGAGTACAAGCAGAAATGCTGGGGTCATTTTTCTTGATCTGTGACAGGTGGTCATTCCCTGGCAACTAAAGGCAAAACTGTTAGGGTCTTTTCTCTGGTCTCCCTTTTCATCATAGAATGGTAATGGAGAATAGCAAGACTGCATAGTAGCCTATGGGGATAAAGAAGTTATTTATTTTTTTCTCTAGTGCTGTGTGATCTTGTAGTTAATAAACTTTAAGATTCCTGGATGCTGGGGACTTGGGTAACTTACCCAGTAGCGCATTTTACTTAGTTTTATGGGGTATTTAATGGTGTGGGTTTCAACTATTAAAATCAATAAAATTTGAGCTGATCAGAGTACCAGTTAATGATACATGGATCAGCAACTAGCACGTTCACCTTTGATGCTGGAAAATCATCAGCCTGTGGGTTCTGTTCCCATTCCACATAACTAGATTTAATTTTTTTTTCGGTCTGGCAGTTAGTATAGACGATTAATGTTATGAGTTTCCTGTAGTCCAGATTTTGATTCAGTCAGTCTCCATTTCTATTCTGAGTGACTCTGAATTAGTGCCTAGGAGTAATTGTGATATTAGACTGAGATCATCAGTGGTCTCATGGACTGCATGACTAGTAACTATGAACTATTGATGTCTCATCAGATAATCATGCATGTATATTTATACATATAATAAGTATCTAGTTCTCTGTATGTATCAATACACATGTAAAGGTATACTCTCTCTCTCTCTCTCTCTATATATATATATATATATATACATATATATATATATATATATATATGGGTCTGGTCTACTTTGATTCACTGAAAACTCATTTCTCATTTCACTGAATTTCATTTCACACTCAAAGAATCGCTGAAAGCTGAAATCACTGAAAACTCATTTCAGTGAATCACATTTCACTGAATGTAAGTACTGTTGGGCAAATAAAACATATATGCCCTTTTCCCTACTGTAGTGTGATCCTGGAGTTAGTATATATAGTTGAGGGGGTGGGGGGGCACAGCTTTTATATTTATGAATTGTATTTCACTGAAAGCTAACAATATAAAACCAAAAGTAGAAGCTAACAATAAAACCAAAAGTAGCTAGAGGGCTATGTCCCCCACACCCCCAAATGTGGGGATTGTGCCCCCCACACCCCCTAACTATATATACTAACTCCAGGATCACACTACAGTGGGGAAAGGGGCATAAACATTTTATCCACCAAACAGTACTTACATTCAGTGAAATGCGATTCAGTGAAATGAGTTTTCAGTGATTTGAGCTTTCAGAGATTTAGTGTGAGTGTTTTGAAATTCAGTGAAATGAGTTTTCAGTGAATCAAGTAGACACACACACACACACATATATATATATATATATATAGATATACAGTAGATATAGATATATAGATATATAGATATAAATAGATATAGATATAGATATAGATATTTTAAGGGTTATTGTGGCAGCAAACAAACCAAACCATGCAAAACATCTCATGCAGCAGCCACACATTCTACCTCGTCATGGGCTGCCCTCAAGGATTTCCAGATGAACATGCCATGAGCCTTTCCAAGAATGCCCTTTCAGTGGGCCATGCCTGAAACTATTTCAGTAAGAACTACCAGTGTGGTATCTTAGTAACAAGCACAGAGAATGTCAGTCGGCCCCACTTGAACAGAAAAGGAGTAGTAGAGCAACATCTCCAAGGTTATCCTGAATCACTTCCTTGTCAGTTAGAGGGGGTAATCAAAACATTACTATATATAAACTTTATTTCTACCGCTTGCACCCTTGATTTTGTTCTTGTAGTGAGTACCCACATCATATGGCCACAGATAAGGACAGAAATGCAGAACAACCTGTAATAATAAGACATTTATGCAGAAATGGTGCTCTCACTTTACCACTTCCTCCTAGATTAAGTACCAGGAAGTCTACAACCAGTGCCACATTCCACATATCAGAGTCAGAATTTCTGTATATAATAATTATGACAAAGAATCTAAGGTACATAAACTCCCCTACTAAGGGTAGCTTTTCAGACACAAAGGACACTAACTGCTCTTTTCTGAGTCTATACCGTGGCATCAAATTTGTTAGTGCAGATTTTCATCCAACCACTTCACATTCAGGAGTGTATCACTCATGTGATTGTGAGCCATCATGGTTAGGTGGAGCAAAATGGACAAAATGTTCTACAAAAAAGCATGCCACCACCACTAGGTCCTCAAACAAGTATGTCTTCATAGCTTGTCCTTGAAAGCAATTAATAGGAGTGGTGGCAAGTTATTGATTAATGATGAACATGGCAGATCCAAAGATTGTCACTAATCATAATAAATACACACATACATACACACACAAACACAAAAATATATATCTATATATATATATATATATATATATATATATATATATATATATATACATACATACATACATACATATAACATTTATATGTGTGTGTGTGTGTGTGTGTGTGTGTGTGTGTGTGTGTGTGTGTGTGTGTGTGTGTGTGTGTGTGTGTGTGTGTGTGTGTGTGGGCACAGTTCAGTCTGTTAAATATTGACTTAATCTACAGATTGTAATTTTGTGTTTTTTTTAATTGAATGTAGTGTTTATTGAGTGCAAGGTTTGCTGAGCAGGATAATCTCAAGTGTTCTATGTTTTGTATTTGGTGAGCTTGGGATAAAAATGAGCAGATGTTTGTTTTAATGCCAGAAGTTTGGAATGTACCCAAACTTTTAATATTAGATGTGAAACTATATGTGCAAGTGTTAGCATGTTAGTGTTAAAATAAGGGTGAGGTAAGGGGATAGTTTTAGCATTGTGTGTATGTTATGTGTCAGAAGTGTGCCTGTATGTCTTGTGGTCTTGTGGAGTGGTATTGTTAGGGAAAGTGTGTTTTTTTAAGGTAATTTATAGGGCTGGAGTTAAGGGTATTGCTAAGATTAAGGTTAGCACACATGAGTAAGTTAGAGCAGGGACTCACTTGTGGAGTGAGATTAACAAACCAAGAGTGGAAACTCCCGGAGGATCCCATAATCAAAAACAATGATGGATTTAGCTATGGACTACCAGAAATTGGAATTACTGATGCAGTAACAGGATGTTACCAGGACTTATCTGCTGATTATTACGCTGTGGATGCTATAGACTGCAACATCAATGAATATAGTTTCTAAGAAACATCAAAGGGCACTGAACTGTTTTTACCCTCAATAATGTGTGTTTCTGCTTGTTGAAAATTACCTTGATTTGGTATGATTGTGTTGTAAATAAATGGCACTTCACAACTGCACCAAAGTGTTTTTTCTTTTCTCTAGTGCTGTGTGATCTTGGAGTTAATATACTTTAAGATTCTGGGGTGCTGGGTACTTGGGTAGCTTACCCATAATGCATTTTACTTAGTTTTACTGGACTTTTAATGGTGTAGGTTTCATCTATTAAAAACAATAAAATGAGAGCTGATTAAAGTCCTAGTGCATTATGCTAGTGAAAGGGTTTTTCTTAAGGTAATGTGTAGGGCTGGACTTAAGGGTATGGCCAGAGTTAGGGTTAGCACACATTAGTAAGGTAGAGCCAGGGGTTTATTGTGGAATGAGATTTACAAATTAAAATCAGAAGGGAAGTTGGAAAGAGAATATTAACAAACAGATCAGAAAGACAGGATAATTTATTTTGTAACTGCATATACTTTACTTTCAGATGTGGTATTAATGACATTAAAAGTAAATGACATACTATTCAGTCAGACAGTGGCATGAGACATATATAATTCGGATTGCCTATACTTTCATTTAGAAGGTCCAATAGTATAGGACCTGTTTTATTTTCCTGTGTTTTGTAGTACATTCTGTTGGATGCACACTGTATTGACAGAAGTTGGGATTCATGAAGCTTCCATTACATATACACCTCCATATACACATTGCAGTACCTTTTCTGATTCAGCAACTCCCTAACAGAGTACTGCATGGTGCTCTAGCATGAAGACATCCAGCACAGTGCTGAATGCTGATGAGGCAGTCTAGTGAAGATATATATGCAAATTAGCCATGTGCTTTCTCTCTCTCTCTCTCTCTCTCTCTCCTAGAACCTTCTGTAGTGAGGCTTCAACAAGCTGAGTGATTCAAGAAATGTAGATTAGCATGGTCAGCCCCACCATGTTCAAATATATACTAAGACTATGTATGGTATGTGGATCAGGAGCTGAGGGGAGCCACTAGATATGAGGGGTAATAGTTTGGGGATCAGAGGTGGAAGGAGCAACTAGACACCAGCAATAACATCAGTATGAGGATCAAGGGTAGGGAAATACACTAGACATCACAGATAACATTGCCACAGAGATTGGTGGATGGGGGTGTTAATTTTCAAGTGCAGTCTTTATCAAAAGCATCAAGTGTTGCTTTTCTTTAGGAGATGTGCTTGTGGTCATGAATAAATTGTTGTGTATGTTAGGAGCAAAATGTCCAGTTATACCAATGGTTTCAACATTAGGAATGAGAGCTTGAGTGTGAGTGTTTGCAGATTAGGATTACAGTGAGGGCTAGGGAAGGAGACAGATTTTTATGTTATGTATCTCTGTTCCTCACTGTCAAGTATTATGCATGTCTTATTTACTGGTACTGTCAGAGAAAGTGGTTTTAGTAAGTTAATTTGTAGGGCTGTGGTTAGGGGCTGGGAAAGGCTAGGGTTAATGTTAGTGTTAGCCTGCATGAGTAAGCTGCTAAATGTATTACCCTCACCCTGAATAAAAGACATATATCCACCCCAATTTGAAATCAAGAATAATTGAGCATTCCAGACTATGGCAGCTAAAGAACTGCACTTATCTTTGATAAAACATCTTGGTCATCCTCAGCATACCTTTCAAAAATTATACATTGACTCAGGTTATTGAAAAAAAAAATCATGCAGATGTTTTTTTTCTGATATAATGGCAGCTCACTTCATTCATACTATGGTATTGGATTTCTACCATGAAAATAATTTACAGACTGTGCCTGTGTTAAAAAGCATCTTGAATCAGATTACCAAATGACATGAATGAATAAACATACCTATACCTTTCACAACACTCCTACACACAGACACACACACACACACACACACACACACACACACACACACACACACACACACACACACACACACACACACACACACACACACACACACACACACACACACACAAATACATACACAAATACACATGCAGACATGCAGTTACACAAAGGTACACTTCCTACTTATTGGGTCATGTTGATGTTATTTGTAATTCATTTGTTCAAGACTGTTATTTCTTTAGTATTTGTCTTTTGAGGCCCTTACCTCCAGTAAAGAGATTATTTTTTTCCAGAAAAAAAGCATAATAATCATAAAATACATTCTGGAATATAGGTGTTGTCTTTACTTAATGGAAAGGAAACATGGATTAGTATGGGGTGAACAGGCCTACTTCCAGAAAGGTGAGAATACAGTGATGCTGAATGCAAGATCTTTCACTGTTCTTATGTGTGTAACAACTGAGTGTCTATCTGCTCTTCCTATTACATACTGCATTGATCACATATACACAACTGCCAAACTCCAGCCTCCACTAGAGGGTACATTAATGTCAGAAATACACACACACACACACACACACACACACACACACACACACACACACACATAGACTCTCTCTGAAGGAAAGGAAATGGCAATATCAGCTAAAACACCTGAAAATGATGCCTACATTTATTAAGTATGGGGGGGGCAGTATCTGAAGAAATGTGAATGTCTTAAATGAAACGCAGGTTGGGGAATAACAATACAGGATTTTGAGTACAAGATGATTTTTTTTGATTATACACGTCTGCTCAATGTACATAATTAGGAATACCCACAGGCAGAAGGTGAGAGTTAAGTGATAGCCTACTTAGAGTTTACATGATTTCACTCATAACTAAGAAAGAGCATATTGCAGATAGGTACAAGCAGTGCCCTAGAACTAACTCTTTATTCTCCCATCATCTGCGTTTTATATTTTTTCTTACATGTTAACAAAATGAATGGACTTCTCCCACAGGATCATCTTCCACCACAACCCTTGCCAAAAGCAATTGCAGGCCATAATTTTAAATGTACCTAAAGATAAGTTCTAACAATGAGATTAAACACAGAAGAAATTATGAAGTTATAGCTACATGACTACTTTACTAACATGAGTTACTTGGTCAAATGTGTATTAACTATGCCATGAATTCCTGTATTTTTTTTTCCTAATATCCCATGTACTGCACAACTAATAAGTTTTTTTTTTTTTGGTGAGTTCTCTCAGGTCCTTTATTTCAATCTAGTCTGCTTCATTGCTGCATTTGTCCAATAACTTGTCACACCATATCTACTTTTATATTAAGACGTATTGTACCTTCAAGCTTATCATTGTCACAATTTGCTTTACACTGTCTACTATTAGCAACATAAGAAAATACTATCTGCATAAGGCTGTCCCTCCCCAGGTACAAGTTCACCAAATTCTCATCACAAAGGAGTGCCCCAAAGTTACTAATCTAGCTGGTTAATCACAACCTATCCACTTATCCCCTTATTCACTTGTGTGTACCCCATCCGCTTAATATCATTACCACTACAGTTTCTACTAGCATGTAGTTTCATTATAGGTATTTCTCCTATAGAAAATACCAACTTCTGACTACCCTACACAATTCTTCTGCTTCCCCTGCCAATGCTGTATCAGCATTGCTGTCCATATTCTGTGGCTGTTACTTTCACTTTCATTATTTATTGCTGTCCATATTCTGTGGGTGTTACTTTCACTTTCATTATTTATTGCTGTCCATATTCTGTGGGTGTTACTTTCACTTTCATTATTTATTGCTGTCCATATTCTGTGGGTGTTACTTTCACTTTCATTATTTATTTCTGTCCATATTCTGTGGGTGTTACTTTCACTTTCATTGTTTGCATTGCTTTTTGCTGTTGTCTTACAACCGTTGCTATACTTTCTGCTGTCTTATTCCATCCAAACCAATTAATACCCCTTATGTTGTCATTCATCATTTAACTGGTATTCCTCAAACAGCTAGTATTCACTGCTTACCTAATTCAATGGCTTAGCTTACTTAAATCATTGCCCATTCTCAAACTGCCTTTCTGTATTACTCAGCTTCTACTTACTGTTATTCAAGCCACATTAATACTTTTTTTGTGAGGGGATACTCCAATGTACTTTGTTTGTTTGTTTGTGTGTTTTAACTTTATTAACAAAGTGAACTGGTACAAGAACCCTTTTAGTTGCAGCTCAAGCCACAGACAGACAAAGGTGATATGTATTAGAACAGAGTGGTTATTTAGTTCAACAGCAAAAATTGAATACCTGCACAACTATAAGAAATGGGTAAATGCCAAACTAAGCATGGCAGATTTACAATTCAGCATTAGAAAGAATAAAGGGGAAAAAGCATAAAATAAAGCAATATAACATCAAAATGGTAAACAAAGATTGTGAGTTATTCTCTGAAAAAGTTCATCATTAAAAAAAAAGCCAGCATCATAAAAACAGTTTAGCAATGAAGTAGTTTGTTGGACAAATAGGGTTAATTATTTTGTAAAACAGTTAACCAGTAGTCAGCAAAATAACAAATATCATCATAGTTAAATCTTAATACAACAATCTTATTGCAACATTACAAACCAAACAGACCCCTCAGATCTAAAGATAAATACCTCATTGAAATCTACAAACCTTCTAGAAACCCAGGAAAATCTGTAAACTCACAGTCTGTCATTAAATCTTGGAACATCCTCCCTCCCAACATTAGGCTAACTCCTAGCCTACGTCTCTTTAAAGCCTTATTAAAAGAACACCTAAATAAATCATGGCTGTTCACATGCATAACCCCAGGCTAATACACGATCTGCCCTCCTATACCTTTTTCAATTACGTTAACATGTCCACTACCATAAAAGTCTTGCCAAATTTGTAAAAGTCTTGTCAAATATATAATTTTGTTTGAAGTGTTATCAAGATAAATGTGTAATATATTCACTGTATACTTATGTCTATTAATTTTGCTTATAAGCCTTTGTGTAAAGTGTCATCACAATTAAACTAGCAATGTACTCACTGTATACTTATATATTGTAGTTTGCTTGTAAGTCTTGTAATCTTCTGAAACTGTGGAGGTTTTATCCCTGGGCGTCCACTGAAAATAGGTCTTGAGACCCTGTCGGAGTATCCTGGTTAACAAATGTCAAATTAATAAATAAGTAAGTATAAAATTATGAAGACGGTGTAAAAGTGCTAGACTATAATCTAACAATGCATATAATATAATGTGTCATGAAGAAGCTGGAGAAAATGAGCAGTTAAGTAACCTTTTGAGCAGTTAAGTACCCTTATCAAAGTTCTCTTTTTTTGTGAGTCCAACAGTGGAGGATGAAAGTGATAAGGCTGCAAAGCCCTCATCATTATCTAGCTTTAAGGTTACTTGTTTGCTTATTTTATCCACTTCATCTGCCAGCTGGTAGTTATATTATAGCATACACTACCAGAAATGCATGCCCACCATCAACTGGGGCACTGACTAAAGTAAATCTATTCCCATACAGGCCTCACCTGCTATGTTCCGATATCTTGAAATCAACTATCTGGCCACTGGCCAAAGGATGCACAAATAATGGGAATTCATTTTTCCTCTTAAGATAGGGTCACTGCCATTAGTTTTTGCTCAGTCCTATCCTACCCAAGCTGGTTCTTCCAATGGCCAGGTTTGCTATTTGAACATGGGTGATCTGGAGAACAGTAATAGATTCACCTTTCTACACTATGGAGTCAGCTACTAGAATTTCTTTTCTTCTAGTGAGGTCACCGTCCTACAAATAGGACACAACAACTATCTTTATGTGCGGGCCTGAGCCATCCTAAGGGCCCATGCCCTCCACACCTCATCTATTTATCCCTGCCCCTGGAAGGCAATTCCCTACTTTCTTTATCCTACACTGGCCCAGTGATTATGTTGCAACCTTGATCATCCCTTCAAACACAGTCATGCCTTTGTACCCCCCCCTTTCTAGTTACATGCTCCCAAAGCACTTTCATTCACCCTTTGCTCTGATAACCCACATTTTCCTCAGGGTGTACAGTAAATTAAACTTGAATTGTACTACGGCACAATACAACTACATGAAAACTAACACTACAAATGAGCAGATCATTTAAAGAAGCGACACAATAAGCAAAGTTATTAATCAATCAGAGCTGCTCTCTCTGATTTAGGACCTTCTTTTTCACTGTTTCCATGCAGCACAAGAGGTTCACTACTTTTCTGGCCTGACCACTTTCATAATTCTTGTATCTTCTTAATTTGCATTTATTTATTCCTATTTTACTCTATAACTGAGATTAAAGTAGAAGAAGGTTATCAAAGGTTTCACTGCAAGAAGACAACATTTTCAAGTTAGAAATCTTATATCAACACAGGTGTAGTTAGGATGAGGAAACACCGAAATACTTGTCTAGTGCACATTTTCATCTAGGAACATAAGCCAATTTACTACATACTTGTAAAATTTGTAACTGGTAGAAGTCATTTCACTGTCCTACATGCCACATACCAAATCCCCCTCTTCCCTTAGCCTACAGCAAATGAATTTAAAAGAAAGCAAACATCTGAGAGCCAATGGCTGTAATGATCATGGGCCTAGCACTACAGGAGATACATGCTTAACTTCTGGTTTTAACAATATTTTAAAAGTAGACTAAAACTAACAATATGGAAGTCTGTCTTTAGAAAATCGTAGGAATCCTATTTGCTACTTATGTCAGGTGTATTGGAAACAGAAACATGCATTTTAATATATTAATTTTGCCTTGAATTTCACATTATTTAAAACAAAATAAATGAGATGTGTGTGCATGTGTGTGTGTGTGTGTGTGTGTGTGTGTGTGTGTGTGTGTGTGTGTGTGTGTGTGTGTGTGTGTGTGTGTGTGTGATATTTAATGCAAAGCAAACATATATATATATATATATATATATATACATATGTGTGTGCATGTGTGCGTGTGTGTGTGTGTGTGTGTGTGTGTGTGTGTGTGTGTGTGTGTGTATACGTGCATGTGTGCACATATGTAGCTTATAATATAAAAAAGGATACATGACATGAAATGATTAACTTGCAATGCAATAATCTACTGTAGCTCATTCACATTGCAAATTAATTTGGGACCTTTTGTTTCCTAGAATTTTGCAACTTTTCAAAGCAAAGATTTTTTTGTAACAATAACATACTGGCCAAACCCTTGACATTTAGAGTGGTTTCCATATATGAATCTTTAAAATTACACTTGTCATAACCCTGGAAAAACTGTTAAAAGCTGCTATATGCCCAGCAGAGATCAATGGATGTATATTTCATCCTAGACAACTTTGTCTTTGAAGTTATTTCAGAGGAGCCAACACACTGAGATCTTATCTGATGACTTGAGCTACAGTTTCTACCTTCTGAGGCATTCTTGAGATGATTGTTTCAAAGACTTCAAGCTACTATTTGGAACAACACACCCATTTTGTTTTAATAAAAGCCCAAATATTTGGTATAATTCAACTTGTCTCCATGAATTTCTTTACAGAAGTAGAAAATAGTTGTGTTTCCTGCTGCATAATATCCTATTTAATCTCATGAACTCTTAATAGGAAGAGGCTTTTCATGTATTTCTGTATAATTTTTGTATAGAATTCTTCCAGAAGTACAGTTCTTCTATTATTGCAACATTTTCCGTGAGACAGGTTACATTTTTACTAAATGTAGTCTTATCTAGAGAGCATGCATCATGTGATATGAGGTACACAGCAACTTAGTTTCAGCTTTATAATCAAAACTACAGAAATGTCTACTACCAAGACTAAAAATGCAAGTGCAAATATATTTCATAAACTAAAAATAAGTGTAAAAATTCTAAATGCCTTCACCAATTTTGTAGTGTTTCAAGAAGCAATGAAAACACCAGAATAATAGAATCATAAATGGACATCAAATGTATATTGGCCACTGTTGTCTTTATTATAGAGATTTAATCAGAATGATATAACAAACACTCAGTTTAAATAGGGTGATATCAGCAAATCATATGCAACCATTCAACAAATCACAAAAGTTACCAGTTTTGAATCTGTCTGTTTCAAATTTAATATTTACCCAGTCATTTAAACATGGAAAAGAAATGGCTTTAAGACAAAATTATAGTTTAGATAAAACACTGCAATATTTGAACCCATCATTTTGTTGTTGTTGTTCTGATGTCATATAAGTGCAAATTAAGAATAGTGTGGTAACTGTGCCAATATTCTCATAGTTTTGCCCACATATTAAGCTGGACAATGTTTACATTGTGCTAGACAAACCACATAAGAGGGCAAAGTGTCCATTACTACCCAGGGTTGTGCTGCAGTTAAGAATGCTTGCATATAGCACAGGCCTTTTACCATGAATTTATAAAATTTGCATAATCTGTAAACACAGATACCATTTGGTTTGTTGAACACTTTTTACTCTTAGCACTCTAATTGTCATTCTCCTAAAAAGGCTTTTAAATGTTTTTTTTTATATACAAATCTTGGAGATCCCCACTTTCAGCTCCCTACTTTTTTCTGCTAACTCTTGATGCACCTGTAAAATCCCCTGGTTGTCTTGAATGGCATGTCATGGTTGGCATGTCAACATAAAAATCCAGTGTAAAAGAAGTGGGATAAAATGGCCATAAAGACTCCACAATGGGAATCCTTACTTTGAGCAGAAGTTGAATTATTTTGGTTGTCTGGGATGGTGCTCTTCAACTCCTCAGTAGCTGATGGCTTGCAGCATTTGGTGCTGGCTGCATGTCTTTGTAATAGAGGATGATAATTTGATTTTGTGTGTTCTAGTTCTTTTTGGACTGCCAGAATTGCACTGAAGTAATACTTACCCTGACTGGTGATACATCTGAATTCTTGGCACTGGCAGTTTATAATAACAATGTTGGTTAAACCACTATCTCCGTCTCTTACCATTGACTTGAGTTTTGTTTTTGGACTGTCTTTTCTAAGTTGCAATTGTCTAAAGCTCCTGTGTGAATTTTGCATAAATACTGAGCTTAACTATTGTGATTTTTGGCTATTCTGCAGTATCATTAGAACTAACAAGCCATATCAATGTTCTATTCTGTATTGCTGCTTTATTGTAAACTAGAAGATGTCATGAGCTCCCAGTTCTGTCTAATTAAGAGCCATTTGGTATGTTTGGGCATTTATGGTCTGAATGTTTTATTTCACCATTTTATCAGTTTGTTAATTTAATTAACTTAATATCTTCCTCAGGTGGCAGGATCTGAGCAATTTCTAGGTCTGCTGTTAATACCTAATGCCAGTGAATTTGTTGCTGCATTTTCCAGGGTTCAGATTACATACATAGATTTTAGTGTCCAACTATATTTATCTAATATGTGACATCAACAAAACCTGCTGGAGAGACAGGTTTGTCTCCCAGAGGTTGCTCCATCTCTGGAATAGACTTCCCATACATGTCAAATAGAGTACCTCGCTGACCCTTATCAAGAACAACCTTGATGAGTAGATGGGAAACCACAAATTTGTCCCAGGGGTTCCACCTGTATCCCTTATTGACAGGGGTGACAGGTTCTGACTGAGGTTTCTTTTTTAGGGATAACCTCTTGGTTAGGCTTGTAAGAGCATGCCTATTAGCCTAGTAACCTTCTATGAGCCTATGATCCTATTTGCCATTGAGGTTGGGTATTTTCTCAAAGCCAACTGGGGTTCAGTCACTGTTGATAACTACATTTTGCTAACTTGTAAGTTGCTGACAATTATTTGTACTGGTTTTATCTGATCTTGTTTGACTGTTAATTTGGTCAGAACTTAAATTCAAACAGTTGTTTAAAAGTTCCACATTTATATTTGTTTTGGAGCAATAGCTGTCTGAACTATTATTTAGTTCTAATTTAGAAGTATTAGCTAACATTAGATAGCTTATTTTATTAATAATATGACTGGGTTAGATATTGTTTCCATCTGGCTCATGTCTGCATATATAAGACCTTAAAGTGGACTTACTGATATATTTTAATATACTTAAACTGTGAATCAACATTTTGTTTTTATTGTTTCATAGCCTGACTAAACTCTATTGTTTCATTTATTATTCTGGAACAATTGATTGTTTTTTCATATTTCTATTTTAATGATTATTGTTATGATTATGACTGCTGGATATTGACCCATGTAATATGTTGACTGACTGTTCCATTGTTATTAGACTTATTTCAATGGAGTTAACATCTTTGGGGGAGGGGTGCTAATTAGTTAATGTCAAGTGTATTTGGTCAGTGACATGTTTGTTGTTCTGGCATTCTTTGACTAGTGGCATCAGAATCATTCTTATAACTAGCAATGCTGACTTTCTTTGACAGGTTTGATTAATAATTTTACTTCATCCCTTATAATACTGAGAGATTTTGGCCTGCAGATTTAATATCTTACATTTGTTGCTTCTGATTTGGACCTGCTCATTTTAGTTTGTGTTTGGGTAGTGACATCTGAGCCATATTACAGTTCTGCTTGACTGAATTTGATAGCAGCCCTGATCACTTATGGCAGTGAGTAATACTCCATCTTGTATGCGAGTTTTGGTTGATAACCTCAGCACTTGATCCTACATTTTTAGCAGTCCCATTTTTTAGCTGGCAACTGTTTTTTTTTTTTGGTCTGCTGGGATGCATGTGGTGACTGCTAATGTGGGTTTACTGACCTCCCATTTGCCCTCTGCCCATTTGACTGCCAACCTTTAGATCACTGTGCCTACCTGAAATGTCAAAATAGCTTGTAATAACTGGAAAAGGTGGTAGAGTCTCAGTATTTGCTCACCCTGACCTGGGAAATCAAATCAGGATAAGGATTTCTTGACACCACCAGAAGGTAAAGCATTAATTGGACAAGGATTTTCTCCTTTTCCTGATGGTGACTCTAGAATATTTTAGTTATCATTTACTGGTAGGAAAAACCTACCACACTGGTGCCCAAACTAGATATTTTTTTAATGCCTGATTAATCCAGAACAAGCCTGGTATTGTCTGAAACTTCCTTTGTGGTTGTGATTTGGCTTTTATTATGGAGACCTTTAAGTATAACAGCTTTAGCACATCTCTTGAAGTCCCTCCCCCAAGTCTCCATGCTATTCATTATCATAGGTAGGGCAGAAAAAGATCTTCTTTTCTCTTTTTGAATTTGTTTTTGGTTACTGGTTTTTGATCGTCTTGGTTCATTTGGATGTTATTCTGCCTAGCTTGGCTTACTGCTTGTAGAATTTTTATTATGAAGAAGTTTCAAAGTTGTTTGCAAATATAGTTGCTAAAATAATGCAGTCCATTATTACAGATTCACCCAACTGGTCATTCAGCAACCCAGGTAAAGATTATCTATATATCTGTTAGGCTGAGGTTTACAATGTAGACTATGATGAGGTCAAGAAGATTGTTTCTTCTATGTCTCCTCTGAATTAAGATTGGACTCCAGTTTTATGAGAGGATTTGCCATGGCATATTCTATTGCATGCACTTATTTTCCAGATTGTCAGATTCATTCTGAAATCTGGAAAATTATCTAACCCCCTTAAGGAGACATTGATTACCACTCAAATCTAGAAACCATCATTAGACTCTGATGTTCTGAAGAAATACCACTCAGTCACTAAACTCTCATTTATAGGGAAGGCTATTGACAAAGTCATGTACATTTAAAGATATAATATTTTGTATCTCATGACATTTTATACTCTTATCAGCATAACTTTGAGGGGTTGAAGACTGGCATAATAGTTAAGTTGTTCACCTCAAAGACACAAATTACAAGCAGAAAAGGCCTGCAAGGGCAGCTAACCTAACACTTACATATGACCCATAAATGACCTCTGTATGGCTTGGGATCAACAAGTATAATCTGTCTTGATACTAACTAATCTCTTGCCAGTACTTGATACTGTGGAATATAAGATCCTTTTTAACTGCTTGAAGTCTTACTGTGGCGTCATGGACTCTGTAATGCAATAGTTGTCTTCCTCCCCTGTCACTTCCAGTGTGTTATGTCTCAGGTATTTCCTCTGATTCCTTTCTTCAGGACTGCAGTGTTTTTCACGGCTCAGTTTTGACTCTGCTGTTGTTCACAGTATGTATCCTTTCACTAAAGGAGGTTATTATGAGGGCATGTGTTTATTATTAGTCATATGTTGATGATATTCAGGTATACTTATTTTCTCAAGATCAGGCACCAAACTTATTACTCTTCACCACCTACCATCTATACCAAGTACAACCACTCCCTTTCCTTCACTGAAAATGTGACTTGGATATGCTTTACACACATTTCAAAGAATATAAAACTTTAAGACAAAAACAATATCCTGAAGTGGAAGAGTCCAGTCAGAATACTGGATTTGATAGGGAAGGTTATAATATAGACAGAAATCAGTTTAACAGGAAGAAAAGTGTAGTTAATCCTGATAATGACAATGTTTTTTAGAGGAACCTGTACTAAGGAGGTCCAAAAGGCTACGCGATCGATACCAAGGGCAACCACGGTATCAGACACAGTACAGGAACTTCCAAACAAACAGAAAAAATCTACACTATTAGTAAATAATGATGCTCATGCATTTAATGAACTGACAAATTTCAGTTTCATTTGTGATAAATCTTATACTGAAGGATTTGATATGACAACAGTGCTTGATGTTTTAAATGGGAATGAACATAGTTCTAACATAGAAATTGACACTGTATATCCTTTAGTAGATTTAAATAATATAGAAGGAAGAACAACTGAATGTTCCATTATTAGTGTAGGTGGATTTACTATGTATAACTACACTGGAGCAAATTTTGGTACAGATTATGTCTCTCTATTTAAGAGAGGTTTCACATTTGTTCCGAATTTTAAACATGATGTAGGTAGAATTCTTATTAATTTAAAGGTTTACACAAGGTTGTTAAATTTAAAAATGTTTTTTGCAAACCAAAGTAACAGAATAGAACCTGATACAGGAAGTTTTAGTTTGAAAAGATGTAGCACCTTTATTCCACCTCAAAATCCTATGATACAGATATTTGAGATGTTGTGCGAAGCACAATTCCGAAGAGAGTTAAAAAAATTTACAATAACGGATGATAATCTTACCCAAGCTGAAAGATTTTGTTTAAGGGAACTGAGAACTAATAAAAAATATAGAGTAATGAAGCCAGATAAAGGTGGCGGGGTGGTGATTATGACCGAAACAGATTACATTAACAGAATGACAAATTTAAGTGATGATGATACTTATGATAAAGTATCAAAATTTGAGATTAATCGAGCTTACACTAAGATAGATTGGATTTTATTAAATTTTATGTTAGAAGGAATGATAGACAAAGATGAATATGATTATTTTACAGTAGAGTATCCAGTAACCCCCTCAGTTTTTGGTATTCCAAAAACACACAAGGATACCAATAATCTGCCTTTCAGGCCGATTGTTTCAGCAAAGGGGTCTAAATTAGAAGCAGTAGCAAAGTATATAGACTATAATTGCAAGGATATTCTTAAATTATTTCCTCACATTATTAAAGATTCGTGGCACTGTATAGATATAGTGAGACATTATAATATTGAGCAAAACATGGACAATATTATTATGGTAACCATAGATGTAATTAATTTTTTTTCAGTGATTCCACATGATTTGGGTCTGGTAATGTTTGAGGCTACCTTAGAAAAATATAGTGGATTACATACGGTAAAGCGCAAATTATTGGTAGATTTAATGGAAATTGTCTTGTTAAATAATTTTATGTACATGGAGGGAGAATATTATAGACAGCTTACTGGGGTGGCAATGTGGGCAAGATGTGCACCCATATATGCCAACTTACTACTAGCCCAATGGGAGACTAGTTACTGTATTTTTACATTTAAACACTGGTCTAATATTACTTTCTATGCCAGATACCTAGATGATATCATTTTATTTTGGAAGGGGTCTCCAGAAAAGCTTAACGACTTTATCCAATTTCTTGACACTACATCACCTTTTTTAAAATTTACTAGCCACATACAGGGTAAAACATGTGAATTTTTGGATGTATTTTTCTATGTTAAGAATGGTACAATAAAGTCTAACATTTTTAGAAAAAAGACTTATTCAAATTATTTTTTACATTATAGCAGTTGCCACCCACACTTTCAAAAAAAGAATCTTGTGAAGGGGCAAATGGTAAGATTATCATGTATTGTTAGTGAGGATGATAGATTTAATCAGGAATTAGAAATTCTTACTAATATGTTTTTGGACAGGGGATACCCACTAAATTTATTAAAACAATTGAAAGATGAAGTTGGAAAGAAAAGGAACACTATATTCAGACCTATTATTAAATTTGGTTTATGTAACAAACAGAATGAAAATATAGGTATTAATAGAAGAGATGCCTTCATTCTACCATACAATGAACAATCAGAAGGAATTGTCAAAATATGAAAAGATAGCTGGATGAGTGTTTTTATTAACAATGAAGAGTTTTGACCATACAATAGGGCCTTTTCCTAAGGTTAGCTTTAGCCGTGGTATGAATTTAAAGGAATACATGGAATACAATGGTAGGGACCAGACATTTAATATGTCAAAAATGAATAAATGTGGTTTCTGCAAATGTTGCAAGTTTATCAATGATGGACCATATGTTATGGTTCAAGGATATGGAAAATCGATTAAATGTTCAGGACACTGCAACTGCAATACAAAAATGGTGGTCTACTTAGCTACATGTACATCATGCCCAGCATTTTATGTAGGTAAAACTATAAGGAAACTGAAGGAATGTATAATGGAACACAATAGAGATATTAAAAACAAAAGAACTGTGAATTCATTATACGCCCATAGTACTAAATGTAATAATTTTAGGAGATTCATATTCTTTGTCATAGACAGAATTCCTACATATGGACAAAAAGTTGATGATTTAAATGCCTTGCTAGACGCCAAAGAATGTCTTTGGCAGTTGAGACTAAATGCAGGTTCATTTCCTGGTATTAATGGTCAAATTTCTATAGCAAGTATTTTAAAGCTTAAATCTTATGTTATTTAACTAAATAATATGTTTTTTAATCAAATGTTTCCTTCTATAGGCGCTTTGTGGATGACCTCTTCCTGTTATGGAAGGGGTCAGTTGAACAATTGGAATCTTATATCATGGATCTAAATGTTTCTACTGAGTATCTTAAATTTAGTTATGAGTTTTCCTATACTAGGCTCCCTTTTTTGGATGTATTTGTAGAGCGCCTTCCTAATGGTATTATAAACACTGGGGTGTATAGGAAGTCCTGTCATAAGAATTCAATTTTACACAGACATAGTATGCATCCTGGCCATATCTTCCACAATATTGTCAGGGGACAAAGTATGAGGACTTCTAGGTATAACCCTACAGAGCAAGGGTTTAGCCAGGATTTACTAGATCTGGATAGGAGGTTGGCATCTCGTTACAAGATGGACGATATTACTAAAGGACATGATAATATACTAGAGTTGAGGTCTGGAGCAGCTGCCCTTATTTTTCTGAATTGGATCATGGTATGGATACAGTGCATACCAACGACACTACTAAAGGTTCCACTGCTTTTCTTTGTTTTATACCAAAGATGTGGGTGGTATCAAGGATGTGGTAAGGAAGCATTGGGACATATTGATGGTGGACCCACACATCAGAGATATAGTTGGTGATAGTCCCCGTTTTAGGTATAAGAACAAGAAAAACATTAAAAGGCTACTATGTGACAGGGTGACCAACAGTCCTGAAACCATACTTTTGTATGGCACTAAGAAGTGTGGTAAATGCAACTTTTGTGAGTTTATTTGTGAGGATTCAGTGTTCATACATCCAAGCACACATATCCCATATACTTTTAAGGTTAGAGGTGATTGCATGTCCAGAGACCTTGTCTATTTAGCTGTCTGCCTTGTTTGCTCGTCGTTTTACATTGGTAAGGCGAATAGATGTTGAGAGATCGTAATGGGGAACATCAGTACAATATTAGGGTTAAGAATTGCACCAATGCATTAGCCAAGCATGTTATGGACACCGATTGTACACATACATTCAGCTTTAGGATTGTAGAGAAGATAAATGTTACTAGTAGAGGTGGTGATATCTGGGCCATTACTGAGAGTAGAGAATGCTTGGATTTTGAAGCTGAGGTCGACACGGTCCCTGGGTTAAATCACGAATGTCTCTCTCAGACCTTTTTAAAGATGAGGAAATTGAAAGCTTAATAAAGTTTGTACTTAATGTTTTATGATATTAGCTAGAATTATATAAATATGTAGTTTCATTTTAGTACGTTTTTAACTTATTGTGCTATGCAAATATTTATGCAAGTATGTATGTAGTAGATTTTATTGATTGAGTTGGTTGCTAAGGAATGAACTTGCTGTTAACAAGCTTAATTGATTGTTTTTCCGCCTTTTTAGTATTTAAGACTCATTGACTTTGTACTTTGTAGTGAGTCTGATGAAACCGCAAGGTGAAAGCGCTAACTCTGGTACCTGCTGTAATAAAAGAAACGGATTTTTAACTTGGAAGTAAATCTCTTTTTTGGACTTGCTGTGCTGACTGGAGGTTGATGAGATTTATAAGTGACATTTTATTTTCTTACCTTTTAGAGCTGTGTTTCGCCCTAATCCTTTGTTACACTTTTATTATATTTATTGCTGCTTGGACTGGGCGTTTACCTTGTTCCATATCTTCTTCATTTATGTTATTTTAATACTATTTTTTAATTTTTATTACAAGCGACACTGTTTTACATCTTACCCAAATGGATTACAGCCACATTTGTTTACATTCATTAATTCCTTGTAAAGGAAGCTTGGTTTAACTATATGTATATATATAATTGTTATGACATATGTCAAAGCAAGCAACATTTTGATAGTCTGTTTAATATGCGATTTATTTCAATGGATTGTTGTTTATTAATTCTTTTTAAAGTTTGTCTGACTCTTTAGGTGTAGTGAGCAAATGTATTTAATTAATTTTTTTATATATATACAAATATTTTATACATATATTTTTAAAAGGTTCTACAAGGTATTGTATTATCTATTTATTTAAATATTTTATTGTTTGAATTTAATTGCACAACCAATCAAAGAAGTTTAGTAATTGGCTGTTAATTTATTTAAATGGAGAAAGCACAAGCTTTCAGAAGTACTCTGAGGATGCCCTTATGTTTTAGAGGGTGAAAGCACTTAGTCGTATGTTTTGAATCGTTATTTCAACTATTGTCGTTTATTTGTTTTTTGTTGTTTTTGTGGACAATAAATCCTGACTGAGTGACTTCTGAGACCCTTTCCTTCACTCCTATTTTTAAAAACACGGATTTATCCAGATGAAACCACAGTCTTGTTTCTTCTCTGAGATCCCTCAAGACTTTTAGAAATTCAGGGAATTGCGCAACCACATTTTCCAGTAATAATGTGCAATCATCTGAAAAACAAGTTATTGCTTCTTGTTATCTCCCCACTGTCCTTCTATGACAACACTCTCAGACAGTAAACCATCACTCAATTACCAGTAAAAATAATTCTGGTAAGGGGGACAACTTTGTCTCATCCAGCACCTCAAAGTCCCTTTTTCTTGCAGCCATCCATTAATAGCCTCACCCATGGCTGTAAACACAAAGCTTTGATGACATTTATTCATCTCCTTTTTACTATCATCAATCCTATCACTTCCATGATATATTACATAAACTTGCAGTCAAATGCCTTCTTCATATACATGAAAATCACTCCTGTTTGCCATCCCCACTATGTTGTACCCCAATCCAAAAAATTCACTCACACCTGCCAGTGGTCTACAGAGGACCATCATTTTAGGAAACCTACTCATTCACCTCCTATCAAACAGGCAATAGTCTTTCCAACCTAGTTGCCAAAATGTTACATAAACATACGTCTGTAATTCTTTAGGCCCCTCTTAACCCATTTCTGCTTAACAAAGAGCACTATTATCAATGCTTCATACATAAAATTGGATAACTGATATATTGCTACATTTGTAAGCCTACTCTTTTGTGAAAGTCTGTTGGAAATCCATCAAGCCCATTAGCCATTCCTCCCTTCAAATGCCTAATAGCTTATATTATTTCTCCTTTGCTGATGTCTCTATCAATTTCTCTCTCCTTTCTTTCTCCTTTAGCACCCTGACTTGCTACTGTTCAAATCCATCTTTTTTCCACTTTACCTGACTGCACAGCCCCTCATAAAAAGATCTAACCACATCTGTCATCTCTGTATTATACCTTACATGACATCCCATCTCATTCTTTATCATATCTGTCCACAGTTTCTTCTACTGGTCATCAGTGTTCCACATTAAGAACTTAATTTCTATTTCTACTTCTGCCCTCCATCCTAGTCCTGCCCGGACCACATCTAACTTAGCTTCAACTCCTCCAAGTCCCTTACTTTTCTTCTACTTCTCTGTCCTACTACCTCACTAACCCTGTTTCAGTGTGTCCTCTATTTTTCTCAACTCTCTCTCTCTTTCTTTTCTCTTCTAGCTCATTCTGCTCATTCACCAACTCTAAGTACCATCCTACTACTTCCATGTTGCTTCATTTGTGTACTTTCCCCATTACATTGCATTCATTTGTTAACAATTCTCTGTAACCAATAAATCTGTTCCCCACTTCTGCCATAGCCTGGATTCCAAAGCCATCCCCTTCTTTGACTTTCTGTATCAGTCCAATTCATCTTAATCATAGCAGGACCTTTTAAACTATTTTCCATAATCCCTATCAGTGTGATATCTACCACTGTCTCCCATTTACGAACACGTGTCTGTATTATTTGTTTGCTTTCTCACATACATATTGAAAAGATAAATCCTCTATCACTAAATTTCATTTCAGTCCATACATCTCATAAGTGTAATCTAAACATTAATTTCTTTTGTGCCTGTTGAGACTTCCTATAGAACTCTGTAACTACAAGCAGTCTTTAGATTCTGAGGTATGACATTATTTTAAAATGTTCTATCTCCATTTTTATCCCCTTCCTCTTTTACCCTTTGCAACTGTTGTGTCATTCTTTGCGTGTCTCTGGCTTATGTTCTTTCCTCCTGTAAAGGGAGCTCAACACCATTCCTGTGTCCTCACTTAACCATCTATCTAGCACCCCTCTGCCGTCAAAATTATATTCCTTTCATTTTTCTTTTCCTCTGACTAAAATCCTCACTCTTCTTTTTCCACCATCCATAGCACAAGTTATACTTAAACACAAAAATCCTCTTAAATTTCTCAAATATCCACACCTCTCTTTTAATTGCTTTCAGTTCCTGTAAGAAGGCCTCTTTGATTTCTTCCCTCATTAGCTTTGCCAGTATGTGATTCATTTTAATGGGGTTATCAGCTCCTCCTACATTATATGACCCCACCCCCTCCTTCCTTCACACCTTCACACTTTCCTGCTGCACCCCTGGAACTAGAGCCTGCAGACTATTAAGCTGACCTGTTCAGCCCACCAGTACTGCCCCCCCACAGAAATAAGTTGTGGTCATTTGTCTCCTAATCCATAGTGCTAGTTGCATCCATGCTGACTACTCTGGATGCTCTTTGTAAAATAGTCCACCTCATTGTTTCTCATTAGACCAAATTATGCCTTAACTGCCCTTTCTGCCTTACTCTGTAAAGCCCTACTCTACAGCCCTGCATTTATTGTGAAATTGCTTTATATCAAATATGTTATTATAACATTTGTATGCATTAGGGAACCACAATGTGTATACTATGCACTCATACTATTATTTGCCATACATAGTATAAATAGCACCGACCCTCATTTAGAGTAGCATAGAAATAACACCATTTCTTTCATATAAACATACCCCATTATACAATATTCATATCCATGCAGGTCTTGAAAAGAAAAATATGATATAATGCAACATCCATCATATATTTCTGTATTATTTTTATTCAGCTTCACATGTATACTAAGTAATAACATCTTACAACATAACTTATGCTTGTTTGTTTGTTTGTGTCTTTCGGCTTTTCCTGGTTAGGGGTCGCCACAGCGGAATTCCGGTCCGCTAATGATTGGCAGTAGATTTTTACATGCTGGCTTGCCGGGCCTAATGCACAACCTAAAATTATGTTTTTCCTTAAACATTTCTAGTAGCCTCCATTCTTAATTGACATAATCCCCATTAAAACAATTAGAGAGTATTACCTGCTATGACATATTCAAACTGAAGGTAAAATGCCCCCTTGTAAAGTCAAATAATATCATATTTCTAATACGCACTCCTGGTAGTCAGTGTCCATATTTCTCTATTCCTGTTCAAAAATATGAGTTTCTAAGGTACTCATTTCACTCGCAGATATGAGCTTATAAGGTTCACTTCTTTACTTCCAAAGGAGAGTGCCCATTTCCCAGTATTATCCCAATTTTCTTAATCTTATGCATGAACTTCTAGACCGTCTTCTATACTCTCCTTGCTAAAATCACCAGTCTTATAGACTGCTGAGCTCCCACTGCATGGGTGTGTCAGAAAAATGAACATAAAAGAGAAGGGGAGAGAGAGAGAGAGAATACAAACACAGTGCAATACCATCAGGTATCATTCTACCTTCCCCATAAACATGTTTACTATGTCTTTATCCATTTTATATGACTCTTCTTTCTCGTATCAGCAGAATTTTGACTCAGCTATCCATTGATCTGCAGTCCTGAAACCTCCAGCATCTCTCCTACCACTCCTGTACTACTCTCCCAGCTCTCAATTTCTTCCCTGCCATGTACTTTGTCTATCCCCCTTTCTTTCCTCTGTAATTATATGTAGTTGTTCTTCAATGTTGCTCCCCTCAGACAATAATAAATTGTCTTTCAGTGGGAATCTTTTTCATATGATTACCTCTTCTTGTAACTTCTGTTTTTCCTGCCATATCCCATTAGATTCCTTTCTTTCTGAACGAATTGTCTCCCTCTCCATAATTACCATTTCTGTCATCATTAGGGTCAATTATTTCCCTACTTTCGCAGACTGATTTGTCAGCCACCCTCTCTATATACTGCTTTTATTCTAGTCATCCCTATTTCACTCCTCAGTTTTCACATTCAGGTCATTTTTTTCAAAGACTTTGCCCCCACCAAATTATTTTCAGCATCTATAAATATATCTTGTGGACCATGACCCTCTCTTGTTTCATATGCCAGAACACCAGGAGTAACAATTTCCTTCCAAAGAGTAATTGGAGAACACAATCTTTATTTTACCTTGGCAGCTTCCCAATAGAAATCTTCCTGTGGGAGAAGCCTTCATAACAGTCCACACCTATTTAAGACTATGACACTTTACTATTAAGTGTGTTCATAGGTTCATAGGTTCATAGGTAGGTACTAAGCTATTGGCCCTAGGGCCTATATAAGCCTAGCCAAATGGTACCCTGGATTTCGCCACCCAAAAAAAATTATTTTCCTGTTCCCCTGTCGAGCAGAGCCACAGAAGTGATCCCCGGGATGAATTTCCTATCTCCCATCCAATCATCAAGATTTTTCTTGAAGAGTGCTAATGAGGAGCTGACAAAATTAAGACACAGGAAGAGGAATTACATAGATTATATCATTATGTGGCGCATAATGATATAATCCATGTAATTCCACTTCCTGTGTCTTAATTTTGTCAGATCCTCATTAGCACTCTTCAAGAAAAATGAGTACTCTTTATTTATTAGAAGGTCTACCACCCTTTGATCTGTCCAGTTGCTTATCTTGAAGAGTGATGCCTTCTGTCACCTGCTGGACCCATAACTCTATCAACTGTATCAGGCCTTTCCACTCTGCATTGTCTCATAGGACCAGTGCTCTCTCTTTGTTTAACATTCATGGTCAACGTGTTTCTCCAGCAGTGCATCCTCATAATGATATAATCTATGTAATTCCTCTTCCTGTGTCTTAATTTTGTCAGCCAATGACTGCACTTGGATTTTAACTTCCTCCACCCCACTTTTAGTTGTTCATGATTTCTCTTTTAACCTTCCCTCCATCTAGACGCTGAACAGCAAAGCCATCTCTACAAAAAGGCCATATGCATATGGCCCAGAATATGATCTGTCTTCTTCATCATTCTATTGCACCTTATAAACATCTACTGCAAAATAATTTACCAGATCTTTATTATTTCATCCTCAATCAGGATAATCACATTTCTTGATCTATAGTATTTCTGAGTTATAACTGGGATTGGAGGTCTTCACTCACACAGTCAACCAATAACTCATATGACTCTTCTAAGGTAGTTATTATTAAATTATTGCATGTTGGTGCATGTGATATGTGGAAATTGTTGTTTTTATTTTTGAAATATTTATTGAATTCAATGCAGTGAATAGACTGTTCCCCAGATTCACTATCCTTCCATGCAGGACTAGCTTAGCCCTCCACAGAAGCAGCCATTTAGGAGCAGGATGGCAGCGCGCCATGCATATTAATGAATGCATGCTGCTTGAGCTCCTAATCTTACATGGAGCATGTAAGAGTGCAGGGGGCGTGTCTGAGGGCAGAGCTCTCAGAATATACATGCCCCTGCAATGAAGAACAGCAGACATGTCATAAAAGAATGAGCGAGACTGCTCATAGGTGTATGCATACTCCCAGCAACATCCCCCACGTGTACAAGAGCAATAGTTAAAACAACAAATATAAAGATGGCTTTTTTTAAGAAACAGATTAAATTTAACCGTAGGTGCACGGGTTTGTCCATTGCTTAGCTATGGTTAATGCAGCCTAAATGGCAGAAGAGGATAAAAAGCAAGATATATGCAAATGAAGCAGTACAGCAATAGTGTAGTGTGCAGAGCATTCGCCTTACAAGCAGTCATTTCGGTTCGAGTCCCACTGCAGTACAGTCCATTTTCCATGTCAAATCACTTTATGATGAATGTTTTTAGTTGCATAACCTACTAAATAACAAATATTTGTGAACTGGAGCACTGTATTAAATGCAGATGTGAGGTGTCAGTGTCATCACGTTGCAAAGTCCACAGATAATACATGTGCCCTATACAGTATAGTACACAGGAATCAGGGGTACAAATGGAAGGTAAAATGTGTAATGAATGATAACTTTATACAGCTTCCAAATCCCCTGCCTTCCCAAAGACCATTAGACATTACTGTCTAAATTACTGCAGTGGTAAGCAGGAGAAAGCACTAGTAAGCAAGTGTATGCACTATTAAGCAGTAGTAAGTGGGAGTAAGCATATGTAAGCACTAGTAAGCGGGTTTAAGCCCATTTGCACAGGGGTAAGCAATGCGCACACAGGTTAAGCAATATTGAAGCTAACTCTCTGTAAGCATATTTAACCGGAAGTTAGCCTTGCTTACCCTCGTGCAAACTCACGCAAACCCGCTTACAAGTGCTTAAAAGTGCCTTAATCACTCTGTATCCAACAGCCGCTGATCTGCCCAGCAACAAAATAAACAGCCTTTGCAGGTCTTGAACTCAGGACCTTAAACACTATAGTCACAGTAGTTAACCACTAAGCCATCACAGCAGTACATACAATTGAGGTATCACCAAACAAATCCTCACTAAAGGAAAATCAAACTGAACATGTGAAAGGAATCTGCATACAGTCGTATGTTCTATAACCTACTACATAACATAAATATGTGAACTGGAGTACTGAACTAAGCCCAGATGTGAGGTGTAATTGTAATGGAGTGGAAGTCCCCTATTAAACACAAGGACCCCATACAGTGTATGTACACATGAATCATGGATACCATATATATATATATATATATATATATATATATATATATATATATATATATATATAAAACATGTAATGAATAATAAATCAATGCCAAAGAGCAAATATAACTCAAAGTAAATATTAAGCAACAATAGACATTGCACAGGCCAGCTTAGTAGGTGTAAGCAATGTGTAGGCCAGCTAACTCAATTTGAAGTGGTATACCCCTTTAAACAATGCCAACTTTAGGTAAACAGGTTTTCCCATAACTTAGCCTTTTCAAAACCATCCAATCACAGCAAAGTGTGGGAAATCAGCCCTATTTAAACCCAACAGGCAGGAATACATCTTATAACTGGTTGTAGCTTCCCCCTTGCAGGCACCATGTCTGGAATGGGAGAGGGAGTGTGCTTTTGGGTGCAGCACTGGGGCATCAAGGAGTACAGAGTCATGGCAGGACTCCTTGTCAAAGACCATGAGCAGAGACTGCTGCAGGGCCAGTACCATGGTTCCCAATATAAAGCGGAAGCCTGGGACCGTCTCACCCATGACCTCACCAGTGCCACTCGCATTGACCTCACCAGTGCCACTCGCATAACCAGAACTGGTGAGCAGGTCAGGCATCACTATTTCGACCTGAAGTGGTGAAAGGGGGATCTCTTGGATCAGTGGATCCAAGAGGCTAGGAGGACCGGGCAGGTCCCAGTAGTGTGCAATTATCACTCTACTGCCTGTTTAATAATTGCCAGGTCATGTATATTATGGATAGGTATGGCTAAATATTCCTCTTATGTCCTTCACAGTGGCAAGTGAGTGGGCTGTGAACCAGAAGGCCCATGGCTGTCACTTGGAGAGGTTGGGACACAAGGCAGGTTAGTAATACTCTTGCATTTACTGTCATAGGAAATAAATCTAACTATCTATCTATTAGTAAGTCAATTGCCTGTATAAAACCTGTATTGTTTAAGGCAAGTACTGCATACACCAGAGAATATGTCAGGAAGAGTCTCATATAGGTTGTATGTAAATAAAAGCATAATAGCCTGACAATGAAGGTCTAACTGCTGCACTGCATGTGTTTACTCTGGTATCATATGGTAATGTAGATTTGCAATCACCTAATAGTACTGTTGTATTAAACACTGTTACCCACCCTGTGCAACATAAATTAAAAATGTGTAGGAATGTCTATCTATGACTGGTGTAATCCCCAGAGATCAGCTAGTACAACTGGGAGTGACATAGACAGAAAACAGTGAAAAGATGAACAACAAAATCCAAATAGCACACACAACTAGACGTGAACTGTTGTATTTTTAGCACACACTGCCATGGTTCAAATCCTGGGAGTGGTAGTATTCTGCATACAGAATCATATCCCACAACTGAACAGATATGTCCAGAATATCCAGTAAATTGGCCCATATCTGCTGGCTGTCACTGTGTCCCCCTGGGAAATCAGTGGGATGATCCCAGACGTATCTGCTGCAAACAAAAAATACAACTGATTGTCACACATCTATAAGAACAAACCTGTCACTTTAGCAACTCCCCAAACTGTTATGACAGTAATAAGCCAAGTATGTCCCATCTACACCTTCATGTTGACAAGCTGTGACCAGAGTGTGTACAGTAACAGAGTGAGATGTAAGTGCATAATACTATTGTAAAACTGATGCTTTGTGTGGCAACAGTCAGGTAGTGCTAAAAAACATTGCTCCCACAGGTCTGTCAGATACAAACACTGTGCCCAGAAATAAAAGAGTGATACCCTGTACTGGTACTGTTTACTTTGGTATTGTATGGTATTGTTAGTGGTGCAGTTGCTCTGAATAATACTGTATTACTCATCACTGTAACCCTCACTCTGCTGCATAATATAACTGTCTAGGAAATCCTGTATAAGAGTGATGTAATACAAGGTCAGAATGTAAAATCACAGGAGAATTATACACAGAAATCAGATAAGAGATATACAGCAATATCCATATAGCACACACAACTGTGATGGACAGTGTTTTAGTGTTAGCAGACACAGCCATGGTGTGAATCCTGGGAGTGGAAGTAGGCTGCATACAGAATCATACCCCACAACTGTACAGGTATGTCCAGAATGCCCAGTACGTTGGCCCATATCGGCTGGCTGTCCCCCTGGGAAATCAGTGGGGTGATCCCAGATGTTTAGGCAGCAGATAGGAAATACAACTGATTGCCACACATCTATAAAAACAAACCTGTCACACTAGCAACTCCCCAAAATGTTATGAGAGCATTAGGCCAAGTGTGTCCCATCTACACCCCCATTTTGTCAACCTATGACCAGAGTGTGTACAGTAACAGAGTGAGATGTAAGTGCATACTACTAATGTGAAATCTGGTACTTTGTGTGGCAACATACAGGTAGTGCTAATAAACATTGCTCCTACAGGTCCGTCAGATACGAACACTGTGCCTAGAAAGAAAACTGTGATACCCTGTACTGGTACTGTTTACTCTGGTATTCTATGGCATTGTGAGTGTTGCAGTTGCTTTGAATTATAAGGTTTAACTGATCACCATCACCCACACCATGCTACATAATATAACTGTCTACGAAATCCTGTATAAAAGTGTTGTAAGTCACTAAAGGTTGAAGCGGGCAATAGTCTACATATGTCCTGGTTCACCTGCATGTGGTCAAGACATGGCCAGAGTTTGTACAAAAGGAGATGGAGAGGTATGTGCATAACATCAATCTGGAATCTGGGAGTATGTGTAGAAACAGTTAATGTTAACAAACAATTCCTCCACAGGTATACCAGGTAAGAGGTGTATACTGCAGGTAAAAACCAGTCCATGTATATAGTTGTCAACAGCCATATCACTGTCCAAACTAAGGCAATAGTGTAGTGTAGTAATACTTGTAAGATACAGATAATAGCACTGACTAGGAAAGTAATGTAAACTACAGGAATATACTAGTTGTTAATTGACATCTTTCTCTCCCCCCTGCCATATCTCCAGCAATACACTAAATACCCACCTCAATCGGTATGTGATGACTCCACTTGTAATGCTGGGACATATATCCTATTGTTTGATAATTATTTAAATATGTTTCTATGCATGTGCTTTGTTGACATACTCCAAAATTCATGGCATGGTGCCATCAATGTACCTGTCTGCTGTTGTTATTACCACTGTTGTCCCATATATGCATGTGTTCTGTTTGCTATGCAACTGTTCCATATCTGGTGTCTGGGTTAATGGGAATATCTATGCATGCTGTTATACCTAATATTGGAATGTGTTGACTATTACTAACCCACACATGTTAATAAACCATAAACACCATTGCACATATGGGAATGTGGGTCCCAGTGGACCTACCTGTCCCACCTCAGCTGGCCATGGCACCAGGCATCAGCATGCCTGGGGCCCAACCTGGGAACTCCTCATCCATTGGTCCTGCAATGCCTTCACGTGGACCTGACTCAGGGGATGGGGCTCCCCCCAGGAGTTGGTGCAGACAGGAACCTGTCACCAGTCACCAGGTCCTGGTCATGGTGCGTAGCGAGTACCGCAAGGAGGTCAGAGATCTGCTATGTCAGCTCGAGGGCCACATGTTGCGACTAGAGGGTTGGCCTAGCTCTCTGACTCAACCCCCAGCAGAGCCACCTTCGGGGTTGTAAAGGTGCAGTAGTAACTGCCCATGGGTGGGGACTTCATTCCCACTGTTTCTACTAGGGGGCTCACGGGCTTCCGATTTCCCAAAACCCCTCCCCATCAAGGTGTTTACCCCCCACATGTGTCATATACCGCCCCTGTATGCATCTTGTTTGTCTTGTCTGTTAACCTACCCAACCTACCTCCCCAAATAATCCTACTATCCCTCCCCAACATCCCACTCTCACCTGAAAAAAAAAAAAAGGCAATCTGTTCCCAAAAAAAATATTGTCCCATACATAGCTGTCCATTTCACACACATATCCACTGGACACATGTAATCTGGTCTAATTGGCATCACAACATATTATTGTTGTCCCCACCCCTCTCTCAGGGGTTTGAGTGTCCAAATCTACCTACAAATTCAGTGTATATGCACAACTGTTGCTGTAGAAGAAATGGGCAGCTATGAATCTTACCTACACCCTCCTGCACATCCCTAGCTATTTTACCTACTGTCTTTACTCTTTGTGCCCCTTTTTCACCATTTCTCTACCAACCCTTTTTTCTTTTCTTTTAAAGAAATTAGCGTGGGGGTAAGCGGGAGTAAGCACTTTTAAGCAGCAGTAAGCGGGTTTAAGCTTGTTTGCATGGTGGTAAGCAATGCCTATGCAGGTTAAGCAATGTAGAAGCTAAATGAGTATAAGAAACTGTAACCGGAAGTGAGCAGTGCTTACCTCCACGCAAACCCATGCAAACCCGCTTACAACTGCTTAAATGTGCCTTAATCACTCTGTAACTAATGGCCCTTGTTCTGCCCAGCAACAAAATAAACAGCCTCTGCAAGGCTCAAACCCAGGATCCTGCATATCATAGCCAAAGTGATATACCACTAAGCCATGTCAGATATACATAACCCTGATGTTTTCACAAACATATCATCCACCCCAGTCAATCAACAGTACAGGAAATGTATTTAAACATGTAGCTGTATGTGTGTGCGTATATATATATATATATATATATATATATATATATATATATATATATTTATATCTAAATAGATATAAAATATCTATATATATATATATATATATATATATATATATATATATATATATACAGATATATACATGCCCATGCATACATCTATAGATATATATGTCTACATCTATATGTCTATATCTATCTATATATATATATATATATATATATATATATATATATATATATATATATATATATATATACACAACAATATATCTATGTAAGCATAAAAATATATCTATATAGGTATATAAGTATATACAGACATATATCCATAGATATAAAAGACAACATAACAAAACATATGTGTCCACATGCACCGTTAATGGGGGTGAAGGGTCCCAAACAACATACATCTTGTACGTATAGAAATCCCCCCACAGCCAAACATCTCTGCCCTGCAATACAATACCAACTGTTGCAAATCCCATAACCAGGACCTGACACGACATGGGCACAAGATGTTAACAGTACTCCATCCCACCTGTATGATGTCAGGCTGGTATCAGTAACACATCATGCGTTACAGTCTGGCTACCATAGGGAATGTACAGTGTGGAAGTAATCAACATTCCTAAGATACATATACACAGACACATATATGCTAATATATATATATATATATATATATATATATATATATATATATATATATATATAGACACACACACACACACACACACACACACACACACACACACACACACACACACACACACACACACACACACACAGACACACACACATATATATATATATATATATATATGTATATATATATATATATATATAGATAGATAGATAGATATACATGTAACTACACATACACACAGAGGTATGGATAGGAAGATAGCTATGTAGAAGGTGCACACAATACGGAACAGCCACCATGCCTACAGTTGCCAGCTTACCAACTGGACACTGTATGAGCCACCCATACAATTGACAATTGTTGCCTGCATCTTACACCCACAGAGAGGTCAATGATATAACACCACACACAGGTTTGCATACATGGAAAGCTTTATATTAATACAGTAGTCTGGAAAGGTTTACATATGTTGCTGGCAAGGCTGAGGCCTTCAAGTAGTACAATAGTAAAGACAGACTGGGCCACAGGATAACAATCAATCAACAGTAAATAATGCAGATGTACAGTCCAGCAGCCTCTAACTACACTCTGTACATAATCCCTTGGGGTAAAGACCTCAGTTGACACAATGGGATATATCTGTTATATAACAAGGCATAACTGACACCATCACAATCACACTGACAAACAGAACAGTCTGTATGGCATGAAGCATTAGGCCTGCATTTAACCAAGGTGAATTGTATGGTAATGTACATCCAGATACCTTATGGCAGCTTACCCCTGATACCACCACATGTTGGAACAGCCTAGGTTAGTTATGGTGCATCCCCACCCCTTAGACTGAATAATACAGGGCCATATACCACTGTTACATACACTGGCCTCTGGAGTGCATAAGGACACACATGTATTCTGAAGACGAAGCCTACATATATATGGACCCAAACCCAAAATATGTGTGGGGCCACAACAGCAGTGGACTGATGGCAAGAATGGCAGCATGACATACTCACAGCCCACTACATAACAACCCCTGACAGCATGTCATATGTACAATGCCTGGTATGTAGGTAGAGGACAGAGGCTGGAACACAGGCCCATATGTGAAATACTGTTGTCATACACTAAGCAAGTCACTGGTGTTACAGGATAGTCTGCAACATACCGTTAGTCAGGAATATGAAGTTAGAAACAGACATGGATGTAGCCATGTACTGATAGCACTCAACACACACACTGCCAGTGATATATCTGACACAAGACCTGTGTGGTGGACAGACAAAACATAATAGGCACACACACAAGTGGATAGGCCCACAGTTGAGAGCTATGCAGACAGGCTGCATTCCAAGTTAAACTGGTATGTACACACAAACCCTGCAACACTGGTGCTATACAGTGCATAGAACACTACTCACACTCTGTCTGTAGTTGTGGAACCTCCTACAAATATGTAGCTAGCCTGAGTGTGCAGGTTCTCTTGTAAGAGGTATTGCTACCTGCTGTCTGTAAGACTGCTGCCCACACACAGAATGTCCACCATACAGGAAAGGTAAAGGGGCCATGCCCACATGATGTAGGGATTTATAGTAGTTGGTTGCCATGACAGTGGTAATTGGAAGTACTACACAGCATGCTGCATGCAGGTAGCAAGTGGATGACAATGATTGGTACAGAAGCCATCACCTGATCTTGTGCATCACCTACAAAAGCCATGCTCCAATCTATTCCAAGCAGCTCAATCCATTTACTGGAGGGAGACAGAGAGAGAGTGATTGAAAGGCAAAAACAAACACAAAAAAAAAAAAAAAATCCAGCAAACTATTCAGAAGAGATATCATTCCCACAACAGGTATGTGAAGTATATATGCATGTAACAGGCTGTAGTACTTGGTTTATAATAATGGGATAGATGATGTGGAATGATTTATGTGCCATCAGGTGTTGTTGTAATGATGTTCAGCTGAAGAACTGCTAAGGACAATAGAGTCTGTCCATGTGGGTAGTGGGCCATACCCGTCAACTATACAGAGCAGCACTGACTGATAAGATGTAAGCCATCATAGTGTGTGTTATGTAATGGGAATTATGTATATTACTGTGGCCAACAGCTGGTGGTGGAAGTAATGCCATAATGATGGATACGTGAGTTCCACAGCCCACCTCTTGCAGGATATTCAGGTTAACCTGTATTGTAGCATGCAGGAATGCCATAGGTGTGTAATAGGACACAGGGTTCCATCTATCTTTGGGATACCAAAGACACATAAGAGTGTGGAAGAGCCGCCTCTTAGACCAATTGTGGCTTCCCAAGGGTCTAAAATAGCCAATTTGGGGAAATTCCTTGATTGGAAGTTGAAAAAGTTGTGGAAGGGTGAAGCTTATATTTTACAAGATTATTGGGATTTTTATGTAAAATTAGGGCTGAACATTTTTGTGAAAACTTGACATTTGTTACTATTGATGTCGTAGATTTATTTTCTGTCATTCCCCACAATATTGGACTCATGGTTGGAGGAAGCTCTTAGAAGACAGGATGGGGTATCTGACAATGATATTTTTATTAGCCTGGAACTTGCTGAATTAGTATTGAAAAACAATTTTTTTATTTTTTTTCGGAGTGTTTTTTAGGCAGGAACGTGGTGTAGCAATGGGGGCCAGTTGTGCCCTCACTTATGGTAACATTATTTTGGCTACATGGGAGTATAAGTACATTACACACAGTACATTTTCCAGTTCTTGGACAACATACAGCCGATACCTGGATGATATTTGTTTGTTCTGGGTTGATAGCTTAACTAAATTGGATGATTTTGTACTATATATTTCCCAAACTACTTCATTCTTGAAATTTACCCACCAGAGTACAATTGATTGTATGAATTATTTGGATGTTTCCCTACAAAAGACATGTTCAGGTTTTATGTCCACCGTATATAGGAAGGGGACTTTTTCCAGCTCTTATTTGAGTTTTTCTAGTGCCCACCCGCATTTTCAAAAGAGAGGTATTATCAAGGGACAATATGTGAGGATCAGCTGTATGACATCAAGTGATGATGACTTTCATTTAGAGTGTGACACCTTATGAAGTATGTTTTTGAACAGAGGTTACCCTGGTGAGCTGATACAAGAAGTCCAAAACCAAGTTTTGGCAGGAAGAACTGATAAGTACTTTCCTATTTTAGGTATTTTAGGTAAGGGTTCCTTTATTCCAAACAAGAAGGGTTGACATGAGGTTGAGCATCCAGGATTCAGTAGGGCATTTATGACTAATTTAAGTGTGGATGCCTATTGTATCAAAAATGTTCTGGAAAAGGAATGGGCTAGGTTCTCTGAATTTACAGACCTACAAAACCTTAAAGGTAAACCACTGAAAGTAGTCTTTCAAAAAGGTAGGAACATAAAACAGCTATTTGAACAAGCAAACCACATTAATGTATTTTCATCCAGAAAAAATGGCACTTATAAATGTGGTGCTTGTAACCAATGTTCCTACATATTTCAGGGTGAGAAGATATATCTTCCAGCTAGACCAAAACACGTGATAGGGAAGGGTTACTTTAATTGTAATTCCTTTGGGCTGGTTTATTTGGTTGTTTGTGGGTCTTGTGAAGGATTCTACATTGGTAAAACTGAGAGACCATTGAAACGTAGAATCTATGAGCATATGAACAATGTGAGGAATAAGAATTCCAAAAATGCTATGTTCAGACACACTCTAGACTGTACTGGAGCTAGCTTTAGATTTTTGCTATTGATTCAATAACCAAGGAGGCAAGAGGTGGAGCCTGGGAAACTAAGCTTGAGTACAGAGAAATGTTTTGGCACGTAACTTTGAAGGCTAATAAGGTCCCAGGTTTAAATGATCATATTTCCCTGGCCCCACTTTTAAAATTGAGGTCTGCTAAATTATAATGATTTCATATTTTTTAATCTGTTTTAATATTAAATGAATAAATAAACAATATAAATTAAATTAATATCTTTATATCAAGTGTTTTAACATAGTGTTTTTATATTTTGTAAATGCTTTTTCTTTGATATGTATTGCTGACATTTGGTCATGTTGTTTATTCATGTTTATTGTTTTTAAGATACTATTTCTTTTTAAACATGAGTGCCTTGATGTATTAACATTTTTATTGATTAATTGACTGATTATTTATATATATATATATATATATATATATATATATATATATATATATATATATATCTGGGTCTACTGACAACAAGCAGCTCAGAAACGCCGCGATCCGAAAACACCGGCAAGTTAGGGTTAGAGGTTAGGTAAGTGGTTTGTGTGATAGTTGTAGTTAGGTTGTAGGGTTTGTTGTTGTGGTAGTGTTGTGTTTTGTGTTTAGTTGTGGTTTGTGTGTTTTGTGTGTATTTTGGTGTGTGTGTGTGCTTTTTTGGACAGGGGATTTGTTTTTTGTTTATATATATATATATATATATATATATATATATATATATATGGGTTGCTATGGCACCTGTCTTTATCTGAAGAAGTCTGGGAGGTGCTTGGACAAAAATGCATGATTTTATTGTGTGGAGCGTTCATTTTTTTATACTGTCTTGCTGCTGCCTTGATTAAATCACTGTTTTTATCACTCCGAGGTTCCAGTTTTTTATTTCTTTGTGTGATTTTACTGGAACGCCCGGTGCTTGTGTGAGATGTGTAATAGGGTTACCCGCAATCTGGCCCTACATATACCCCCCTAATGTCAGGCTGTGTCCATATGTGGCACCTGTCTGTGTTGTAGCAAGGCAGAGCAGTGCAGCTGTGCAGGAAGGTGTTGAGAGCTTGTGGACCTGATGTCTGAATGTACCCCATATATAGGTATGCATATGTGTACATATATATATATATATATATATATATATATATATATATATATATATATATATATACACACATGTATGCCCACAAATATACAAATACCCATGTGTAGACATATATATATATAAACACATATAAACATCATATATCTCTACACATATAGATATATACCTATATGCACGGCTACATATATACAAACACACACAAACATATATGTATGTAAATACATGTCCCCTATATTACCACCACAGTGCTGCATGCTATGTGCGAGGGAACAGCACACATAGCAACACACACAGATATCTACAGCTGTCAGTGTGTGCAAAATGGACAGGTGTGTTACATGTGAATCCCCTTGTTGAGACCACATTGCCCTTGTCTGTGAAGTATGGAATGGGAATATGGGAAGTATGGCAGGTATAGTTGTGGAGGTGGTCAGGGTTGGTAGATATAGAGGAAAGCCTACGGGGTGGTATGTGACATGTGGTGCGTAAACACCCTGGATGGTGTGTGTGGTCTGTGATGTGGAAACAAGCCTCCCACCTACTGCTACTCACAACAGTAGTCCATGTCCTGAAGGTGCCAGGCCTGGAGGCTGAGTAGGAGGAGCATGTGGGCCCTGTGAATGTGTCCTGGGTGCCTCAAGGTGATGTAGCACATCCCACATGTGTCTGTGGCGACCGTTATGGAACAGACCCTGGACCTGACCTCGGGGGCCAAGATCATGTCTGTGTGTGCCCCCAGAGGGGGGGGCATCATCCCCTATGTTGGTTCCACCTGAAGGTTTTGCTGGGCCAGTACATGAGGAATGCCCAGGGTGGGTCCCACATGTGATGTGGCCTGGTAACATGGGCAGATGTGTTTGGAGAGGTGGTTCTGCTGGCCTGTAGAACATAAACATGCTATTGTGTCACTGTTATAGAACATATGTGGGTAGTAATAGTCTACACAATCCCGGAACATGTCCAACAGCATGCATAGATATCCCCAATAACACAGAATGTCAGATGTGCAGCAACCACATAGCAAGCATACCATAGGCATATATGGAACCATAGTGGCCCTGACAATGGCATGCAGGTGAATAGTCTGTAAAAGGCCAGCAATTATAGTGTCCACACAGGGAACATGGCTACAAACACACTGCACAAAGTGTGGTACAATACAATATCTGCCCCACTGGTAGGTAAGCTGTAGCTATACCTATTGAGTTGTATGTACAGTTTGTTGTCATTGGTATGGTGGGGAGGGTGACAGTGATGTGTATTAAGAACTGTAGTAACCTTGCTGCATGGCTTGCTCACACCTGTGTCCATCTTTATGTCTTTCAGGCAAGATATCATATGGAAGGCTTCTGGCTTACTCAGCAGCTGAGAAAGACATTGTGGTAAACCACCTAATCCAGCACTACCCTGTCGTGTTTGGCCAGGCCACCCATGATCACCAGGAGCAGTCCGCCCTGTGGAACAACCTAGTTCACAGGGTCAATGATGTTGGACTGCACAATTGCAGTTATGAGCAGGACTGGCATCATTGTTCTGACCTGCTTTGCAATGCCCAATGGTGTGCTGCTGCAGTCCGAGGGGATCACCTTGCAACAGGAGGGGCTATGCCAACCATCCTCCCCTGACATGTGTGGAGGAGCTCCTAGCCAGCCTCTTGGCACCTGCCCATCCGCATAGCCAACAACTGCTGGACACCATTGTGGAGGTGGGTGCTACCCACACACTGGCTGAGGAGCATGCAGGTAAGGCCACAGGGCACATCAGTAGACCACTGCTGCATATAGATCTGCATTTGTACAGGTAGATCATGCATATCTGACATGTGATAGATATAGTTTGTTGCTGCATAGTAGTGATAAACAGATGTGCATATGTGGTAGTATTGTGGACATGTACTATTGACGCATTGTAATGCTCCACCCACCCTGTAGCAATGCCACATGTGTGGCCACTGACTTTGCATCTCTCACCCTCTTATGTAGGTCCCTCCGGTATACTACCAAGGCAGCAGCCTGTAGCTGGTGAGTATGGTTTATGTTGATGCTTGCCAATATACCGGGTATGTAATGGCTATGGTATATTCCATGCACACATCTAACACACCTATCCAGAATGCATGCTGTACATGTGCATGTATTGTTGCTGTTAAATGCACGGAATCACAGTGGTGACCATGATGGGGTATTGGAAAGGTATGTCAGACACCTGCAAGATAACTAACATCCTGTCATTGCAGAATGTGTTCACAGGGAGTAACATAATGGTGGGAGACATGGCCTACAGTAGGGACATGTTTGAAACATCACCCGCATACAGTGCAATACCAGTGTATATACCTGTAGAACAATGGCAACACTTGCAGAGTTACACTATGGCATTACATATTACTGTGGTCACCATTATCAGCTGGGACTAGGCTGTAACATGTGGTGTTCAGTGTATGGGACACTGCAAACTGACACACATGTGTAGGCCTTATTTGTCAAGCATCTGCAAAAAGGCTGAAGGTGGGGGGGTGTCAGCATGACACACCAGTGCACTGCAGCAGGGATCCTAAGGATGCTAAGAATGGCTGTATCTGCACATAGTCAGGTTCAGGAACTGTGGCAGATGTAACCATACCCCCACAGCAATAGTGACGACAGTGTGTGAACACCAAGGGATGTGCACATGAGTAGACCTTGCAATCATGCAGATTAGGGGGACATGTCTAGGGCAGACTGAACATGCACTGGCAAATGCAGATGGCCCATGCTAGCATACCCCTGCCAGAAGTAGTGACTGCTGTAATACACATAACAATAGGTACAACAAGCTATCATGATAAGGGTGTGCACACATATGCCCACACATAGTGTATGCATCGTGGTCAGCATCTGCACACCTAACACATTCCGTAGACACTGCATGTGAAAGTACAGGATGTATGTCACATATCAGGCTCATATACTGTTAATATATGCGGTGATGTGGTCCCATGGCAGTCCACATAGGGCATAGGACGAAACCTAGGTTAATCGACTCTGTTGAGCTGTTGTGTTGAGCTGCTGTTTGTTTTTTATGTTTGTGGTGTTCGCAATAAATTCCATTTTGGGTCTGACCTCGTTCTTCATTCCTTTGGTGTTGAGGTTCATCTTGGTTCTTTGGTAATTTGTTTGTTCATTATGGAGAGCGGTGGTTTATCGGCAGACATTATGGAATTATTGGCGCAGATTAAAGAACAATTAAGGGAGCATCAAATTCAATCCTTAGTTGAGAAGCAAGGCTCTGGGCTTAACTTGCAGGAATTTGGCAACTATGGTAGTTTGGGAGTGCCTCTCACTCAACCTACACCCAATATTAATACACAGACTGGGAGTAATGGTGGTAACAGTGTGAACAATCAAAGTAAAGTAACTAATCATGAGAGACCCCCTGGAGCTGAGGGGAAACCAACACGGGTCAGTAGTGATTGTTGGAAAAATAATACCTTCATTTTTAATGCAGAAAAAACTTATAATGTTGAAGAGAGTAACAAGGCTAACCAGTCTTTGACTGAGAAGCTTAAGCAGTTTGAATTTAAGTTATTCAAACTACGGAGAACTCAGTTAGAAAATAGTTATCTGGCTAGGAATATCGTGCTAGGACTGGTACCAAAAGGTTTGCGTGTGTGGAGGTACCCTAATGGTATTAATGGTGATACGGAAATGATTAATGAATTACACACGCTTTTTAATAAGACTGGTTTGGCCATTATGGACATTATGGTTAAATTCAATAATAAAAAAATCGACATTTATTTATCTGATCTTGAGCGTATTAATGACAATATTACTAAGGATTTACTTTTCGAACAGTATTACACTAATTATACCAACATCATTGCCGATGTTGAATGTAGTTGTGGTTCTATGTTCAATAAAAAGACACAAAAAATACAACGGGATATCAGAATTTACGAATTGGACACTGTTTACCCACAGTCAAAGGGTAACCAACGTAACCATAGTAATAGGTCTTCCACCAATCAAACATCCGATGACGAAGCGGAGATGACATCAGAGAAATGTAGTGGCGATAAAAACGTGAGGTTTGATGGTGGGAGCCCTTTAGGAGAAGGGATAAGGCGTTCCGAAAGGATATGAAACAGAGAGGTATCCCACAAGGAAAAAGATTTTCATGGGATGGGTGCCCGACCAAAAGCGGGGTACACTGCCAGCAATCACCGGAATGGTGGTTGGAAAACGAGGAGGTGAGGAATGATGTTACTTCAGTTCATGAATCAGCTTATACGGAATTTGGTGTGAATTCTGAGATCAGTAACTTTATTGCCGACGACTTTGTCGTCCAAAGGACAATAGTCGTAAGCAATGAATGTTTTAATTATCTGAATGATGCGAACTTTAATGTAAAATCCTCTGAAGCATGTAAGGCAACGGCGCAAGATTTTGATAATGCATACATTAATGCGCCGGATTTATTGACTTTAAACAGTAGCCTTACAGAGGTGACTACCAATTCTATTAATGTATATGATGATTTATTAAATTTAAGTGTCTATTCTGTTAAGGGAGTTACTGGTGCTGTGGTTGTAAGTGAAGGCATAGAACCACACAACTGTTATAGTGTTGTGGAAAGTTTTTCTCCCAGCAGTGTAAGTGTTATTGATTATTCAGAAGTGTTGGTCAGTAAGGATGGGATGGAAGCGATATTTAATGACACATATAATGAACATGTGCGAACCGTCAGTATTGAGAAAAGGGAAGATGAAAATATATATGATGGTTTGTTGTTTTTACAGGAGGGTGCTGAGAATATTACACTAAATGGAATGTCCCTAGAGGGTGACGAATTAGGAAGTAAGTCGCCACAAGGGGAACATAACGGGTTTTTAAGTAACCCTATTATTATGGAAAATGCTACCGGTGACTTTAAGCTATTTAATTATTCCAATTATAGTTTCAATACTGAGCATGTCAATTTATTTTCCAAGGGTTTTACCTTTGTTCTGTGTAGAAAGGGCACATTGGCTGATGCCTTAATTGATTTAAAATTAGTTGTACGGAAAATGAATTTGAGACTGTTTTTTGATGGGGTTAGTGTGGTTAACAGACAAGGGTCTATGACAAAACCAAGTATTTTTAATCCTCCCCTCAACCCTGTTATAGCTGCTTTTGAAAAAGTGTGTGAACTTGACATTAGGGATTACTATAAGAAAACTATAAGACAACCATGTCTGAATTTAACAGAGTTTGAGTGCACATTGCTGAATAATTTAAAAAAGGTTGACAATATACGTATAATGAAGCCTGATAAAGGCAATGGGGTTGTCATAGTTGATAACAATGATTACAGTAATATTATGATGACTATGCTTATGAATGACAATTACGTAGAAACCAGTATTAATGAAATCAATATTGCCTTTAAAAAATTGGACCTCATGTTAGAAGACATGTTGTTTCAAGGGGAATTAAATGAAGTTGAGTATGAATTTATGTAACCCATACCCAGTAATTTGTGGAATTTTTGGAATACCCAAGATACATAAAGGGTTGGATAATGTTAAATTCAGACCTATTGTAGATGGTAACAGGTGCAAAACTTGTTTCATAAATCAATTTTTAGATCACCATATGAAACAAGGATTAAATGCCTTCCCATACATAACAAAGGACTCTTGGGATTTTTTGGAAAGGGTTAAAAAATTTAAGTGTAATAGTCAATTGAGCTTTCTTACCATAGATGTGTGTAATTTGTTCTCAGTTATTCCCCACAATATTGGTCTCACATGGTTAGAGGAACAACTGCTGGTGACAGGTAATTTCGAACAAGATAAGATTAATGTTTTGTCAAACTTATGGAAGCAGTTTTGAAAAATAATTTTATATTTTTTGTAGGGGACCTATTTAAGCAACACACTGGTGTAGCTATGGGTGCCGCTTGTGCCCCAATTTATGCCAATTATATCATGGCATATTGGGAGCAAAATTATGTTTTTACCAGTGAATTCAGACAGTACATCAAATTATATACGCGTTACCTTGACAACATATTTATTATATGGGAAGGTGAGCGAGTTGTCTTAGATGCTTTTTTAGAATATATTAATAATTCAGTTTGGTTCCTAAGATTTACCTATGATTTTGATATGAATAATATCACATACTTGGATGTCAGATTAACCTTTGATAAGACATTACAAATGATAAAATCTAACATATACAGAAAATCCACTTTTTCAAATTCATACCTCCAATATAGTAGCTGGCATCCAAGGCACCAAAAAAGAGCCATAGTAAAGGGCCAAATGGTGAGAGCTGCCAGGATGGTTAGCGAGGAGGAGGATTTTGTAAAATAATTGAATTTTATGATTACTTTGTTTTTAAACAGAGGATATCCAAAGGAATCATGTTCAGAATTGTTCAAGGAGGTCAAATATAAAAGGGATACTGTTTTTTACATTCCCATTCTTAAAGGTGACACGTCTAGTATTACATCTGTTAATTTAGGAAATCTAGGAAGACTAGATGAACATCCACTGTATTATATTTTAACTTATAATTTTGATTCTGAATATATAACAGGTATGGTTAACAAGAATTGGGGTATTTTGCAAATGGATAAAAATATAGTAGCAAAAATGGCCTTGGCACCTAAGTTTATATATAGGAAGGATACATCTTTAAAAGAGATTTTTGAAAGATGCTCACTATCCCCAAGTCAATGTAATAGCAAGGTATTTGGCAATTTTAAATGTGGGAGATGTGCCATTTGTGAACATATACTGACATCAGGCAGCATTCTAACTTTTAATCAACATCATATTCATATCACAGGACACTTTGATTGTTATACCAAGAATGTTGTCTATTTGGCTAAGTGTCAAGTATGCCCTGCTTTTTATGCGGGAAAAACTTGCCGGTATTTTAGGGAAAGGGTTAGAGAGCACTTATTAGATATAAAACATCTAAAATTAACCAATGCATTAGCCAGGCACATTTCTACTTGTTTAGACCATTCTTTTAAATTTTGTATACTGCAACAAATCAGGTATGATTCATATGGTAGAACTTTAGAGGTGCACTTAGATTTATGTGAGCTTAGATGGCAACTTAGATTAGATGCACATCGTCATCCATGGCTAAATGATTGTTGCACAATCAAGCCTGTTCTCAAGCTCAAACATATTTTGGGCTAATTTTTTGATGTATTTGATTGTATACGGAATGTAGTTCATCATTTTTGGTTTAAGTTATATGTATGTATAAGTAGTATTTATTGCTAATACTACATATATTTTTAATTTTTATACATATATTTTATATGATTGTGTTTGTCTTTTTAACTTATTTTTATTATTTTTTATTGTTGTTAGATTAGATAATTGATTGGTTAATGACATGGGTGGGGTTGATGTTTAGCCTTATTTAAGTGAACTTCATGGTTAACTTTTTTATTCTGAAGAAGTCCACATAGGACGAAACCTAGGTTAATCGACTCTGTTGAGCTGTTGTGTTGAGCTGCTGTTTGTTTTTTATGTTCGTGGTGTTCGCAATAAATTCCATTTTGGGTCCGACCTCGTTCTTCATTCTTTTGGTGTTGTGGTCCCATGGCAGATCAAGGAAGGGTGTGTCACATCAATAAGGGTGTGTACACTCCCCATAGCCACAGTATGCTCTGATGGTTGTCAGTGTAATAGTATTAGATTGGTCATACATGGTCCGCTGATGTTGAGAGCTGTAAATCAGACATCAGGTATTCACAAATGACATCTGTCCACATATCATCCCAGGTATGTGTTGCTGAAAAAAATAGGGGCTGTGAGCATTAAAGCTGACATAACTGACACAGTACTACACATTCAGCAATGATTGTACACCTGTGAGGTGTGGCGCACAGTACATGGCAGGGTGCAGAACACGTGCACAGCAATACTGTGTACATGGGTGCAGTGGTATCCAGGGGAAGGGGCATCACCTAGTAACACAGAACACGCATCACACACTTGTATACTGTTGCTAGCATGGATTGACTATAGCTGCACTGCATGTTGTTGCATACCATATGTTATGCATGTAGACAGATGGGTAATAGGAGGACTGTGTATACTATCATTGTGCAACCTCACTTGTATGTGTGTGTGCATCCTGGTAGGTGATTAGTTTGTCTATAGGGTCACTCTGGTGAAGTGGAGTGAGGCTGATGCATGTAGGATGTGTGTGTGCATGTGTGTGTGTGTTTGTGTGGGTGTCCATGTATACAAATGTGTGATTGTGGGATTGTTCATACAGCAGTAGCTCCCTTTGGGATCGTGAAGTACATGGACATGGACTGCCACATGACACACCAGGAATACTTGTCATGTATGTAATCACAGGAAAGCTGATAGTATAATAATGTCTATAGCATGGAACATGCATTGAGAGGGAAGCTAAACAACAGGTATACCCTTAATATTGCATTCAGCAGAGAGGTGACTGACAGCCCATGTCTGCAGCACTACAGATGCATTGGGGAATTGCTAGTCAACACCAGGGAGTGTAGTGATATATTACAGTTGTCACATGATAGGCTGATTGAGCAGCATATCTGGCATGTACTTAGCAATACATTTACATGACACTCCAGTGTGTGATATTATGGAATGAACATAGTAGCCCCCACATATAAGGGCCATGCTCATGATGTCCGGACATACACAGGGTGAACACTGAATGACAGCAGTGAGGCCATGTAAAACCACTCCACTCAGGTCAGGCAGGTAATGGAGTAACAGGTCTTGTGTTGTGATCACTTGTCTAGGCATTTAGAGGATTGATACATTAATGAGCAGTATCAATGAGTGTATGTTACCACGTGTGATGCAGGATGGGGAATGCATGGGAATATATGTGGCACTGTCTGTAAAGTCACGGACAGGTAGGTATTAAGGTGGTGTGTGTGTGTGTGTGTGTGTGTGTGTGTGTGTGTGTGTGTGTGTGTGTGTGTGTGTGTGTGTGTATGTGTGTACTGTTATGCAAAGCTGTACAGGTCTTAAAGTGAGTTTATTGTTTTCCCTCACAGGTGGCGAGGTTGGTCAGAGTCCCTCCTGCATGCAATCTGATGATGGTGTCCATACAGACACTAAAGATGATGATAGTACTGTGGAGGCACAGGTGGGGTTGTCAGGGGCCGAAACAGCTCCATCATTTGACATCCCCCTTTTAGCCATCCCGACCCCGCACACAGTTTCAGTGCCTATACATACCCTATCACCAGTGGCCATAGTGGAGGGACAGCTGGCATTTGGTGGCAGTGCACAGGAAAGTGTGGTAACCATGCCTACTGTGTCTGGTCACAGCAGGCATAGCCAGATGTCTGGCAGGGGACCACATAGGCAGATGTCCCAGGGTGCTCATGGTAGGGCCACTGGTCATCATGCCCCTGGCAGACATGACACAGCTGGTACCAGCAGGTGCATGTTTCAGGCTGTTATGGTGGCACAGGCACATATGGAATGTTACACCAGACAGGGCCTGAGGCTGCAGAGGGCTGCTCTGACATCTGCAAGTGACAACTTCCGTGAACTGTCTGGTGCCATCCGTGCATGTACTGAGCTCATGGATAGATGGTCTGGTAAGATGATGGCCCTCACTGACCATGGCTTGTCCATGCTTGAACATGTAGTGGGAGTGCGGTGATTCCGTGTAGACGTGGGCCAGCAATGCCAGCTGCTAGGACACCAAGGTGATCCCATAGTGGCAGTACCAGCCCCAGAACTGCGTGTGGGTGCTGTTCACATCACACCACAGCAGGCCACGAGCACGTGGTCCTGAACAGTCCCAGGAGGGACCTTATTCCAGTGGACATTTGTCATCATCAGGTGAGAGTAGCACATCGAGGTCTGTACCTGGACGTGCCCATGGAAGCCCTGGCAGGCACAGTCCACCTGTCAGTGGCCAGAGGCAGTGAAATGCACACCCTGCCAGGTATGTTCTGCAGCTGTCCATAAGCACCTGTGTAGGGCAGCCACATGGCAGAACTGTGTGCATGCATACCCACACACTATACAAACACACCTAGGGCAACCCCATACACCACATCACCATGCCCACTTCACCTCATTACACCCCTCACCCACACACATGTTGTCAAATGTATGGCCCACCCTTGGCCTCTGGCAAACCAACAACACACCCTGTGCATATGATGATACCTGTGCCACATCCCTATCATCCATACCATTGATGCAGGGACAGGCTAATATGGTTCTGATGCACACAGTGACTGTACTGCAGTGTACCAAAGTACAGCAGTGTAACATGTTGTCAGGAGTAAAGTGTAATGCATATATGTCAGGTAGTGTAACCGTCCAGCAATGATGCATTATAGCTGTTAGTAACACTGGTTGATTGTGGTCTCTATAATGTTATCCATTTGTGTTGTAGGTGTACATGTGTCAGCATGAGGATGGTCTGCAGTCATATTCCACAATGGGGTATGGCAATGTGGTGACACCATGGCTGTGACATATCTGGGGTACAGTTGAACAATGTCACAGGTTTGAATAACAGTTATTGCCTGTGCCACATGGACAGGTGACCCACTGGGACATGTATAATCTGCAACTTGATGTAGGCCCATCCACATACATGCACACTCTTACTTGGCAACACTAGGACTAGACCCCTACCTATGTATGTAGTGATACTGAAGTGTGTGGCTTGCATTGCACACAACACACAGCGTTTAGGGTGAGGTGTGTTTCAGGTCACATGTTACATGCAGAACATCCTCAGACATATACAGTATGCTAATGGTGGATGTAATGGGTGCATATGGACAATACATAGTGTGACATACCTTTATATACACATTAACAGACACATAACAGGCAGACACACATCTGAGAGGCCTGGGCCACTGCTAACTAACTTGACCATGTGTCCAATGTGGTACAGGTAGGCTACACACAGCACATGCATAACTGGCCTGGATTGTGGTATCAGTTACCTGTATGGTTGATGGTGACAGTGGTAACCATAATGTGGTACACGGGACATATATCGGGTGTAGCTTGGTGTAATGACAGTGTACACAACACCCACATCCCCCAGTGGATATTGTACTCCCTGAAACCTATAATGACAATCTGACATTCCCACCATCACACATTGCCCACGACTGCGACACAACCCATTGTATATCCCAACAGTGGTACTACAGGGATATGCAGCTAATGCACATGCCACAGGCATAGTAGGGTGTTGCATTGTCATGCCTCACTTATGGACAGCAAAAACAATATCTGTACTACTGTGTGGAAATGGGTATTGCAATAGGAGTATGTGGCCCCAGAATGCTGTACCCTATAGATACACAGACATGCACACATACACACACTTGCCAGAACTCAATGGGTATCCCATGCCTATCAACCCATTTGTACAACACTGCTGTGCTGGTACTGCAATGGTCATGTAGCCAGTATGGAGAGGAGCTTAACAGAGTACATGTCCCATATAGCAGCAGCCACAACTGACTATGGCAATGGGTGTTGCGATGGTTGTGAAGGCCCTCATGGAATTCCCAATTATGGGTGTGCTAACACACAGACACTGCTATACTCAGTAATGTACACGTACACATGTGTCAGTACTGAGGTGCATCGCTGCAGGTGGTCATAGCTGTGTACCTAGCTATTGTCAAGGAGAGATGGGTTGTGTAGGGGATGTGTGTACAGTGGTATCCTGCCACCTGCCATGTGGCAGCAGGCAATCTATCGACAGACACTAGTTTGGTGACCCTGAGGGTGAGAGTGACATGCATCAGTCAATCCTCCAGGTGCCTCCTGCACATGGCCACTGAGGTGATCAAGTTGACATGTATGCAACATTCATTACAGCACATGGTTAGTCTCTGTGATGGAGACCTGTACCCAAGCATGTTCTGTTGACTGTGGCAGTGTAGTGGAGGTACCTGTGGCATGCGGTGCATACAGGGTGTTATCTCCTATATGTGCCAGTTCGTACACAGCTGGACAGACATGTCAGTGTCAATCAAGTGTAGGTTGTCTGTACATATCCCAGATGGATACCTGCCATCTGCACATCTGTACAGGGACTGATAGTCATCAGCTTGGCAAGTAGCTATGCAGTACGATGAATGCGTTGACAGATAGACATTTGACAACAATATGTATGCCATAACTACATGTCAGAAGCCCTCACTAACATGTGCTGTACAGACGGTAGTCTCAGTTACTTTGCATGTTGGATCATTATCCATTGGGGTTATATACTGTGACACAGCTCACACACCAGGGATACGACAGGGAGGCCTCAGAGTCCAGCTATGCCTGCAGGTGTGCTTGTTGTCAGTACTACATTTAGCACTCTACTCTTGCCTGGATAAGCACTGTCAGCAGTAGTACCGCCATGATACACTACATGCCAGTGTGACAGCACATACCCTGGGCTACTATCAGTGTATGTAACACATTCACATGGATAACAGTGCTGTACAGGCCTCTTATATGGCTGTGTACCAGACATGACACTCACACCCCTTGCTACTGTAATGACAGCACATAGGCACATGTATTGTACATGGCATTACATACACTTATTACAGATGTCATTACCCTGCTATGTTATCAGACTGGGTGGTGTGAACTGGTTACCAGGGTTAAACCATGCTTAGCATGTATCAGCATTGCTGCAATATAACAGTTAAGCTGATTTGCACACTGGTAAGTGAAGCCTACACTGTGTAAGCACCCATACATTTACCTGTAGCTTAGCACCCCTTAGCTTCACACAAACCCGTGCAAACACACTTAAAGCTGCTCAAAACTGCCTTAACCACTCTGTACCTGACAGCCCTTGATCTGCCCAACAACAAAATGAACAGCCCTTGCAGGACTTGAACCCAGGACCCTGTGCACTACAGTCACAACACTTAACCTCTACACCATGACCACTGTGAAGACAGCTGTTGTTTCTCCAATATATCTGTCAATACACATATTGATTATAATTGAACAATTGCCTTTACTTCCACAATTGTGTAGTACTTGTTATTAATATGACTGTTGTATCACATATGTTGTTTTATCATAATGTATACATAGCAGATACATACGGTGAGATACTTCTGGGAGGGTATACACAACTCTGAGGTTTACACATGACAGGAATATGGATATATATACATATAATAGGTTGATATGTGTGTTGAGGAGATGGAAAGAGTACTTTGAGGGGTTGATGAATGAAGAGAATAAGAGGGAGAGAAGGTTGGATGATGTAGGGATAGTGAATCATGAAGTGCAATGGATCAGCAAGGAGGGAATAAGGATAGCTATGAAGAGAATGAAGAATGGTAAGGCTGTTGGCCCAGATGACATACCCGTCGAAGCATGGAGGTGTTTATGTGAAATGGCAGTGGAGTTTTTAACCAGATTGTTTAATGAAATCTTGGAAAGTGAGAGGATGCCTGAGGAATGGAGAAAAAGTGTTTTGGTACCGATTTTTAAGAATAAGGGTGATGTGCAGAGCTGTAGTAACTACAGAGGGATTAAATTGATCAGTCACAGCATGAAGTTATGGGAAAGAGTAGTGGAAGCAAGGTTAAGAAGGGACGTGATGATTAGTGATCAGCAGTATGGTTTCATGCCAGGAAAGAGCACTATAGATGCAATCTTTGCTCTGAGAGTGTTGATGGAGAAGTACAGAGAATGTCGGAAGGAGTTGCATTGTGTTTTATAGACTTAGCAAAAGCATATGACAGGGTGCCTAGAGAGGAGTTGTGGTATTGTATGATGAAGTCAGGAGTGTCAGAAAAGTATGTAAGAGTGGTACAGGATATGTACAAGGGTAGTGTGATAGTGGTGAGGTCTGCAGTGGGAGTGATGGATGTGTTTAAGGTGGAGGTGGGGTTACATCAAGGATCAGCTCTGAGCCTTTATTTGCAATGGTGATGGACAGGTTGACAGACGAGATCAGACAGGAGTCCCCATGGACTATGATGTTTGCAGATGACATTGTGATCTGTAGTGAGAGTAGGGAACAGGTGGAGGAGACCCTGGAGTGATGGAGATATGCTCTAGAGAGAAGAGGAATGAAGGTCAGCAGGACTAAGACAGAATATATGTGTGTGAATGAGAGGGAGGATAGAGGAATGGTGAGGATGCAAGGAGTAGAGGTGACGAAGATGGATGAGTTTAAATACTTGGGGTCAATAGTTCAGAGTAACACTGAGTGTGGAAGAGAGGTGAAGAAGAGAGTACAGGCAGGATGGAGTGGGTGGAGAAGAGTGTCAGGAGTGATTTGTGACAGACGAGTACCTGTAAGAGTGAAAGGGAAGGTCCACAAGAGGGTAGTGAGACCAGCTATGTTATATGGGTTGGAGACAGTGGCATTGACTAAAAGGCAGGAGTTTGAGCTGGATGTGGCAGAATTAAAGATGTTAAGATTTGCACTGGGTGTGACGAGGGTGGACAGGATTAGGAATAAGTATATTAGAGGGTCAGCCCAGGTTGGAAGGTTTGGAGACAAAGCCAGATAGGCACGATTACGTTAGTTTGGACATGTGCTGAGGAGGGATGCTGAGTATATTGGGAAAAAGATGCTAAGGATGAAGCTACCAGGTAACAGGAAAAGAGGAAGGCCTAAGATAAGGTTTATGGATGTGGTGAGAGAGGACATGCAGGTGGTTCGTGTGACAGAGCAAGATGCAGAGGACAGGAAGAAATGGAAACAGGTGATCTGCTGTGGCGACCCCTAACGGGAACAGCCGAAAGAAGATGATGATGAATAGGTTGATATATGTCTATATGTACATACACATGTATATTAATGCATATGTCTGTATATACATCTGTATAGTGCAATATATATATGGCCATGTGTACATCTCTTCGTATCTATCTATCTATCTATATATATATATATATATATATATATATATATATATATATGTGTGTATAGATAGATAGATATATGTATATATAGCTATATATATATGCACATCCTATGTGTACAGATATGCCTATTTATGTAGATATATATGTAGATATCTATAACTATATGTGCATACATATCTATTCTGATATACCTATTACTGTCAATATATATGTAGATATCCATAAGTATATGTGCATATGTATCTCTATCTGTATATATGTAGACATATATTGCTGTGTATATGTATATATCTGAGTGTTGATATGTATATATATATATATATATATATATATATATATATATATATATATATATATATATATATATATATATGTACATATACATATCCATCTATGTATGTCGATATGTATATGTGTATATATCTATATGGATATATGGATAATTACATATACATATATGTTCACCATATGTCCAGAACATGGAGTGGAGTCCTACCTCAGCCCCAGTAGTCCCAACCTTTTAGTGCAAGGGGATGTCAGGTATGTATTACAGGGCTACTGTAATAGGGGTTGTCTTCACAGACATGTTGTGTGCGGGAGGTCACATCTGCTTTAAACATGTGCACCATTGGCTAGTGACAGACGTCCTAAGGACATCATAGTACTGTACCACTGCTAGCACAGTAATGATCCTGTGGACTACAGCAGAGATATAGCCAATAAATGTGGACAGTCTGACACACTCTAGTTAGTCCAGAGGTATACACAGAACCCCTTAGTGCAAGACATATGGACCAAGCCTGACAATGTGGATGTGAACCATGTAGATGGGCATATCACATACATACTGGTATACATTTGCCCCCATAGGTTATGCATTCACACAACCCTGTCTGTCCTGACACATAATTACCACTGGTACAGAGGTGACATGGCCACATACTACCAACTAGTTAGTGACATACATCTGTACAGCATCCCACTGCTTTGTCTGAAATACATGACTGTTATGGTGGCCTAGCAGCAGTACTTCTGGCAAGTATCTGGAGATATCATCACACTGGGTAAGTACACTAACCTGCTAGGCATGTAATAAACCACTGTGCAGGCTACAGGCAGACTGCCACAACACTGGCCTACATTTCTACTCATGTATCTACATATATAGCAGGCTGTATGGGCATGTCACAGCACAGAGTAACAGACATCTGTGTGAAAATGTATAACCACAACCAATGTGAACACAGCCACAGCCACATATGGTAAGCTAGCGTAATATTACAGTATATGGACTACCTGATCTACACCATCCTTATATGTTCCACTCACACATTAACCCCACATATACTGGGCCACTACACAGTGTGGTCCAATGTCTGTCTGTGGTATGGGACATGTCTGTGTTTGGCCTTACAAACATGTAAGCTGATAGGGTAACATACACTGGAGCAGCATGTAACATCAATTAGAATAGGACCAAGAACAATGACATCTACCACAGTCTGTACACAAGCCAAGGAACATATTCACAATACACACACCGTCGACAATCACCATAGGTACACAGACCTCAGTACTGTACACACAACCACAGAATGCACAGGTTATGTCCTCAAATATAACCCCTACTATACATAACATGTAGCCGTCTGATATCTCACTGGCTTGTTATCAGATATGATGTCAATACATTATGGTGTACAGAACGGGTCTATATCAAAACCGTGAAACCTCACATACGTGAATACGGAAACGTCGACACATATTAAGTGAACCGCAAAAACACTGAATGTCCTGAACCATGAAATTCAAAATGTTGAATTGGCATAGTTGGCCAACCTCACTGCCCACTATGTACTACCTGCCCAAACAAAATAAATAATCTACATACATATACTTAACAAAACTTTATGTTTAACCCTAAACTAAAGCTCACATATAGTACCATGTATGCACTTATCTTAACCCGCACCCTAATCCTAAGGTCCGTAACTATTGCACAACTACGTTAAGGAGCTATACCCAAACAAAATAAATAATCCACATGCATACACTTAACAAAACCCTACTTCTAACCCTAAACTAAAGCTTACATATATTACTATGTATGCACTTACCTTAATCCGCACCCTAACCCTAAGGTCCGTAACTATTGCACACTTACCTTAAGGAGCTATACTGGAGAAGGGCCAACTATGACGGTTTGACATTTCGAATTTCGCTCTTCAGGGCATTCGGTGTTTTTGCGGTTCGCTCAATATGTGTTAACGTTTCTGTATTCGCGCACTTGCAGTTTTGCAGTTGTAATAGGTAACCGTACAGAACATATTCACCTCTTACTGCATGACATATGTACAAAGGTTGACAGATTTGTGGCTGAAGGCACAAACACAGGGCCAATATTGACATGTTGCTGTGATAACCTCATACATTTATTGTTGCAACAGGGTTTGTTGTGACATATGTCCTATGAGGGATATGAAGTCAGTAACTCTCATGGCTGTCACCATGTACTGACTGCAATCCTCCACTATGCTTCTGCAATTCACAGATAGGTGCTCTGTGAGTAACACAAGAAACAAAAGGCACCACACACTGCCCAGTCTGCAGATGACCCTACAAATGGGGGTTTCCTCAGAAACATAGCACTGTCATGACGGGTATTAAAACATGTAGACCAGCCATATCCACACACACCCTGTTAAAATAACATTACTCCAAATGCAGAATAGCAACACTTACATTCTGTAGTCATGTCAGGCACATCCCCCTCCTGTGTGTTGGCCTGTTTCCACAGTGTATGTTGTTAGAGGTAAATCCCCAATCCATCTGTGATGCTGTTTGTTAAACATCAGATCTAGGTCTTGCTCAAAGTGAATGAATAGGCCCAACACCAACATGATGTTCCTAGATATTGGAGTATGTTTCCATGCAATTGGCTATGGGAATGCTACCACAGCTGTTCCACATGCAATCAGCTAGTGGAGGGCTGCAATTCGGGTAGAGGCCATCAGCTGATTATGAGCATCACTTACAAAATACATGCTGCTGCCTAAGTAAAGCAGGTATAGTTCTCCACATCCACAAGAGAGGGAATGAGAGAGGCAGACAAAGACAAAGTAAGTCAGGGAGGGGGTGGGAGAGTAAAACCCAAGCATGTTTGTGTCACACACCCACCAGTACAGGGTATCAAACCCCTGACTGACTATGCATTGCTATCACATATCTATGCAGTTATTGGATGCACCACATAGCTTACATGTTGAGGAGCTCTCCAAACGTATATGTGATGGTGAGTGGCATCTACAACAGTGATATGGTAGCAATATGGTAGGTGTAGTACACTTGCATGTCCACATGAACAGGTGTCAGAGCCAACACAGCCACACTCTCTCAGGGACTCACACACATTGACACACTTGGCAGGGTCAGGAATATACTTCCTCACTAGTTAGTTTGCCACAATACAGTACTGTGCAGGTATCACATGCACCACAGGGGTTATCCGGAGGTTATATGGGCAAAGGGTATGTGGAGGTGTCTGACATCAGACAGCATGCTTCAGTATGCCAATGGGGATTGTAGTGAGTGTGAATGTGGTCACAAGCATCATACACTGCACACACAAACACAGGGTGCCAGTACTGACATGCATGCGTGCATTGCTTCATGGGTCTGTAATGATTGACTGTGCCCGAAGGCTATACAAGGCTAGGTGAAGGGTATACCTTGGCATCAGGCCACATGACAATGGTATGCAGTGTGGTTCAGGGGTGTAGTGTCTGGATTGGCCCACACAGGTGGGTACTGTATTCACTATCCAGTCACCAGGGTAACTATTGTGTGTGGCCATTGCTTGTCAATGCTTGCCATGCATGTTTTCTTTAGTCTATGACATAGACACTATCTGGGATGTGTACACATCCCACATGCATGTACAGTGACATGTGGAACTGTACCTGGGGTGTCTGGGCCATGTTGTGTACACAGAGTGTTATAATCAGATGTGCCTGTCCTGGCCTCATGTGCTGGGAACAGGTAATGGACAGCAGGTTGACCCTGCACCTACATTGATAGCATAAAATGGGTATTCCCTGGTGTCAGTGGCATCTGTCCATACAGGGCATGTGTATAAGGCATGGTATGTCCTTTGTGGGTCACATTTGATGGCACCACAGGTGTTGCAGGTGTCCAGTGGGGAGCATAGTGAAGGCACACTGTCTACCTGTATGTGCATACTGTACTGATGGACAGGGTGCCATGCCCTCTGTAGTCCACTGCAATCACACCATGGTTACTATCTGTGGACAATATGCAGGGTACTACCAGCATAGCAGTTGTTGACTAGGCAAGTGTGTTTGTGTATGAGACATGGGTTGAGAGTGTTCTCTGTGAAATACAAGGGTTGCTAACTTTGTTTGTCAGGCCTTGATGTCGCATGCAGGGGTATGGATTGCTACCTCAGCCTCTCAGCTATTTTACATCTGTTATCCTTGTAAAGTGGACATTGTGACATATAATAGGGCCACCATATAAGAAATTTGCAAAACCCGCTCCACAATGAGTCCAGTTGTTACACACTCACAGCCACCTCCACACAAGATACAAATGACAAACACAGACACACACACACACACACACACACACACACACACACACGCACACACACACACACACACACACACACACACACACACACACACACACACACACACCTGCCATGTCTGGGATTAGAACTCCTACCTAACTAGTTTATTACACTACAGCATTACGCAGTTATAGGACATGCCACAGAAATTACTAGGCTACATCTTTCCCAAAGGTGTATTTCACAGTGAATGATATCAGCAGCCTTGCCAAAGTAGGCCATTTGATTTGTAGTGAGGGTGACTAGCCTAAAAGGCATTGCTCCCTACACAGACAGAAACACACAAACACACAGTTGCCATGTCTGGGATTAGAACTCCTACCTAACTAGTTTATCACACTGCAGCATTACGCAGTTATAGGACATGCTATGGAGATTACTGGACTACACCTTTCCCAAAGATGTATTTCACAGTGACTGACATCAGCAGCTTTGCCAAAGTAGGCCATTTGATTTGTAGTGAGTGTGACTAGCCTAAAAAGCATTGCTCCCTACACAGACAAATAAACACACACACACAAACATCCACACTTGCAATGTGTGGGACTAAAACTCCAACCGAAGTACTATATCACACCACAGCATTATGCTTATAGGATGCACCACAGAGATTACTGGGCTACACCTTTCCCAAAGGTGCTTTTCACAGTGAATGACATCAGCAACCTTGCCTAAGTGAGGCATTTTAAATGTAGTGTGTGTGACTTGCCTGAAAAGCATTGCTCCCTACAAAGACACACACACACACACACACACACACACACACACACACACACACACACACACACACACACACACACTGTTGCCATGTCTGGGATTACAACTCCTACCTAACTAGTTTATCACACTACAGCATTATGCTGTTTTAAGACACGCCACAGAGATTACTGAGCTACTCCATTCCCAAAGGTGTATTTCAAAGTGGATGACATCAGCAGGCTTGTCATAGTAGGGCTATGAGAATGGCAGTGTGTGTGCATGAGCCATAACCCATTCAGCTAGAGGTTGACACACCACATGTAGGAACACGCAAGGTTATAATCCACAGGTACATGTATACAGCTGCTAGATGACTACTGCCTTGTACAGTCATGTTGCACAGCTAATACTTGCACCACATAGTCTGTAATGTTGACGGATACCAGTGGCTACTTTCTACATTGAGTGACATTTACACATTATGTGGTTGTAGCCATTTGGCTGTGTGCTGGGTGGGACAGGCCTCATGATGGATGGCTCTTTGTCACAGTTACTCTCTTCCACACATCTATGTATGTCTACTTTTGGCATATTATAGTGTGTTATCATTGGCTATATGTCTGTATTTCTAGCCAATGTTTGTGCAAAGCATGACTCTTGCATACTGAGGAGTGTATGCACTAACATCTGCAACTGTCAGATATGTATAGTCCACTGTTGTTTGCAGACATGGGCTTCATTTGTTTAAGTGTGCGAGCATGCCCAGTATGACCTTTCAGTATGTTGTTGTCTGACATTACCTTCATTTCTCTAAGTGTGTGAGCATACCCAGTATGCCATTCTGTATTGAATGTGTGGATCCATTCCAGGTAGATTGTACTTCAGTACAGACCTTTGTGTTGTACACCTACAGGTAGCAAACTGTTTATTCAGGGTATCTGTAGATCATTTGGCAATATGGGGTCAAACTGTGCAAGGGATAGTGTGCTGTAGGTGATTGTGTCTGTGCTGCTTCTGCTACATGATACTGGTGCTAGCAGAGCTATTCAGGCATGTGTACTGTTATACACTGTGATGTTTTATGACCTCAAGTACTGTCAGGTGGACATTCTTGCTCACAGTGATGTCCTGGGGAGCAAGGGTGAATGCAGCTGTGTCTGCTATTGTGGGCAAATGCCTACATATTCATGGAAAGTTATGCCGTTCTGGAGGGGGAGCTGCAGGGTCTGTGTATCCAGTTCAGCACCTTGTTACAGTGCTGGCAGAGGATCCCATACTTGTACATCCATCAACATGACAGTATGGCCTTATCTTGCTGTGGCAATACCTCACAGCTGTATAGATTCACACAGGTTACCCAGAGGCAGGAGTCATAAGTCAGGACATTACCCCTATTGTGGTGTATGGGCAGGTTTGTAGCCACCCATTTATGTGTTTGCAGCCAGGGATAGTATGTGCACACAGCTGTGTGTTGGACCTTGCACATTCCATGCTGCCCATGCTCCCACCCCCCTCTATTATTCTATCCTCTTCCATACATTATGCATACATTCTCTGATACTTTCCCTAATGTTATCACCTCATCACAGCTGTGTCTTGGTGTTGGTCCACAGTTCATGCAGTGGGACATGGTGGACATGTTACTGTGGTTTGTCCACATGGCTTTGCATATGGCTTATGCAGAGTATGTTATGTTGTTATTTGGGTGTCCATGACATAACATGCATTGGCAGTACATGTGAGACACATGCCTTTGGCAGAGGCCTGTAGGCCATTTGGTGGTGATGCAGGTCAGCTGTGGCAAGCCATTGCATTCTGTCAGTCCTACAGTCCTAGACCGCCATACAGTATATTCTCCTGTGGTGACAGGGTAGGTGTGCTAGGTGTTCATGCCAATACTTTCTATCAGTATTGATCAGATGGTGTGCATGCTGGCAGAGTGCTACCTACAGCTAGGGACACACCTGCATGGGACACCTGCACTGCATGATGCATTCTTTCACTATTGCCATACACAGGTGGGGGTCATATTGTACCCATTCGCAACAGCAGGGATACGACCAGAGAGGTACCTGTGGGTGGCGTTTGGGTGAGATGGGTGCATGTGGCATGTGTGCTATGGACACTACTTGCATTTGACTCACAGATATGCATGGGGCATTCCAGTTATGCTTGCATGTGCAGGTACATCTGCTGTTTCCCAATACATCAGTCCTATCACCTTTGTGATCTGCAAGTGTTCAGCCAGACGGCACTGGTATTCCCTACTACAGGCCCAGATAATGTGATGCATACCTGTATGCACAATTCCAAGGGTGTGTCCATTTCACAGCTACACATTATATACTGTATGTCTGGGGTACTCTTCCCTGGGTACTACTTGTATATCTAGGCCAACAGCTATGCCATGTCTATCTTTCAAATGGTGACATATATTACCACCATACATTTACAATGGTTTAGTGCTAGCATGTGTTATACTGGTGGGAATGGTCTTTGCCACAGCAGTTGTGAGGACTTAGCCCTTTCATCCGCAGTAGTGGGCAATGGCCACCAGGTCAAACCTCAGCATGCATACATACTGACCACTCTCACACAATATAAAATGCACACCAACCTAACACACACATACCTGCATATTGTACAAAGGCTACAATCTATCCTGCTACCTTGGCCACCACTGGGCATCTGTGCTCCACTGGTATTATACCTACACATACATGTTACTACATTTCTACATAGGACTGGGGGGGCACACCTGCCTGTTACTACATGTATACATAGGATTGGGGGGGCACACCTGCCTGTTACTACTACATGTATCCACTCATCAAAACCTTATTACCATCCACAAACCTAAGCACCCTGCTGGTCAACTTTTACTCTCCTACATCCTAGCTAAAAAATGGAATGCCCTGCTCTCCACTTTGAGGGCCTGTGACAACCTAAACACCTTCAATAGACTACTCCACTCCTACCTATTTCTTCACAGAAAATGTAAATGCACTCCTCTCCCTACACCTCCCAACCTCCCCTCTTCCTTTTCTCCTGGCTAACCTTCTTCCCTTCTAAACCTCTCACTTATAATATATCTTCTTATCTGAATGCAATTTATATGAATTTTTTCCTATTGCTATTTCAATTTGTTTATGTAACTTACAATGTGATACTTCTATATGTTATGTAAGTTGTTATGTGAAAATTCGCTGCTTAACCAAAATTAATATTATATACTTTATGTAACTTGTTATGTGGAGCTTTTCTCCCCGGGCCTCCACTGAAAATGGGCTCTCGAGCCCAGTGGACCTCCCCGGTCACCAAACTGGAATAAACAAATAAAATGTGTACATCGGATTGGGGGCACACCAGATCATTTCTACTGTTCTACATGGGATTGGGAGGGGCACACCTGACTGTTACTACATGTCTACATAGGATTGGGAGGGGCACACCTGACTGTTACTACATGTCTACATAGGATTTGGGGGGTGCACACCTGACTGTTTCTACATTGCTACACAGGATTGGGGGGGCACACCTGACACTTGTACACATTTGCTATGACTATACTTGTATGTCAGGTACTCTATTTCATTCTGTTTTCTAACCTATCATGCTGACTAGAGGCATATCAGTGTACTACAAGTCTTAGGTTTGATTGACCTACATATTAGTTTCTGACTTCCTACCCTTCAGAACTAATATCCCACTGCCTGATCTGATGTAGTCTGTCTGTGGAGGCCTTGGGGGAGGTTACCCATAGGCATCATTCAGAAACCTTAGCACAGCCTATGTTTGTGTTTGTCTACACCTGTCCTGCTGGCTGAGACTGTTGTTGGGTATATGAACCTCCCTGACTGGCATGTGTGTGTCATATGGACACACATGTGACCCAGCACATTTCTTGCAGTGGGTTTTGTTACCATGTGTAGTACTGGCTACTATGGTGACACAAGTATTTGTTACAGATGTCATGGTGCCACTATAGGTGTCAACTATCTGCTGGCATCCTATTCAGCCACCCGATTCCCTTGCATGCTCACATCCATACCATAGATACAGGTAACAACACATACTACTCCATTCAGCGATTGGTAAGGAGAGTGACTTAACTTGTGGGTGTGCCAATATTGAGGATGGTGCTGGAGGACTGACTATGTCAGATGCACATAGTACACTCCCTACACATGGTTGAGCACAGGTAGTGTCATGTTTGGCATCCCTTTTACTGTATGTGTGAGTCAGAGAGCGGTGTCATTCCCTGGGTCCCTCCTGTGTCAGTGTATGTGTGATGCGTTGCCTCTTTGCCAAGCCCAGGGCATATTGGGCATGCCTCCTTCTGCCTACTGGGGCAGGCTCAATTTGTTCCTCCTCCGAGTCACTCTGTGTTTATGCAGGCCTTGGCAATGGTGGGGGGGCTGTGTGGCCTTGCCCCGTGCTGTTCCTGCTGCAGCTGTTTCTGCAGGATCATATGTGTAACATGGCACATATGATGAATATTTGAGTAAATGTAGCTGGTGAGTACTGCAAGGCTCCACCGGATGTGTCCAGGCACCGAAATCGTAACTTGAGCATCCCAAACATGCTCTATTATAATTCTGGTCTGTGCGTGTGCCTCATTATGGAGTTCTTGTTCAGGTGTGTTTGCATTTCTGATGGGTGTCATCAGCCACAGCTCCAGTGCATAACCAGCAACCTCCACTAAGTGACTGTAAGGGATGTCCACACTGGCAAATCTCTGGTACAGCTGCGTCAGATGCCAGATGTGGGAATTGTGATAGCTTCCAGAGCAGCCAGCACACACACATTCATTATTATGCCCTGAGTATCGCACACAACCTGGCAGTTGATGGAGTGAAAGCCCTTGTGGTTGATGTAGACCCTACTCCACTCAACAGGTGGTGCTTTGATGCGTATGTGCGTGCAGTCTATAGCACCCACTACCTCAGGGTATTCTGCTATTTGGTGGAAGAGATGCATATTGCTGGCCAACACCTCGTGGGTGTTGGGGAAATATATGTGCTCACTGGCATGCACTGACATGGCATCCAGGAACTGGTACAGTACCCTGGATGATGATGCCTGTGAGATCCCCATGATATCCCCAGTTGGCCTTTGGAAGGTACCTGCAGCTAGTATTCTTAGGTCTACACATTATTTGGTATCCACTGGGATGGGTTCCTCTCTGTTAGTTCTGTGTGTGAAGCATGGCCAGCACAGCTCAACAATTTGCTGTAGGAGGTCTCTGTCAACTCTATTGCGCTCCACTATCTCCAGCTCATGTAGTCCCTAGTAGGTTACCCTGGGTCTGTACACTGTTCTCTGTCTCCTCACTGTGGGTTTGTCAACAGCCTTCTCATCCTCACCACAGTCAGCCTCTTCCACATGTTGTTGTAGGATAGCTATTGCAGCCCCTATCATTTTGTTGTTTTTGTTTGTTAAAATTTCCCTGCTTGTATACACCGGTGATGTAGCGTATGTGGGAAAACCAGAGCGAAAGATGTTTGCATAGTTTATAGTAGTGTTTTGTGCTGGGCTGGGCTGCTGCCTGTGTAATTGGCTGATTCTGATACAGTTTACCTGCCAGCTATACTAGTTCTCCCTGATTACCTTCCTACTGCTGTTTTCCATTCCCATTGCCTTCCTGTTTCAGCCTGGGGGTGTGCTGTGCAAACACAGTGCTCAAATGTGCACAGAGCTGCAATTTCTTGGTTTATTTTTTTTTCACTTTAAACCCGGTGCGCGACGCGCATACCCGCTTAGGCAATGTAAAGAGTGCTAGGCAGCCTCAGACACACCCCCTTGCTTAGCTCTGCTAATCTAAGGGCAAACCCAAGTCACAGGGCTCCAGTCTGCTTACAGTATGCCTGACACACACCCCTATGATGTCAGATAACTCCTAGGCTTGCACCAAGCTATTCCTGCTCTTACACTGTTAGGTGCTGACTAGCATGCAGGGGGATATCTAGGATTCAGTATCATTCCCCTCATTTGCATAGGATTGCCTGCTGATGCATAGTTACAGGTCCCACACTGAGCCTCCCCCCTTAGCAACCACTATTCACTGGCCATGTATTTTGCCTGCCATTGTGTATAATGGCAAAATAGTGATTTTGGTTTGAATGCTTGATTTAGTTTTCTTTTCTTATTTTTCGCCCGATTCCATTTGAGCGCCGCTGCCCTACGCTTAAACAGCCGAGATCAGCTTAAAAAAAATAAAGTTGATTTTGTTATTTTTGCAACTGTTTTCCATGCCAATGGCTTTATATTTGGCCATTGGCATGCTTTCTACATAATATCCAATCTTTATTTGGAGCTGTCATGACTCCATTTTGTAGTTTGCAGAAATGTACTTGGTTACTGACGGAATACATTTCTGCAGATTACACTAGTCTTGCACAGCCGGCTTCCAGCTTTCATGATCACAAATTCACCTCATTTGCATGGATTTCACCTCCAAATGGGGTGATTTGCATACAGGGGCTGAGTCTGTGCAGGACTAGTGCAGGAGCGCTGTGCATGTCCCTACAGCTTATTCTTGGGCCGCACAGCAGACATATTGCCTGCTGGAGCTCCTGCACTAGTCCTGCTCATTGTGCAGGGCTTGCTGAATCCAGGGGTATGTCTACATTAGTCTAAATCAATTACATTATTGTTTTAGAAGAATAAAAGAAATGGATGGCAGCATGGGTTGAAAACCAAAGCAACAAATTATTTTGATTTAAAAGCTTTCCTTGCTTTAAAGTGTACTAGACAAAGGAGCTTTCTAGATGGAATTGCAGCTATGTGGAGATTTCTGGACAGACAGAGCAAAATGGCTGACATGATTAGGAGTATAATCTGTTGCTTAACAGGGACAGAGAACTGAAAGCATGATAGAGGGTGTATGACCATTTGGACAGAGGGGAAAGGGCTAAATAGTGGTAAGGACTTTGTCTCAACAGATGACTGTAAGGCTGAAATATGCCTAATTTTAAAAGGTGTGCATTTGCAGATAATATAGATAAGATGTTGGGGTGGACAAGGGGAGGGCCATGTCTGCAGTATGGGATGAATGGACAAAGTTTTCTGGATAATCTAAACCAAACAGTTGTAAACTGGTTAGAAAAGACTGGTAGCATTTCAACAGATTAGAAAGCAAGTTGCACAAGATCTAAATGATGGAAGATCAGATTATGGGCAGAGAAGTATTTTAAGTAAGAGATGTTTGTTATTAGTTAAGGGCCATGGATAGTGGCCGCAGTGCATGGCATTTATATACGTATGCTTCAAAGGTGGGTCATCCTTCTGGAGGAATTACAATAGAAAGGTAGAGGAGGGGATGGTAGATCAAGGTCTGGAAGACAGGGTGATGACTGGTAACTTACATGATGGAATTTCAAGAAGTAAAATGCCTATGGAGTCATGTGCAGGGGATCTGATCAGTAAGCTATGAGCAAGACATAGTGTGGACTTGGGAACTATGTCTTTTCAAGTTAGTGTTTAAGACTGTGTATTTGTAAGTGAAAGATCTATTTGGCTGTAGTTAATGGTGGACTGAGTATGAAAAGATAATGTGGATAACCGTTAAATAGTAGGAGGGAAAGGTTAATAAGAAGGAGCTTTAGGCCTTGTCTGTGAATGATAAGAAGGACGAAAGGGTTTATGTATGACAGGATTGAGCAATGATAATGGATAAATGGGAATCTTTGGGAGTGTAGGAAGAAAATAACAGACGGAAAGGTGAGAAGCTTGTGACAGAGTGATGACCGGGTCTCAGGTTATGAAAAGGAAAAGGGTATAAAAAAGAAG
>NC_056735.1:1803396334-1803428834 GCF_019279795.1 Protopterus annectens
CTTCATCAGGTAGTTTGTTTATTTTATGGTGACCTCCTACCTAGTCTATTGGACTGCAGACATACCCCACCTATATTACGTACCATACTTCTTTAGTATATGAGTTGCGTTTGTATTTATCATCTTAAATGATCTGCAGTTCTGGATTTACATTGTCCACCTCCCATTATTGTTGGCTGTTAAATCTGGCTGCTTATTTTGCATTGTCTTCATCTCTCCTTCTAAATCTGTTAATTGTTTGAGTAACTCATAGATTAATTATGATTTTGTAATTTTTAAACTTAATGGTTTTCCTGTAGCATATTCCAAGTGTGACACTTAATCAGTTCTCAATTTATCACTGAATATTTCACAAAAAGTTCTGCAGATGTGTCACAAAAGTATGCCATTATAAAACCAAGATCTCTCTGTCAAACCACAAGCAACTGATCTGATATTATGTCTGTTTCATCAGTCATCTCTTTTATGCTATCTAACCTTGTCATCCAGAGAAATAAATAATCCAGGATAGCAACAGCACTCAAATGCAATAAATGTGTATAGTGTCCATTGATTCTTTGATAGCTTTTGTGCCTGCAGAAACAGTATGTTAACTTAACACTACCTGGCAGTCTCAAGTACTCAGGCATCACTTAAAGGGCTTGGCTGTTTGGGGCTGCTGAGTGTGCCTTAAACCTGTATTTCTCCAAATGCTGGTTTACTCAAGAGCTCGATCTGATAAACAGTTTGTTCCATCTTCATTATTTGCTCACTGTCAGTCAGTCATAACATTCACTATGATTTCCTAAAAAGATGTGAATGGTGTGCAGATAATAGAATGTGCCAAGACAGCTATGCACATGTTTCATAAATTCTTCCTAAAGTGTTACTATGAAAATGACATGTAATTAACTGATATATATTCACAGTGGTATAGCTGTTTCACAAGTAGTACTGAAATCCTGGTTTTCAATTTTACTTATACATCTTTAGTGAAGAAAATTGACATAGTAAACTAAAAAAATGTACATGTTGATTTAGAAAGTGAAGGAAATTACACTACATTTTTTTATTTGGACTGCAGATAATATAAAAAAAAATGCAAGGCACTTCTTAGCTAATATTCAAACATATCATTAGGTACTGTTGTGTTCATCTGTTTGACTCACTTTATCCAGTTTAGACTTCCTGAAGGATGAAGTGTAGTCCTGCAAACAATGAGCACAGTTCAGGAATCTTCCCTAAGTAGGAAGAAAGTCCACTATAGAGTATGCATTTTGTATGTATACCTAAGGCCAGGCTTTGAAACACACCTACCATCATATCCACATAATGTGGGAAGGAGCTGAAAATCCCAGAAAAACTTATGGATACATAGAAAAAACTTGGGAACTCTGCATATAGAGTGCCACAGCAATGATATGAAACAGGAAATCAACAGGGTGAGGAAGGAACATTAAATACCACACCACCATTCTGCTATGTTCCATAATTTTAACAGATTTATTATTTCTAATGCTACCAGTTAAATAATCATTGTACCATTTGCCCTTTCTAATGATTGAAGTAATTACTCTATTTTTCAACAATATTTACCTTTGAAATTTAAGCTAAATAATTACTATGTAATGACATCTTTCTATACTGTAAACCAAATAACTATTATGTCTTATTATTATCTTCCGTTAAAGGAGAAATTCACAATGAAATGCATTAATAGATCTGTAATGGTTTTGTATGCTTCAAAGTTCCCCTGACTCCATCTGTACATTATTAGAAGATGTGGATATCAGTGTATGCCTCTGGTAATGTACCTGCCTCTAAAACCGAAGGTGGTGATTCTAATCTCAAGGGATGCTGATGTCATTCCCGAAGAACACTGTTGTATGAATGCAGCATATAAGGATTGGACTGAAAATCTTTTCATGGTATAAAAACAAAGGTTTGGGAAATCATCACACATATATATTTTTCCTTTATAGTATTTATTTATTTATTTATTTATTGTGTTCACTTTTTGTGCATATCTTGGCATTGAGTGTCAGCGACTGTCAGCAGTCAGTAGCAGTGAATGATAGTTCACTTCACAAGGCAAAAACTCAGAAATTTAATTTGGAATATTGTCAGCACAGCAAATAAGACTGGCACTGGTGCACTTCTGTTAGCCCTCTGGACAACATTTTGTGAAGAAAAGGCACCTGTTGATTACCTTTTCCTGTGGCTCAATATGTTAATGAAGTAAGTTTGGAGAAACAGCAGAGGTAACAGAGGTTTGAACCCATATTATGAATAGGTTTACTGAGGGGGGGCAGCATGAGAATTGTCACATACTTTTTTATTATGAATTGAGCAACCCCACTCTGTTTAATGAATATTAAATATATTACCTATACTATTTGTGAAAATGTGTTAAGCATAACACTGATCATATTTAATTGAAATTACATTTTCGTATGTATAATGTTAACAATGCTTAGTAGTGTGTGGCAGAAAGACAGTTGTTGTGAAACTTTCTCTGTGTCTTAACATGTTACTGCAATAACGTGTGACAGCAACAATAATGCAGGTTTTAATTCCAGCTTTTGATAATTTCAAGGTACTATTCAGAGTGATACAAATGCTTTGTGGTTGGAAACTGAACTACTCTTACTAGTAATAAAAGTTTGATATGTATTGTATGCTTTAAAAATTACATTTCTAAAGTGTGAGAAAAGAAAATCAGTAACATGATGACTGTGGAAATATATATAATATATTCTGAATTAATTATGTATATCGTTCAAGTAGTGAAAATAACAGAAATACACTTCCTTTGAAAATATGCCATTATTCTTTTAAATAATATGCTATTGCTACTTGTATATGGTGTGGCAAAAATGAGTTTATGTAATCTCCCATGTGGCATCTTTCTCAAAAATTATTACTTGAAGGTATGATGATGAGTAACAGAAATGCAAGTTATCATATGGCAAACATTGTTAAAAGGACAAAAGTGCCAGAGTAATGCCATAAGTGTCGTGTTCCTTTTTTCATTTTTTTTTTTGGCTTTTGCATTTTTGCACTACTTGGCAGTGTGCATTGGTGCTTGTCAGTGATCACTATGAGTGATGACAGTTCACATCTGAAGGCAACAACTCAAAATTTAATTTCGCTGTCATTAGTAGCGTGAATGAGACAGGCACCATTGTGCTTCCTTCAGCACTCTGGGCAGTACTGAGTAAAGAAAATATGCCAGCTGAATACCTTTGTATGTGGCTCAAGGAGTCAAAGCAGTTAAGTCTGGAGAAACAGCAGAGGTATGCAGAGTTCAAATCCAGTTTACCGATAATTTTAATGGGAGGGTCAGAACTAGTAGTGTCATAAAAGTTTTATGAGGAATGCAATATGAATGAAAATTGAGTGCAAAAAAAATAAATAAATTTGCAACACAACTATGTGTATGATTGCTAAATAATACAACTATAATATGTGTAAAATATGTTAATCTTGACAATGACAACAGTTTATTTAAATTACACTTGCATAGGTATAATATGCACAATATTTATATGGAAAATGCATGACTCAACACATATAATTATTATGTGCATAGGACAGTATGTTATGTAAGGTCTATATAGCAGCTACCTCAGCATGTTTTACTCAGGTCATGCAACCCAATGCATATGAAATGCATTTACAGAAAAATATTGATTTTTTTTATATAACTCCAGTAACATGGCAAGTGAAACTCATGCACATACATGAATGTCATAATTAGATCTCCACTCATATTGAAATTGTTACTGTTCAACTTACAACTTAACAAATAAATATTAGTTCAGTCGTATTGATAGTTACTAAACAAAATTTAACATTTTAGCCTTTCAGTTGTACAAATGCAGTTTTCAGGGTTGTCCAACATTGTGCACAGGCTGGTACATGCAAGATCTGAGTTGGCCAATTCAAAGCCATAATTCTAAGTGTTCTTCAGAAGATATGGCAAGTGAGGGTAATGCACTATTTAGAGCTCAAATGCAGTGTGAAGAGGAGTCCAGGATATCTGTGGCACTCTCTGTAAAGTCTCTGTAAAGCACTATATCCATAGGCTTCATCAGGAGAACTATGCCAGGTCCCAGTATAAGGCTAAGTTTAGGAATGGGTTTGTCAAGGCTGTCTCCAGTGTAACTGGCATTCCATGCATTGGGGAATAATGTCATCAGCATTATAGTGACATGAAGAGATGCAAGTGGAACCTCCTAAGCCAATGGGAGTAGGAATTTAGAACTGCTAACAAGCAAGTAAGTATAGTGACCTATCAAAAGCCAGTATAATACCTTGCACTGGCCAAGCAATGCAGTTATTAACGATGCTTCTTATTTTCCTTTTTCTTGTTCTGCACAGCTTCTGAGGACATTGCTAGGAACAAGAAGGAGGCTCATCAGGAACTATTGGCACACCTGAGAGAGATACAGGGTAAGTACAGAACAGATATGAATGTAAGCAAGATCACAGCACACAGGTTGTCTTATGCTGAGGTGCTTAAAAGAAACCTTCACAAATATCAAAGACCTCCAAAGCTGACTAGCAGCAATACTGCTCCTCAGCAACCAGTAAAACACACATCAAAAGCAACAGCAAACATTTCACATAAGCCTATACTCAATGTTTCCTCAAAAGAAAAGCCCAGAATGCAATCATATTCTTTACTCAATATTCTTGTCATTGGGGACTGCATCGTGTGACACACAGATGCCCACTCACCAAGTTAGAAAAGTAGACAATAGCAGTTAGTTGCCTATCTGGACCAGGGTTCACAATATCATGCACATGCTCAAGTCACTGCATCCCAGGTATCAACATGATTCTATCATAGTCCATGTGGGTGTAAATAACCTGAGATGTATGAAATGAGACATAACATATCTGTCAGAATATATAGGTATGAGCCTTGCATTGATCAGCATTCACCTTCACCAAGGATGACACCACATAACATGATTGATTTTAATAATTGATTTAGTTTCTGGTGTCCCCCTGGAAATATCCAATATCTGTCAGCATGTAAGGACATGGTCAACAGACCATGTTGCTTTACCATGGATGGTCTGTAGCTGTTCCTCATAAGCTTTCAGATATTGGCTAAAATTTTATACTCCCTCTTAAAGCATTTTTAGGCAATGCCAAAAATATAATAACTACCAACACAGTGACAAAATCTCCAAACAACCTTAAAGTGTTACGGCTCAAAGCTAGGAGGTGTTCAGAGCTATGTTAGCAACAAACATACTTCCAGGTTAGTTAAACAGGATGATATTATGGAACTCATCCATGTGCAATCAGCATAGAAAGGTCCCTCACCATATCATGGCTAGCTACATGTCACTATCTATGCTCCTAGAGTCTTACAACTCTTACATAAACCTACTAGAGACTCTCACTATCCAACCAAACACCTTATTCATGTGTGACTTTAACTACCCCTCTGTAGACTAGGAAACTTACAGTCTCAAACTCACAGACATAATGCTTCCTGAACTGTGTTAACACAAACACCATGGGATTCAGCAATACCCATATTTATGGGGACATGAAAACATGAAGTACTTAGGAGTATGAGTTAAAAAGGATTATGTTATCGTAGCTAAGGATATGTGGGAATAGACTAAAAAAAAACTGAGAAATAGGAAACTGTTTTATGGATATGGATAGCAAGATACAAGCAGTGAATGTGTTTTAGTTCCTTTAGTTTTATGCACAAGTCAAGCATATTTTTATCAACTAGAGGAGAAGTTGTGGATAGCAATTAACAAAGGATTTTATCTGGGAAAGGAAGGGGGCAAGAGTCAAGTGGGTAAGTTGATCATTCCAATAAAAAAGATAGTTTAGGATTAACTGATTTGAAGGGGCATTTCATATCTACTAATTTAAGGCTCATATATATATATATATATATAGCACAGACAGAACTGAAAGTGGAAAGGGATGATGACAAAACAGGGGGAAGCTCAAGAAATAAGGACAGAATTGGAGTTTGGATGCCGATCCTTAAGGAGAGTAAAAATAACTATAAAGAATAATATCTTCATAAAGTAGCAAAAGTATTCTAAGAACTAAGCCAACATGCAAATGGAGAAATGAGAGTCTGCTGATACGTATGACTGCAACTAGGGGTACAGAGAATAGCAGGAGGGGGCTGGAATTTATTAGAGAAAATTGGTAAAGGATCAAGGTATTGGGAACCAATAATTAGACAGACAAAACTAATATAGTGGGAAGAGGCCATTAATTAATTTTGACTTCAGGATAGAGATTGCCTTCCCTGTGAAGGAGTGATATCAGAGAATAGGCAAAGAGAAAACAGAAGGGGGATCCTAAGTGAAAGGCTAGCACTGGCAGAGTTTATAGTAGAATCTAGAACAGAAGGTGGTGTTTAAATAGTGATAATTAGTAAGACATATAAAATATTGCACAATAACTATAGGAATCAAGTAAAGAAGGTTAGAAAGGATTGGGAAGAGAGATTCACAAAGAAACAATGGGATCTATAGCAGCTCCCAAATATGCAACAAAGTCTAGAAGATTTAGGATCTTTGTTTGGAAGTCTTTGCTTAGATATTTTTATACCCTAAGCAGACTCCAAAGAATTTTTCCTAAGGAAGATTGCAAATGTGGAAGGTGTGATAGGGAAGAAAAAGGTAACTGGGAACATATTTTTGGAGTGTGATGATTTGGCAAACTTTTAAAAATTCAATGCAGACTACTCTGTCAGAAATACTGGGAGATCAAACTGGTGTAACTAAAGAAATTATTACTTGAGCTGTTATATCTATCAGAATTACCTAGACTTAGTAAGGCCTTGCTGAGTTTAATTATGGTGACTGCCAAAAAAGCAATTACTATTAAATGGAAATTAAAGTCTAAACCAGCTGTGCTAGACTTAGTGAATATAGCAACAGAGATAAAAGAACTAGAAGTGGGATCTTTTGAAAAGGGTCAGAGCAAACTGCATTGTAAAAATGGAATTGCAGGAACAATACATGCAGAGTAATGTTTTGAAGGAGGATTGAGGTTTAAAACAAGGCAAGAATTGAATGAGCTATGTAATGTTTGACTGACGGTGTCTGTACAGAAGATTATCCCCCAGATTCTGCAAGCCTTGCATGGCGTGCAGGATTAGTGGAGGAGCTCTAGCAGGCAATATGTCTGCCGTGCGATCCAAGAATAGCCTGTAGGGGCATGCACGAGCGCTCCTGCACTAGTCCTGCACGGACTCAGCCCCTGTATGCAAAGTACCCCATTTGCAGGAGAAATCCATGCAAATGAGGTGAATTTGCAATCCAGGAAGCTGGAAACCGGTCGTGCAGGACTAGTGTAATCTGCAGAAATGTACTCGGTTAGTAACCATTTACATTTCTGCAAATTCCAAAAAGGAGCTGTGGCAACTCCAAATAAAGGCTGTATATCAATCAGGAAGCATGCCAATGGCCAAGTATAAGGCCACTGGCATTGAAAACAGCTTAAAAAATAAAAAAATCAACTTGTATTTTTTTTTAGCCGATCTTGGCTGTTTAAGCATAGGGCAGCGGCACGCAAACGGGATCAGGCTAAAAATAAAAAAAATTCACCAAAAAAAGCATTCTAACCAAAATCACTATTCTGCCATTATAGTCAATGACAGGCAGAAGACAACATGGCCAGTGAATAGTGGTTGCTAAGGGGGGAGGCTCAATGTGAGACATGTAACTATGCATTAGCAGGCAAATGAGGGGAATGATAGTGAATCCCAGTTTTCCCCACCATGCTAGTCAGGTCCTAACATTGTAAGAGCAGGAATAGCTTGGTGCAAGCCTAGGAGTTAGCTGACATCATGGAGGGGGGTGTCAAGGCATACTGCAAGTGGATTAGAGCCCTGTGGCTCAGGTTTGTTCCTAGCTAAGCACAGCTAAGCAAAGGGGTGTGTCTGAGTCTGCCTAGCACTCTTTACATTGCCTAAGCAGGTATGCGCGTCACACACCAGGGTTTTAAAAAAAAGTAACCCAGAAAATAGCAGCTCTGTGCACATTTGAGCATGCCCTGGGCTTAAACAGGAAGGCAATGGGAAGGGAAAACAGTAGTAGGAAGTTAATCAAGGAGAACTCACATAGCTGTCAATTGAAATGTATCAGAATCAGCAAATTACACAGGTAGCTGACCAGACCAGCCCAGAACACTACTATAAACTATGCAAACACCTCCCCCTCTGTTTTTTCCCATATTCTACACCACCGGTGTATACAAGGAGGGAACTCTTAACAAGCAAAACTACAAAATGATAGGGGCTGCAGCAGGCAACATACAACAACATGTGCAAGAGGCTGAGAGTGGTGAGGATGTGAATGCTGCTGATCAACCCAAAGTGAGGATATGGAGAAGAGTGTACAGACCCAGGGTAACCTACCAGGGGCTACATGAGCTGGAGATAGGGGAGCACTATAGGGTGGACATGGACCTCCTACAGCAAACTGATGAGCTGTGCCGGCCACACTTGACACACAGAACTGACCGAGGGGAACCCATCCCAGTGGATACCAAGGTATGTGTAGGCCTAGGAATACTAGCCACATGTACTTCCCAAAGCTCAACTGGGAATATCATAGGGATCTCACAGGCATCAGCATCCAGAGTATTCCACCAGTTACTGGATGCCATGTCAGCACATGCCAGTGAGCACGTATATTTCCTCAACACCCGTGAGGTGTTGGCCAGCAATATGCGTCTCTTCCACCAAATAACAGAATACCCTGAGGTAGTGGGTGCTATAGACTGCACGCACATATGCATCAAAGCACCACCTGGTGATCAGGGTAGGGCTTACATCAACCGCAGTGGCCTCCCCTCCATCAACTGCCAGGTCATGTGCGATGCCCAGGGCATTATAATGAATGTATCTGCTGGCTGCCCTGGAAGCAATCACGATTTCCACATCTGGCATTTGACACAGCTGTACCAGAGATTTGCCAGTGGGGACATCCCCTATGGTCACCTAGTGGGGGATGCTGCTTAGACACTGGAGCCGTGGCTGATGACACCCATCAGAAATGCACACACACCTGAACAAGAACACCATAATGAGGCACACGCACAGACCAGACTTATAACAGAGCATGTGTTTGGGATGATCAAGTCACGGTTCCGGTGCCTGGATACATCTGGTGGAGCCTTGCAGTACTCACCAGCTACATGTACTCAAATTGTTATGGTATGTGCCATGCTACACAATATGATCCTGTGGAAACAGCTGCAGCAGGAACAGCAAGGGGCAGGGCCACACAGACCCCCACAAATGCCAAGGCCTGCACAGGCACAGAGTGACTCAGAAGAGGAACAAACTGAGCCTGCCCCAGTAAGCAGATGGAGGCATGCCCAGTATGCCCTGGCCTTGGCAAGAGGCAACCCATAGCACATACACTGACACAGTAAGGACCCAGGGAATGACACCTCTCTCTGAATCGCACATACAATAAAAAGGATGCCAAACATGACACTACCTGTGCTCAACCATGTATAGGGAGTGTACTATGTGCATCTGACATAGGCAGCCCTCCAGCACCATCCTCAATCCTGCCACAACCACAAGGTAAGTCAATCAACATATCAATTGCCAAATGGAGTCGAATGTGTTGTTACCTGTATCTATGGTATGGATGTGAGCATGCAAGGGAATTGGGTGGCTGAATGTTATGGCAGCAGATAGTAGACACCCATAGTGGCACCATGGCATCTGTAACACATACTGGAGTCACCATAGTAGCCAGTACTCCACAGGGTGACAAACCCCACTGCAGGAAATGTGCTGGGTGACATGTGTATCCACATGACTCACACATGCCATCAGGGAGGTTCACATAGCCAACAACAGTCTCAACCAGCAGGACAGGTGTAGACAAACCCAAACAGAGCCTGTGCTATGGTCTCTGAATGATGCCTATGGGTAACCTCCCCCCAGGCCTACACAGACAGACTACAGCAGGTCAGGCAGTGAGATGTTAGTTCTGAAGGTTAGGAAGTCAGACACTAATATGAAGGGCAACAAAAGCTAAGACCTGTAGTACACTGATATGCCTCTAGTCAGTATGATAGTTTAGAATACAGAATGAAATGGAGTACCTGACATACCAGTACAGTCATAGCAAATGTGTGCAAGTGCCAGGTGTGCCCCCCCATCCTATGTAGATATGTAGAAACAGTAAGGTGTGCACCCCCCCAATCATGTGTAGCAATATAGAAACAGTCAGGTGCCCCCCGCAATCCTGTGTAGAAATGTAGTAACAGTTGGGTGTGCCCCCCCCCAGTCCTGTATAGAAATGTAAAAACAGTCAGATGTGTCCCCCCACAACCCTATGTAGAAATGCAGTAACAGTCAGGTGTGCCCCCCACTCCCATGTAGACATGCAGAAACAGTCAGATGTGCCCCTACCCCCAATCCAGCATAAGCATGTAGTAACAGTCAGGTGTGCCCCCCATGCCTATGTAGACATGTGGAAACAGACATGTCTTCCCCTTCCCCCAATCCAGTGTAGAAATGTAGTGACACTCAGGTGTGCCCTCCCCCAATCCTGTTTAGAAATGTAGTAATATGTATGAGTAGGTATAATACGAGTGGAGCACAGATGCACAGAGGTGGCCAAGGTAGCAGGATAGGTGTAGCATTTGCACAATATGCAGGTCTGTGTGTGTTAGGATGGTGTATTTTTCATAATGTGTGTGAGTGGTCAGTACGTATGCATGTTGAGGTAAGACCTGTGGCCATTGCCCACTAATGCTGATGACAGGGACAAGCACTCATGACTGCAGTGCCAAAGACAATCCCCAACAGTATAACACATGCTAGCAGTAAGTAAAAACAACATGAAAACTCCAGCAAAGCAAGAACTTCGATTGAGTGATCTCCCAAACCTCTTATATCAGAGGCACATGGGATATATACACATGATCTTTATAAACATCAGGTGTTTCAGCTAATTGGTGATTCTGAATGTCCATGACTTGTTTCATCATTTTAATGGACAATTTCAGGCCAATAAAGGCAAATCCCACTAGCTGCAGATATGCATATTTTGGCCTTGTTTTGACCTCATCAGCACAGCATAAGCAGAGTGTTTGAGAAAGCATGAGAAACACAGGGCTGTTATACCCAGCTGATGTCCATTATCATTAAGGTCACTGCAAAAATATCCCAAACAACAAACTAAAACAATGAGTAAGAAGGTCACTGAAAAACCAATCAGTAAAAACAAAATGAAAACTTTAGCAAAGCCAGAACTTCCACTGAGTGACCTCCCAAACCTCTTGTATCAGAGGCACATGGGATAGATGCAAATGATACTTATAAACATCAGATGGTTCAGGTAATTGGCAATTCTGAATGTCCATGACTTGTTTTTGTTTCATTTTAATGGACAATTTCAGGCCAATAAAGCCAAACCCACTAGCTGCAGATATGCATATTTCAGCCTAGTTTTTACCTCATCAGCACAGCACAAACAGAGTGTTTGACTAAGCATTAGAAACACAGGGCTGTTATACCCATCTGATGTCCATTATAATTAGGGTCACTGCAAAATTATCCCAAACAACAAACTAAAACAATGAGTGAGAAGATCACCAAAAAACAATCAGTAAAAACAAAATGAAAACTCCAGCAAAGCAAGAACTTCCACTAAGTGACCTCCCAAACTTCTTGTATAAGAGGCACATGGGATATATGCAAATGATCCTTATGCATGCTAGCAGTAAGCCATTGTAAATGTATGGTGGTAATATGTGTCACCATCTGAAACACTGACATGGAATGGCTATTGGGCAAGATATACAAGTGGTACACAAAGGAAAGTACCCTAGACATACAGTATATATTGTGCCACTGTGAAATGGAGGCACCCTTGGATGTGTACATATAGGTATGCATCACAGTAACTGGATCTGTAGTAGGGGATACCAGTGATGTCTGCCTGAACACCTGCAGATCACAAAGGAGGTAGGACTGATGTACTGGGAATCAGCTGATGTACCTGCATATGCCAGCATAACTGGAATGCCCCATGCATATTTGTGTGTCAGATGCAAGTAGTGTCCATAGCACACATGCACCCAGCCATGCAAACACCACCCACAGGCACCTGTCTAGTAATAACCCTGCTATGGGTAATGTGTACAGTAAGACCCCACCTGTATATGGCAATAGCGGAAGACTGCAGCATGGAGTGCAGGTGTCCCATGCAGGTGTGTCCCTAGCTGTAGGTAGCATCCTGCCAGCACCCACATGACCTGATCAGGACTGATAGAAGGTATTGGCATGAATACCTATCACACCTACCCTGTCACCCCAGGGGAATATACTGTATGGTGGTCTGGGACTGTAGGACTGACAGAATGCAACAGCCTGCCACATCTGGCCTGCAGCAACACCTAATGCCCCACAGGCATCTGTCAAAGGCCTGTGCCTCACATGTACTGCCAATGCATGTTATGTCATGGACACCCAAATAACAACATAACACACTCCACATAAGAAATATACAAGGACATGTGGACAAACCACAGTAACATGTCCACCATGTCCCACTGCATGAACTGTGGAACAACTCTAACACACACCTGTGATGGGGTGATACTCTTAGGGAAATTATCAGAGAATGTATGCATAATGTACGGAAGAGGTTAGAATAACAGAGGGGGTGTGGGAGCATGGGCAGCATGGAATGTGCAGGGTCCAACACCAAGCTGTGTGCACACACTATCCCTGGCTGCAAACACATAAACGGGTGGCTATACACCTGCCCGTACACCACAATAGGGTAAATGTCCTGACACATGGCCCCTGCCTCTGTGTCACCTGTGCAAATCTGTACAACTGTGTGGCATTGCCACAGCAAGGTAAGGCCATACTGTCATGTTGATGGTTGGACAAGTATGAGATCCTCTGCCAGCACTGTACCAAGGTGCTGAACTGGATACACAAACCCAGCACCAAGTGTCTGCAGCTTCCCCTCCAGAATGGCATAACTTAGCATGAATATGTAGGTGTCCGCCCACAATACCAGACACAGCTGTAGTCACCCTTGTCCCCCAAGTCATCACTGTGAGCAAGAATGTCCACCTGACAGTACATGAGGACAGAAAACATCACTGTGTGTAACAGTACACATGTATGAATATCTTTACTAACAACAGTACCATGCATCTGAAGCAGCACAGACACAATCCCCTACAGTACACACTATCCCCTGCACAGTTTGACCCCATATTGCCAAATGATCAATGGATACCATGCAGAAACAGTGTGCTACCTGTAGGTGTACAACACAAAGGTCTGCACTGCAGTACAAACTACCTGGAATTGATACACACATTCAAAACAGTAGGGCATACTGGGCATGCTTACACACTTAGAGAAATGAAGACAATGTCAGTCAACAACATACTGAAAGGTCATACTGAGCATGCTCACACACTTACACAAATGAAGGCCATGTCTGCAAACAAAGGCCATGTCTGCAAACAACAGTGGATCAGACATATCTGGCAGTTGCAGATGTTAGTGCAGACACTCCTCAGTATGCAGCACTCATGCTTTGCACACACACTGGATAGGAATACAGGCATATATCCAAGGACAACACACTATCATCATCATCATCTTCTTTTGGCTGTTCCTGTTAGGGGTCGCCACAGCGGATCATCTGTTTTCATTTCTTCCTGTCCTCTGCATCTTGCTCTGTCACACCAACCACCTGCATGTCCTCTCTTACCACATCCATAAACCTTATTTTAGGCCTTCCTCTTTTCCTTTTACCTGGAAGCTTCATCCTTATTATCTTTTTCCCAATATGCTCAGCATCCCTCCTCAGCACATGTCCAAACCAATGTAATCTTGCCTGTCTGGCTTTGTCTCCAAATCTTCCAACCAGGGCTGACCCTCTAATATACTTATTCCTAATCCTGTCCACCCTAGTCACACCCAGTGCAAATCTTAACATCTTTAACTCTGCCACATCCAGCTCTAACTCCTGCCTTTTTGTCAATGCCATTGTCTCCAACCCATATAACATACCTGGTCTCACTACCCTCTTATAGACCTTCCCTTTCACTCTCACTGGTACTCGTCTGTCACAAATCACTCCTGACACTCTTCTCCACCCACTCTATCCTGCCTGTATTCTCTTCTTCACCTCTCTTCCACACTCACCAGTACTCTGAACTATTGATCCCAGGTATTTAAACTCATCCACCTTGCCACCTCTACTCCTTGCATCCTCACCATTCCTCTATCCTCTCATTCACGCACATATATTCTGTTGTAGTCCTGCTGACCTTCATTCCTCTTCTCTCTAGAGCATATCTCCTTCTCTCCAGGGACTCCTCCACCTGTTCCCTACTCTCACTACAGATCACAATGTCTTCTGCAAACATCATAGTCCACGGGGACTCCTGTCTGATCTCATCTGTCAACCTGTCCATCTCCATTGCAAATAAGAAAGGGCTCAGAGCTGATCCTTGATGTAATCCCGCCTCCACCTTAAATGCATCCGTCACTCCCACTGCAGACCTCACCGCTGTCACACTACCCTTGTACATATCCTGTACCACTCTTACATACTTCTCTGACACTCCCGATTTCCTCATACAGTACCACAACTCCTCTCTAGGCACCCTGTCATATGCTTTCTTTAAATCAACAAAAACACAATGCAGCTCCTTCTCACCTTCTCTGTACTTCTCCATCAACACTCTCAGAGCAAACATTGCATTTGTAGTGCTCTTTCCTGGCATGAAACCATACTGCTGATCACTAATCATCACGTACCTTCTTAACCTAGCTTCCACTACTCTTTCTCATACTTTCATGCTGTGACTGATCAATTTAATCCTTCTTTAATTACTACAGCTCTGCACATCACCCTTGTTCTTAAAAATCGGTACCAAAACACTTTTTCTCCATTCCTCAGGCATCCTCTCACTTTCCAAGATTTCATTAAACAATCTGGTTAAAAACTCCACTGTCATTTCACCTAAACAACTCTATGCTTCGACAGGTATGTCATCTGGACCAACAGCCTTTCCATTCTTCATCCTCTTTATAGCTATCCTTACTTACTCCTTGCTAATCCATTGTACTTCATGATTCACTATCCCCACATCATCCAACCTTCTCTCCCTCTCATTCTCTTCATTCATCAACCCCTCAAAGTACTCTTTCCATCTGCTCAACACACTCTCCTTGCTTGTAAGTATGTTTCCCTCATTATCCTTTATCACCTTTACCTGCTGCACATCTTTCCTAGCTTGGTCCCTCTGTCTAGCCAATCAGTATAGGTCCTTTTCTCCCTACTTAGTGTCCAACCTTTCATACAACTATTCATATGCCTTATCCTTAGCCTTCACCACCTCTCTCTTTGCCATGCACCTCATCTCCTTATACTCCTTTCTACTTTCTTCATCTTTCTGACAATCCCACTTCTTCTTTGCCAACCTCTTTATCTGTATACTCTCCTGTACTTCCTCATTCAATCATCATGTCTCCTTGTTGTCCTTCCTCTGTCCAGATGTCATACCAAGCACCTTTCTAGCTGTCTCCCTTACTAGCTCTGCTGTAGTTACCCAGCTATTTGGTAACTCTTCACTGCCACCCAGTGCCTGTCTTAAATCTTCCCTGAACTCCACCTCACAATTACCCTTCTTCAATTTCCACCATTTGATCCTTGGGGATGTCCTCACACTCCTCCTCCTCTTCTTGATCACCATCATCTTACAAACCACCATCCTGTGCTGCCTAACTACACTTTCCCCGGTCACCACTTTATAGTCTCCAATCTCCTTCAAACTGGCCCTTCTACATAAGATATAATCCACCTGTGTGCATCTTCCTCCACTCTTGTATGTCACCCTATGCTCCTCCCTCTTGTTAGAATACGTATTCACCACAGCCATGTCCATTCTTTTTTCAAAATCCACTACCATCTGACCTTCTGCATTCCTTTGTTTAACACAATACCTGCCCATCACTTCCTCATCCCCTCTGTTCCCTTCACTAACATGCCAATTGATATCTGCTCCAATCACCACTCTCTCACCCTTGGGTACAGTCATCACCACTTCATCCAACTCACTCCAAAATGTTTCTTTCTCGTCCATCGCACACCCAACTTGTGGAGCATATGCACTAACAACATTCATCATTACACCATCAATTTCCAGCTTCATAAACATCACTCTATCCGACACTCTTTTTACCTCCAAAACACTCTTAGCATAATTTCCTTCAGGATAACTCCTACGCCATTTTTCCCTCCCATCCACACCATGATAAAACAATTTGAACCCACCTCTGATACACCTAGCCGTATTCCTCTTCCATCTGATTTCTTGCACACACAATATACAAACCTTCCTTCTGTCAATCATATCAGCTAGTTCTCTCCCTATACCAGTCATACTGCCAACATTCAAAGTTCCGACCCTCACTATCACAGTCCTAGCCTTTCTTCTCTCTTCCTGCCTTCAGCCATGCCTTCCACCTCTTCTTCTCCTTCGGCCAATAGTAGCCCAATTTCCGCCAGAACCCTGTTGGCTAACAGTACTGGTGGCGGTCATTGTTAACCCGGGCCTCGACTGATCCAGTATGTAAATATTTACTGGTGTCCACATGAATAATGTGGCCAAGTTTTACACCGGATGCCCTTCCTGACGCAACCCTCCCCATTTATCCAGGCTTGGGACCAGCACAAAGAAATGCACTGGCTTGTGCATCCCCAGTGGCTGGGTTAAGGACAACACACTATAATAAGTCAAAAGTAGATGTACATAGATGTGTGGAAGAGAGTGACTGTCCCAAGAGGCCATCCATTATGAGGCCTGTCCCACCCAGTTCACAGCCAAATGGCTACAACCACATGAGCTTTGGATGTCACTCACCATAGACCTTAGCCACTGGTATCTGTCAGCATTACAGACTATGTGGTGCAAGTGCTAGCTGTGCAACATGACTTACAAGGCAGTAGTCATCTAGCAGCTGTATACATGTACCTGTGGAGTATAACCCGGCGTGTGCCCCATGTGGTGTGTCAACCTCTAGATGAATGGATTATGGCCCATGCACGCAAACACTGCCCCCCATAGCCCTACTACGACAAGTCTGCTGAGGTCATCCACTTTGAAATACACTCTTGTGAAAGGTGTAGGCCAGTAATCTCAGTGGCACTTCCTATAACTGTGTACTGCTGTAGTGTGATCAACTAGTTAGATAGGAGTTCTAATCCCCGACATGGCAACTGTGTGTGTGTGTGTGTGTGTGTGTGTGTGTGTGTGTGTGTGTGTGTGTGTGTGTGTGTGTGTGTGTGTGTGTGTGTGTGTCTGTCTGTGTAGAGAGCAATGCTTTTTAGGCTAGTCACATTCACTACAATTCAAATGCCATACTTTATCAAGGCTGCTAATGTCATACATCATGAAATACACCTTTCAGAAAGCTGTACCCCAGTAATCTACATGGTGCATCCTATAACTGCGTACTGCTGTAGTGTGATAAACTAATTAGGTAGGGGTTCTAATCCCAGACATGGTGTGTGTGTGTGTGTGTGTGTGTGTGTGTGTGTGTGTGTGTGTGTGTGTGTGTGTGTGTGTGTAGAAAGCAATGCTTTGTAGGCTAGTTACACTCACTACAATTCAAATGTACTACTTTGTCAAGGCTGCTGATGTCATATACTGTGAAATATACCCTTTGGAACACTGTATCCCTGCAATCTCTGTGGCACGTCCTATAACTGCATACTGCTATATTGTGATAAACTAGCTAGATAGTTCTAATACCAGACATGGCAAGTGTGTATGTGTATGTGTGTGTTTGTGTATGTGTGTGTGTGTGTGTGTGTGTGTGTGTGTGTGTGTGTGTGTGTGTGTGTGTGTGTGTGTGTGTGTGTGTGTGTGTGTGTGTCTAGCTGTATAGAAAGCAATGCTTTTTAGTCTAGACACACTCATTACAATTCAAATGCCCTACTTTGTCAAGGCTGCTGATGTCATACACTGTGAAATACACCTTTTGGAAAGCTGTACCCCAGTAATCTCAGTGTCATGTCCTATAACTGCATACTGCTGTAATGTGGTAAACTAGTTAGGTAGGAGTTCTAATCCCAGACATGGTGACTGTGTGTGTCTCTGTCTATGTAGAGAGCAATGGTATTTAGGCTAGTCACACTCACTACAATTCAAATGCCCTATTTTGTCAAAGCTGCTGATGTCATACACTGTGAAATATACCTTTCGAAAAACTGTAGCCCAGCAATCTCTGGGGCACGTCCTATAACTGTGTACTGCTGTAGTGTGATAAACTAGTTAGGTAGGAGTTCTAATCCCAGACATGGCAACTGTGTGTGTTTGTGTGTCTCTGCCTGTGTAGAGAGCAATGCTATTTAGGCTAGTCACACTCACTGCAATTCAAATGCCCTACTTTGGCAAGGCTGCTGATTTCATACACTTTAAAATACACCTTTTGGAAAGCTGTAGCCCAGTAATCTCCATGGCATGTCCTATAACAGTGTACTGCTGTAGTGTGATAAACTAATTAGATAGGAGTTCTAAATCCAAACATGGCAACTGTGTGTGTGTGTGTGTGTGTGTGTGTGTGTGTGTGTGTGTGTGTGTGTGTCTGTGTAGGGAGCAATGCATTTTATGCTAGTTATACACACTATGATTCAAATGCCTTCCATTGGCAATCCTGATGATGTCATTCACTGTGAAATATACCTTTGGGGAAGGAGTACTCCACTAATCCCCGTGGTCCATCCTATAACAGTTTCATGCTGTAGTGTGATCTAGAACTCTGGTAGGGGTTCTATTCCCACACATGGCACTTGTGGATGTTTTGTGTGTGTTTCTATGTCTGTGTAGGGAGCAATGCATGTTTGCCTAGCCACACTCACTACAATTCAAATGTCCTACTTTGGCAGTCCTGCTTATGTCATTCATTGTGAAATACACCTTTGGGGAAGGAGTACTCCAGTAATCCCCATGGTGCATCCTATAACAGCTTCATGCTGTAGTGTGATACAGAACTCTGGTATGGGGATCTATTCCCACACATGGCAGTTGTGGATGTTTTATGTTTGTTTCTATGTCCGTGTAGGGAGCAGTGCGCTTCAGCCTAGCCACACTCATTACAATTCAAATGCCCTACTTTGGCAATCTTGCTGATGTCATTCATTGTAAAATGCACCTTTGGGGAAGAAGTACTCCAGTAGTCCTTTTTGTGTGTCCTATAACAGCTTCATGCTGTAGTGTGATATAGAACTCTGGCAGGGGTTCTATTCCCACACATGGCACTTGTGGATGGTTTGTGTGTGTTTCAATGTCTGCATAGGGAGCAATGCACTTTAGCCTAGCCACACTCATTACAATTCAAATGCCCTCCTTTGGCAATCCTGCTCATGTCATTCATTGTGAAATACACCTTTGGGGAAGGAGTACTCCAGTAATCCCTGTGGTGCATCCTATAATTGCATAGTGCTGTAGTGTGATAGAGAACTCTGGTATGGGGTTCTATTCACACACATGGCAGTTTTGGATGTTTTGTGTGTGTTTTTATGTCTGTGTTGGGAGCAATGCATTTTAGCCTAGCCACATTCACAATTCAAATGCTCTACTTTTCCAATCCTGCTGATGTAATTCATTGTGGAATACACCTTTGGGGAAGTAGTACTCCAATAATCTCCATGGTGTGTCCTATAACTGCGTAGTGCTGTAGTGTAATAAACTAGTTAGGTAGGAGTTCTAGTCCCAGACATGACAGGTGTGTCTGTGTATGTGTGTCTGTGTCTGTGTTTGTAATTTGTATGTTGTGTGGAGATGGGTGTGAGTGTGTAACAACTGGACTCAATGTGGTGCGGGTTTTGCAAATTTATTATATGCTGGCCCTAGTATATATCCCAATGTCCACCATACAGGGATAACAGATGTGAAATAGCCTAGAGGCTGGGGTGCAAATCCATACCCCTACATGTGGCATCAAGGCCAGGCAAACAAAGTTACCAACCCTAGTATTACCCAGAGAACACTCTCAACCCACATCTCATACACACACACACATTTACCTAGGCAACAGCCGCTGTGTTGGTAGTACCCTGCATATTGCCCACTAATAGTAAGCATGGTGTGATTGCAGTAAGTTACAGAGGGCATGGCATCCTGTCCAACTGTCCAATAGGCACGTGCATGCTGACAGTGCACCTTCTCATGTTCCCCACTGGACACCTGCAACACCTGTGGTGCCATCAAATGTGACCCACAAAGGACATACCATGCCTGGAAAACATGCCCTGTATGGACAGATGCCACTGACACCAGAGAATGCCAGTATCATGCTATCAATGTAGGTGCAGGGTAAACCTGCTGTCCATTAACAGTTCCCACCACATGAGGCCAGGACTGGCACATCTGATGACAACAATCTGTGTACACAACATGGGCCAGACACCCCAGGTACAGTTCCACATGTCACTGTACATGCATGTGGGAGGTGTGCATATACCAGACACCGTCCATGTCATGGACTAAGGAACACATACATGGCAAGCAATGCACAGCATTGGCCATACGCAATAGTCACCCAGGTGACTGGATGGTGAATACAATACCCACCTGAGAGGGTAAATCCAGAAACTACACCCCGGAGCCACAAAGCAGACCATTGTCATCTGGGCTGATGCCAAGGTATACCCATCACGAAGCCTTGTATAGCTGTCTGGCACAGTCGACCACTACACCCGTGAAGCAATGCACCTATGCATGTCAGTACTGACATCATGTTTGTGTGTGTGTGTGTGTGTGTGTGTGTGTGTGTGTGTGTGTGTGTGTGTGTTTGTTACATGATGCGTATAGTCATATTCACACTCACTACAATCCCCATTGGCATACTGAAGCATGCTGTCCAATGGCAGACACCTCCACATACCCTTTGCCCGTATAATCCCTGTATTCCTCTGATCATATTCACACTCACTACAATCCCCAGTGGCATACTGAAGCATGCTGTCCAATGGCAGACACCTCCACATACCCTTTGCCCATATAACCTCTGTATGACCCCTGCAGTGCATGTGTGGTGTGGCAAACTCACTAGTGATGAGTTGCATTCCTGGCCCTGCTAAGTGTGTCAATTTGTGTGCATCCCTGTGAGAGTGTGGCTGTGTTGATACTGGCACCTGTTCATGTGGACAGGCACGTGTGCTACACCTACCATATAGCTACCATATCCTTGTTGCAGATGCCACTCACCATCGCATATATGTTTTGAGGGCTCTTCAACATGTAACCTATGTGGCACATCCAATAACAGCATAGAAATGTGATAGCACTACATAGTCATCAGGGGTTTGGTACCCTGTGCTGGTAGGTGGGTGACACAAACATGCTTGCATTTTACTCTCCTACCCCTCCCTGACTTTTCCTTGCCTCTGTTTGCCTCTCTCACTCCCTCTCTGTTGGATGTGGAGACCTACACCTGCTTTGCTTAAGCAGCATCATGTGTATTTTAAGTGATGCTCATGATCAGCTGATGGCCTCTGCACAAATTGTAGCCCTCCTCTAGCTTATTGCATGTGGAACAGCTGTGGTAACATTCCCATTGCTAATTGCATAGAAACACACTCCAGTATCTAGGAACATCATGTTGGTGCTGGGCTTTTTCAGTCACTGTGAGCACGGACTCATTCTGTTTAGCAAACAGCATCTCATATGGATTTGGGATTTACCTCTAACAACATATACTGTGGAAACAGGGCAACACACAGGAGGGGGATGTGCCTGACCTGACTACAGACTGTAAGTGCTACTATACTGCATTTGGAGTAATGTTGGTTTAACAGGGTGTGTGTGGATATGGCTGCCCTACATGTTTTAATAACTGCCATGGCAGTGCTATGTGTATGAGGGAACCTCATCTGTAGGGTCATTGGCAGACTGGGCAGTGTGTGGTGCCTTTTGTTTCATGTGTTACACACAGAGCACATATCTGTGGACTGCAGAAGGTAGTGTGAGGATTGCAGTCTGTAGATGGTGACAGCCGTGAGAGTTACTGACTTCATATCCCTCATAGGACATATGTTGCAACAAACCCTGTTACAATGGTAAATGTATGAGGTTATCACAGCAACATGTCAATATTGGGCCTGTGTATGTGCCTCCAGCCACAACTCTGTCAACCTTTGTACATATGTCATGCAGTAAGAAGTGCATATGTGCTGTACACCATAATTAGTGACATCATAATCTGATAAAAAGCCAGTGCGATATCAGACTGCTACACATGTTATGTATAGTAGGGGTTATATTTGATGACATCACCTGGACATTCTGTGGTGGTGTGTACAGTACTGAGGTCAGTGTACGTAAGGTGAATGTCAACAGTGTGTGTACTGATAATATGTATTTTGGCCTGTGTACAGACTGTGGTAGATGTCATTGCTCTTGGTCCCATTCTATCTGATGTTACATGCTGCTCCACTGTATGCTACCCTATCAGCTTACTTGTTTGTAGGGCCATACACACACACATGTCCCATACCACAGACAGGCATCAGACCACACTGTGTAGCAGCCCAGTAAATGTAGGGTTAGTGTGTGAGTGGCACATATGAGGATGGTGTTGAACAAATAGTCCATATACTGTAATATAACACTAGCTTACCATACATGTCTGTGGCTGTATTCACATTGGCTGTGGTTATGCACTTTCACACTGATGTATCATACTCTGTGCTGTGACATGCCTGTAGAGCCTGCTATATCTGCAGGTACATATGCATTTTCCTATAGGAAATGTAGGCCAGTGTTGAGCCAGTCTGCCTGTAGCCTGGACAATGCTTTGTTACATGCCTAGCAGCTTAGTGTACTTACCCAGTGAGATGTCATGTCCAGATACTTGCCAGATGTACTGCTACCAGGCCTCCATTAACAGTCATGTATGTCATACAGAGCAGTGGGATGCTGTACAGATGTATTTCAATATCTAGTGGGTAGTATGTGGCCATGACACCTCTGTATCAGTGGTTATTATGTGTCAGGACAGACAGGGGTGTAAGAATGCATAACCTATGGGGGCAAATGTATACCTGTTGTTACATGTTATACCCATCTACAGGGCTGTTAACATCCACATTGTCAGGCTAGTTCCACATGTCTTGCACTAAGGGGTTCTGTGTTCACCTCTGGACTGTCCAGAGTGTGTCAGAATGTCCACATATATTAGCCAATATCTCTGCTGTAGTCCACAGGAGCATTACGTGCTAGCAGCGGTACTGTACTAGGATGTCCTTAGGATGCCTGTCAGTAGCCAGTGGCACACATTTTAAAAGCAGATGTGACCTCCCACACACACCATGTCTGTGAAGACAATCCCTATTACAGTAGCAATAGTCTTCAAATATACCTGCTACACACCTGACATCCCCTTGCACTATGGAGTTGGGACTATAGGGGCTGAGGTAGGGGTACACTCCATGTTCAGGACATATGGTGAAAATATATGTATATATAATTATCCAGATATCTATATAGATATATACACATATACATATCGACATATATAGAGGGATATGTATATGTACATATATATATATATATATATATATATATATATATATATATATATACATATAAACACCCAGATATATACATATACAGAGCAATATATGTCTACACATATACAGATAGAGATACATATGCACATATATGTATGGATATCTACATATATATTGACAGTAGTAGGTATAACAGAATAGATATGTATGCACATATAGTTATAGATATCTACATATATACCAACATAACTAGGCATATCTGTACATATAGGATGTGCATACATATATAGCTATATAGACATATACCTATATATACATATACGTATATCTATATATACATATATCTATAAATATATATATGTATATATATATATATATATATATATATATATATATATATATATATATATGTGTGTGTGTACATACGAAGAGATGTACACATGGCCATATATATGTAGCACTATACAGATGTGTATACAGACATATGTATATGTGTATACAGACATATGTATGAGTATACATGTATATGTACATGTAGACATATATAGACCTATTATATGTATACAATCATATTCCTTTCATGAGTAAACCTCACAGTTGTGGATTCCCTCCCAGATTTATCTCACCATATGTAGCTGCTAGGTGCGCATTATGATAAAACAACATATGTGATGCAACAGTCATATTAATAACAAGGACTACACAATTTAGGAACTAAAGGCAATTGTTCAGTACTACTCAATATGTGTATTGGCAGCTATATTGGTAAAACAACAGCTTTCTTCATAGTGCCCATGATGTAGTGGTTAAGTGTTGTGACTTTAGTGTACAGGGTCTTGGGTTCAATATCTGCAAGGGCTGTTCATTTTGTTGCTGGGCAGAACAAGGGCTGTCAGATACAGAGTGGTTAAGGCAATTTTGAGCTGCTTTAAGCAGGGTTGTGCGGGTTTGCATGAAGCTAAGCAGTGCTGAGCTATGGGTAAACATACAGGCACTTACACAGTGTATGCCTCACTTACCAGTGCACAAATCAGCTTAGCTGTTATATTGCAGCAATGCTGATACTTGCTAAGCATGGGTTAACCCTGGTAATCAGGGCACACCACTCAGTCTGATAACCTGTAATAAGTGTATGTAATGCCATGTACATGTACCTATGTGCTGTCATTACAGTAGCAAGGGGTGTGAGTGTCATGTGTGGGACACAGACATATATGAGGCCTGTACAGCACTGTTATCCATGTGAATGTGTTACATACAGGCATAGTAGCCCAGGGTATGTGCTGTCACACTGGCATGTAGTGTATCATGGCAGTACTACTGCTGACAATGCTAACCCAGGCAAGAGCAGAGTGCTAAATGTAGTACTGAAAACAGGCACACCAGTGGGCATAGCTGGACACTGAGGCTTCCCTGTTGTATCCCTGGTGTGTGAGCTGTGTCACAGTATATACCCCTTACTGGATAATGATCCATCATGTGGAATGTAACTGTAGACTACTGTCTGTACAGCACATGTTAGTGAGGGCATCCAACATGTAGTTGTGGTATACATATTGTTGTCAGACATCTATCTGTCAAAACACTCATGCTACTGCATAGCTACTTGCCAAGATGATGACTGTCAGTCCCAGTACAGATGTGCAGATGGCAGGTATTCAGCTAGGATATGTACAGGAAACCTAAGCTTGATTGACACTGACATGTCTGCCCAGCTGTGTAAGAAGGGGCACATATAGGAGATGTCACTCTGTATGCACTACATACCACAGGTACCTCCACTACACTACCACAGTCAACCAAACATGCTTGGGTACAGGTCTCCATCACTGACACTAACCATGTGTTGTAATGCATTATGCATACATGTCAACTTGATCATCTCAGTGGCCATGTGCAAGATGCACCTGGAGGATTGGCTGATGCATGTCATTCTCACCCTGAGGGTCATGACAGTAGTGTCTGTTGATAGATTGCCCACTGCCACCTGGCAGGGGGCAGGATAGCACTGTACAAACACCCCCTACACATTCCATCTCCCCTTGGACAATCGCTAGGTATACAGCTATGAGCACCTGTAGAGATGAACCCCTGTATTGACATGTGTACGTGTGCATGACTGAGTATAGCAGTGTCTGTGTGTTAGCACACCTGTACTTGGGAATTCCATGAGGGCCTTCACAACCAACGCAACACCCATTACCATTTCAGTTGTGGCTGCTGCTGTATGGGACATTACATGTACCCTGTTAAGCTCCCCCTCATACTGGCTACATGACCCTTGCAGTACCAGCACAACAGTGTTTTACAAATGGGTTGATAGGCATGGGATACCCATTGTGTTCTGGCATGTGTGCATAGTTGTGTATGTCCGTATATCTGTAGGGTACAGCATTCCGAACCACATACCCCTATTACAATACCCATTGCCACACAGTAGTACAGATAGTGTTGTTGCTGCCCATAGGTGAGGCATGACAATGCAACACCCTACTGTGCGTGTGGCATGTGCATGAGATGCATATCCCTGTAGTACCACTATTGGGGTATATTATGGGTTGTATCACAGTTGCAGCCCATGTGTGGTGGCTGGTATGGCAGAGTGCCATCATGGGTTTCAGGGAGTACAATATCCACTGGGGGATGTGGGTGCTGTGTACACTGTCATTACACCAAGGTGCACCTGGTATATGTCCCATGTACCACGTTATGTTTACCACTCTCACCATCAACCATACAGGTAACTGTTACCACAATCCAAGCCAGTTATGCATGAGATGTGTGCAGCCTATATGTAACACATTGGACACACAGTCAAGTTAGTTAGCAGCAATAGGCCCTGGTACCTTGGATGTATGTCTGGCTGTTATGTGTCTGTAAATGTGCATATGATGGTATGTCACACTACGTATTGTCCAAATACACCCATTACTTCCCCCATTAGCATACTGTACATGTCTGGAGATGCTCTGCATGTAACATGTAAGCTGGGACTCACCTCACCCTAAACCCTGTGTGGTGTGTGCAATGTAAACCACACACTTCAGTATCGCTACATAGCTAGGTAGGGGTCTAGTCCCAGTTTTGCCAAGTAACAGTGTGTGTGTGTATGTGGATGGATCTACATCAGGTTGCAGGGTATACATGCCTCAGCGGGCCACCTGTCCATGTGGCACAGGTAATAACTGGTTTAGTAACCTGTGACATGTGTTCAACTGTACCCCAGATATGTCACAGCCATGGTGTCTCCACAGTGACATACCCTATTGTGGAATATGACTGCAGACCATCCTCATGCTGACACATGTACACATACAACACAAATGGATAACATTATAGGGACTGCAATCAACCAGTGTTACTAACAGCTATAATGCATCATTGCTGGATGGCTAAACTACCTGACATATATGCATTACACTTTACTCCTGATATGTTACAATGCAGTACTTTGGTACACTGCAGTACAGTCACTGTGTGCATCAGGACCGTATTAGCCTGCCCCTGCATTGATGGTATGGATGACAGGGATGTGGCACAGATATCATCATATGCACATGGCATCCTTGTGCTGACACAGGTACACCTACAACACAAATGGTTAACATTATAGAGACCACAACCAACCAGAGTTACTAACAGCTATAAGGCATCATTGCTGCATGGCTACACTACCTGCCATATATGGATTGCACTTTACTCCCTACAACATGTTACACTGCAGTACTGTGGTACACTGTTGTACAGTCACCGTGTGCATCAAAACCATATCAGCATGTCCCTGGATTGATGGTATGTTTGACAAGAATGTGGCACAGGTATCATCATATGCACAGGGTGTGATGTTGGTTTGCCAGAGGCCAAGGGTGGGCCATACATTTGACACCATGTATGTGGGTGAAGGGTGTACTGTGGTGAGCTGGGCAAGGTGATGTGGTGTGAGTAGGTATGGGGTTGCCATAGGTGTGTTTGCATAGTGTATGGGTATGCAAGCACACAGTTCTGCTATTTGGCTGCCCTACACAGGTGGTTATAGACAGCTGCAAACCATACCTGGCAGGGTGTGCAGTTCACTGCCTCTGGCCATGGACACATGGACTGTGCCTGCCAGGGGTTCCACGAGCATGTCCAGGTACAGGCCTTGATGTGCTACTCTCATCTGCTGGCGACAATTGTCCGCTGGAACCAGTTCCCTCCTAGGACTGGCCAGGATCACGTGCACATGGCCTGCTGTGGTGTGGTGTGAACAGCACATCCCCACATTGCTGTGGCTGCTTCTGCCACTACAGGAGCCCCGTGGTATCCTAGCATGTACACGTTGACTGCCAGCTGTCAGTGTTGCTGGCCCACATCCATGCGGGTGTCGCCGCATCCCCACCACGTGTTGAAGCACGTAAACAACACCCCTGATGAGGGCCATCATCTCACCATGCCATCTATCCGTGAGCTTGGTATAAGCAAGGATGGCACCCGACAGTTCACAGAGGTTGTCGCTTACAGATGCAAGAGCAGCCCTCTGCAGCCTCAGGCCCTGTCTGGTGTAATGTTCCATATGTGCCTGCACCTCCATGACAGCCTGAAACATGCACCTGCTGGTACCAGCTATGTCGCCTATGCCAGGAGCATGATGTCCAGCGGCACTACCACGAGCACCCTGGGACATCCGCCTATGTGGTACCCTGCCGGACATCCGGCTATGCCTGCTGCAACTGGATACAGTAAGCATGGTTACCACACCTTCCTGTGCACTGCCACCAAAGACCAGCTGTCCCTCCGCTATGGCCACTGGTGATGTGGTATGTGTAGGCACTAAAACTGTGTGCGGGGTTGGGATGGCTAAAAGGTGGGTGTCAAATGTAGGTGCAGTGTCAGCCCCTGACAACCCCACCTGTGCCTCAACAGTACTGTCATCATCTTTGGTACCTGTATAGACACCAACATCAGATTGCATGCAGGAAGGACCCTGACCCATCTCGACACCTGTGGGGAAAAACAATAAATGCACTTTAAAACCCGTACAGCATTGCCTAACAGTACACACACACACACACACACACACACACACACACACACACACACACACACACACACACACATGTCCGTAATACCTACCTGTTCATGGCTGTACAGACAGTCCCACGTATATGTCCATGTGGTATCCCATCCTGCATCACACTTGTTAACATACACACATTGATACCACTCCTTAACATATCAGTCCTCTAAATGCCTACACAAGTGGACACACCACAAGACCTGTTACTACATTACCTGCCTGACCTGTGTGTAGTGGTTTTGCATGGCCTCACTGCTGTCATTCGGTATGCACCCTCTGTATGGTCGGACATCATGAGCATGGCCCCTATATGTGTGGGCTACTATGTTCTATACATAATATCACACACTGGTGTGGCATGTGCATGTAATGCTCAGTACATGCCAGATATGCTGCTCATGCAGCCTATCATGTGACAACTGTAATATATGGAGACACTCCCTGGTGTTGACTAGTACTTCCCCAATGCATCTGTAGTGCTGCATACGTGGGTTGTAGGTGACCTCCTTGTTGAATGCGATATTAAGAGTGTAGCTAGTGTCTACCTCCCCTCTCGATGCCTGTTCCATGTTACAGACCATATTATACTATCAGCTGTCCTGTGATTACACACATGACAGGTATTCCTGGTGTGTAATGTGGCAGTCCATGTCCATGTACTGCATGGTCCCAAAGGGAGGTACAGCTGTATGAACACCCCACAATCTCACATGTGCATACATGGCCACCCACACAAACACACACACATGCACACACGCATCCTACATGCATCTACCTCCCTCCACTTCACCAGATTGACCCTGCAAACTAACTAACCACCAGGATGCGCACGCGCGCACACACACACACACACACACACACACACACACACACACACACACACACACACACACACACACACACACACACATATACAGGTGAGGTTGCACAATGATACTACATGCAGTCCTCCTGTTACACATCTGTCAACATGCAGAACATATGGTACAGAACAGCATGCAGTTCAGTTATAGTCAATCCATGCTAGGAACAGTATACATGTATTGTGATGCATATGGTATGTCACTAGGTGATGCCCCTTCCCCTGGATACCACTGTACCCATGTACACAGTATTGCTCTGCACCTGTTCTGCACCCTACCATGTACTGTGCAACACACCTCACAGGTGTACAACCCATTGCAGAATGTGTAGTACTGTGTCAGTTATGTCAGCTTTAATGCTCACAGCCCCTATGTTTTTCAACAACACATACCTGGGATGATGTGTGGACAGTTGTCATTGGTGAATGTCTGATGCCTGATTTACATCTCTCAACATCAGCAGATCATGTATGACCAATCCAATACTCTTACACTGACAACCATCAGAGCATACCATGGCTATGGGGGTGTACACACCTTTATTGATTTGATGCACCCATCCTTGATCTGCCATTGGACCACATCATCACATATCTTAGCAGTACACGAGCTCGATATGTGACATATGTCCTGTACTTTCACATGCAGTGTCTACAGATTGTGTTAGGTATGCGGCTGCTGAACATGATGCATACACACCGTGTAGGCATATGTGTTCACACCCTTACCATGATGGCTTATTGCACCTCTTGTGTGTACTACAACAGTCACTACTCCTGGCAGGGGTATACCAGCATGGACCATCTGCATGTGTCAGTGTATGTTCAGTCTGCCCTGCACATGTCCCCTATTCTGCATGATTGCAAGGTCTACTCATGTGCACATCCCATGGTGTTCACACACTGCCATCACTATTGCTGTGGGGGTAGGGTTATGGCTGTCATAGGTCCTGAACCTGACTATGTGCAGATAGAGCCATTCCTACCTTCCTTAGGATCCCTGCTGCAGTACACTGGTGTGTCATGCTGACAACCCCCTCCATCAGCCTTTATGCAGATGCATGACAAGTAAGCCCTACATGTGTGCCACTTTGCAGTGTCCCATACACTGAACACCACATGTTACCGCCTAGACCCAGCTGATAATGTGAACTACTGTAATGCCTTATGCCATAGTGCATCTCTGCAGCAGTTGCCATTGTCCTATAGGTATATACACTGGTGTTGCGCTGTATATGGGTGTTGTTCCGAACATGTCCCTACTGTAGGCCATGTCTCCCACCATTATGTTACTCCCTGTGGACACATTCCCCAATGACAAGAGGTTAGTTATCATGCAGGTGTCTGACATATCCTTCCAATACCCCATCATGGTCACTCCTGTGATGCCATGCATTTCACAGCAACAATAAGTGCACATGTACAGCATGCATTCAGGATAGGTGTGTTAGATGTGTGCATGGAATATACCATTGCCATTACATGCCTGGTGTGTTAGCAAGCATCAACATAAACCATACTCACCAGCTACACGCTGCTGACTTGGTGGTATCCCGGAGGGCCTACATCAGAGGGTGAGAGATACAATGTCAGTGGCTACACCTGTAACAGTGCTACAGGGTGGGTGCAGTATTGCAATACATCAATGGTACATTTCCACAATACTACCACATCTGGACATCTGTTTATCACTTCAATGCAGCAACATAATATATCTATGACATGTCAGATATGCATGATCTACCTGCACCAATGCAGATGTATACACAACAGTGATCTACTAATCTGCCCTGTGTCCTTACCTGCATGCTCCTCAGCTGGTGTGTGGGTGCCACCCACCTCCACAAAGGTGTCCAGTGGTTGGTGTCTGGCCAGATGGGCAGGTGCCACGAGGCTGGCCTGGAACTCCTCCACATGTGTGTCAGGGGGGGATAGATGGCATGACCCACTTCCTGTGGTGAGGTGATCCCCTGGACTGCAGCAGCACGCCGACAGGCATTGCGAAGCAGGTCAGTACAATGATGCCGGACCTGCTCATAACTGCGTTTGTGCAGTCCGACATCATTTACTCTGTGGACTAGGTCATTTCACAGGGCGGTCCATTCCTGCTGTTCATGGGCAGCCCTGACAAACAGTAATGGGTAGTGCTGGATCAGGTGTGATATAAGCACATCATTCTCCGCTGTTGAATAGGTGGGCAAGCTTGCATGTGACATCTTGGCTAAAAGGCATAAAGATGGAAACAGGTCTGAGCAATTCATACAGCAAGGTTACCACAGTTCATAATACACATCTCTGTCAACCCCCCCCCCACCATATCAGCTTCAACAAACTGTAGACGCAACTTATTAGGAATGGCTACAGCTTATCTAACAATGGGACATATATTGTATTGTACCAGACTTCCTGCTATGTGATTGTAGCCATGTTCCCTGTGTGGACACTATCATTGCTGGCTTATTACAGATTTTTCACCTGCATGCCATTATCAGGGCCACTATGGTTCCATATATGCCTGTGGTATGGCTGCTTTGGGATTGTTGCACATCTGACATTCTGTGTTATTGGGGATATCTATGCATGCTGTTGGACATGTTCTGGAATTGTGTAGATTATTACTACCAACATATGTTCTATAACAGTGACACAATAACATGTATATGTACTATTGGCCAGCAGAACTACCTCTCCAAACCCATCTGCCCATCATACCTGACCACATCACATGTGTGTCCCAACCTGGGGCGTCCTCATGTACTGGTCCAGCAATACCATCAGGTGGAGCCAACCAAGGGAATGTTGTCCCCCCCTGGGAGCACACACAGACATGTTCCTGTCTCCTGAGGTCAGGTCTAGGGTCTGTTCCATACCGGGCTCCACAGACACACGTGGGATGTGCTACATCACTCTGAGGCATCCAGTACACATTCACAGGGCCGACATGCTCCTCAAGCTCAGCCTCCAGGCCAGGCACCTTCAGAATGTGGACTGCTGTTGTGAGTAGCAGTGGGTGGA